>NW_020951957.1:828737-913345 GCF_900497805.2 Vombatus ursinus
CGTCAGAGGCAACTAGGTGGCACAGTGGATAGAATGCCTGGCTTGGAGTCAGGAAGACATCTTCCTGAGTTCAAATCTGGCCTCAGACACTAACTAGCTATGTGACCTTGTTCAAGTCTCTTCACCCTGTTTGCCTCAGTTTTCTCATCTGTAAAGTGAACTGGAGAAGAAAATGGCAAACCACTTTAGTATCTTTGCCAAGAAAACTCCAAACGAGGTTACAAAGAGTCAGACGTGACTGAAAAACAACAGAACAACAACAACAAAAACAACATCCATGTCATGTCCACTAACTGTTGATGTCACCTAAGGTTTGGTCATAGGTCCTTTTCACTTCTCTCTCTATACACTTTCTTGGCAGCCTCATCAGCTTTAATGGGTTTAGATATAATCACTATGCAAATAACTCCCAGATCTGTATATTCAGTCA
The DNA here is from genome assembly GCF_900497805.2 of Vombatus ursinus. Taxonomy (NCBI): domain Eukaryota; kingdom Metazoa; phylum Chordata; class Mammalia; order Diprotodontia; family Vombatidae; genus Vombatus; species Vombatus ursinus. The sequence continues at coordinate 829,168 of NW_020951957.1, forward strand.
CAATCTCTCCTCTGAGCTTAAGTCTCACATCGCAAAATACCTTATTGGATATTTCCCACTGGTTATCCTGGAGAAATCTTAGACACACCAAATCTAAAACTGAACTCTTTTATCCTTGCCCCTAAATTCTCCACTCTTCCAAACTTTGTTACGTCTGTCTAAGGTAATGCAGTACTCCCGAGCTGGCAATCTAGATGCTCTTCTGGAGTCCTCACTCTCCCCCACTCCACATAACCAACCAGTTGCCAAATCTTATCATTTCTATCTTCACAGCATCTCTCTCATCCAACCTTTTCTCTCTAGCACTCTTCCCACAGCTACCACTCACCTTAATTTAGACTCTTAGCATCTCTTTCCAAGATTATTTCAACAGCCACCTAATTGATCTCCCTGTCTCAAAAATCTCATCACCACAGTCCATAACACACATTGCTGCCAAAGTAATTTTTCCTAAGTGCATATCTGACCATGTGACTCCCTACTCGACCAATTCCGGTGACTTCCCACTGACACTAGGATAAAATATAAACATTTCTGTTTAGCCATTAAAGTCCTACTTAACCTGCCCCCAAACTATCCCTCCAGCCTCATCGGGCATTACTCCCTGACTGTGATCCAGCTAAATTGACCTTCTCTTTGTTCCTTACACACTCCATATCACTCCATATCACATCTCTGTGTTTTTTTTTTGCTGGCTATTTCTCATTCTTGATGTACATTCTTTCCTTGCCTCTACCTCAGAGTCCCTCCCCTTCTGCGATGCAGCTCAAGCTCAATTTTCATCATGAAACCTTTTCTGATCCTTCCAACTTCTAGTGCCTTCCCTCCCAACCTATTTTGTATTTAAGTACTTTTTGTATATTTGATTTTTCAATTTTATATTTTTGCTGTACATACTTAAATATGTACTTGCTGTCCCTCCATTAGAATGTAAGCCTCTTGTGAGTAGCTATTGTTTCATTCTTTTTATTTGTATTTCTAGTTCCTAGAACAGTGCTTGGGACATAGTAAGTGCTTAATAAAAATCAAATGGAAAATAAATAAAATATGATTTTGGGATTAATTCATGATAGTCATTTATTTTATCTGGTTGTATCCATTTTTGATCCAATAACCAGACACTTAAAAAAAGTAAACCCAGTCTTAGTCACAATATGTCCACCTTCTTATTGGACCATCCCATATGAACCTTTACTCTGTTCATTTATTCACTTATTTTTAATTCATCCACTTACTTATTTTTCAATCTATTTATTCATTCATTTATTTATTACCTATTAATTCATCCATCCATTTATTTATTTATTTATTTATTTTTGTCTCACTTTACCTTTGCCTCCACACTCCTTGTCTTTGGCTCAATAAGTTAAAGAGATCTGAAACTGCAAAATGTCTGAGCTAAGATCATAAGCTTTTGAAAACTATAGCAGAAACTCCAGCTGCACATTTATTCTCAGCAGATATCCATGTATCTTTTGGTTTTTATGTCGTGCTTACTTTCTAATCACTGAATTCCATGTGATTATGTCTCCATTCTTTTGGTGGGCGTATTAGAACTGATTGTTACTCTCAGCAGCCCTCCGCCTCCCCCCCATGATGGCTCCACAGCTTACCTTATCATAATATTGGAAAGCAATTTCTTTTGACTGCTGTGAACCAATGCCAGAAATCCAAAATGCTGCTACAGTCATTAAGTGATTTCCAATTAGTTAATTGTCTTCACAGGCTGCATCTTTCTAAACTGCATCTTAAATGAAAAGCAGAACCATTCATTTCGAAAAGGGACAAAATCCTGGAGTCTTTTGGTTTTTAAAATCCTAAAACAGAATTGCATCATGGAGGAAGCTTCCCTGAAAACAGGAGGCTAGAACTACAAAAAAAAAAAGCCTATTGCAGATGGGTGGATGCGTGGGTGAGAGCGTGGCGGGCAACAGGGAGGGAGTGGTATGTCTCTTCTGGACTATAAAAATTATCCAGAGTTGATTTACAGGCTTTAGATTTAAATCAAAAAAAGTAAAAGAAGTTATTTAGGGTATTATACAACCACTAAGAGACTGAAGGAGATGACTGAATCCTTTTTCAGAAAATACTTTGAAGGCTTTACAACATGTACCTCTGCTAGGACATTACTCTGCCTAGCTCCCTGCCTCCTCCCTCCCACCACCCTGCTCCCTCCCAGTTTTAACCTGTCTTCCACATCCCTGATAGATTTATCTTCCTAATGTACATATCTGAACACTTCATTTCTTGGCTCAAAAGCCTCCTCTAACTTCTTATTGCTTATTGAATAAAGTCCAAAATTCTTAGCTGAATATTCTAGGACCTCCATAATCTGGCATCGTCATACTATCTCATTCTTCTTTTTAAATGCCCTAAACTTTAGCCAGACTGAACTCCTTGCTGAGGCTCTCACACACAGTCCCTATACTTTCCTACCCCTCTCTTTTCTCTGACCACTTAGAATGCCCTCTTCCTGCCCCGACTCTGCATGTTAAAATCTACAAAGATCTATCAACTTTTATTCCTTCTATGAAAACTTCTTTGATGCCACAATTGGAAATGATCTCTTCCTTCTGGGAATTCTCAGAATACTGTGTACTTTTCTTGTAGACTTATCGTATGCAACTTTGTGTTAGATTTAAGGGCATACAGGTTTTATGTCTACTTTCAGAGAATAACTCCTTGAGAAAAGCGACCATGTCTTATTCATTGTGGTAGCCTCCTTTGTTCCTAGCATGGTGCTTTGTACATAGTAGGTATTCAAATTTTTGTTGGAAAAAAAAACCCAACAAAATAAATATTAACCAAATTATACTAAAACTGCCCTTTCCATTCCACACTGCCTCCATTTACTACTTCTGTGACCTCGGGCAAATGATTTCTCTCGGGGACTCAGTTTCATCATCTGTGAAATGAAGTGGCTAGCCTTTGTGATCCCTTACAGGTCTATGAAGGCGCTAGCTAGCTTATGAGATACCTTCCAGGTATAAATCTATGATCCTATGACTAGATGATATCTGATCTCATTTTCACTTCTTGATGAATAATGCTTGAGCATTAAAAAAAATTTACCTTCCACATCTCTATGCCATTCCCTCATTTCTATCATAGCAAAGAGAAAATTCTTTTTTCTTATTTTAGGGCAGACAGGTATAGGGTGCTGGTGTCCTCTTAGGAGGCATTGGGGAAGATCTGAGTCTGAGCAGGCAAATATTTTCCTTCTTGGATGCATCTACCAGAATGCTTTGAGGCAAAGTGTACCTGGATCAACATTTCCTTGGAAAGTCACTTTCAAGACTCTTTGCCATCCAAGAGATGTTGTCCACAGGAAGAGTATTTGCCTGCTCAAATACTGGTTGGCCCTAAGACCTTTTTGAGGAACATGGATCTGCTATTAAAAATAACCTTTCTTTAAAAAATAAATTTTTATTGGTATCTTTTGTTATTATATCACCAAATTTCCCCTTAAAGAAACATTGTTTATGAATGATCTTGACTTAATCCTTCTAGTTACTAACCAGAATAGAATGAAGCATGTAGCAAAGGAAATAGTCATTAATGCCTTCTAAAAAAGAGAATATTTTCTTGCAATGAAGTTTTTTCAAGGATTGGTTTAATAGGAACAGCTGGTAATAGTAACAGCAAACAATCCTGGAAAGAACTAATTATTATTATTTGACAGATGAGGAAACTGAGGTCAAGAGGAATTGGGTGATTTGCCCAGGGTCATAACAGTAGTAAGTGTCTGAGTCAGGATATGAATTCAGTCCTCTTTGACTCCAACTCTACCTCTCTGTCCATTAGGTGACACTGGTTTTTATGGGGCATGAAAATATTAGTCTCAAATGCTAAACTGATTAACCAGAGACCTTGTCTGGGGGCATGTTTTATGAGCCTTTTATTCTTTCTCTATGGATCTCATAGCTTAGCTCCCAAGGACAGAACTGGGACAGCACCCGGGGCTTTCTTTTCGCCTGCTCCTCAGACCAAGAACTTGCTTCACATTTCTACTGGTTGTAATCACCTGATGTGGCACCCCGGGAGAGACAGCTTGGCAGACCCCAGGGGCTAAGCTTTCCCCATTCCCACAGGGGAGCTTTGGATTTAATCAACTAAGAATTTAGGATCTAATAAATTAGTATCTTAGGACCTAATGAAATAAAATTGATGGGGGAAAAACAGTGCAATAGGAAAAGGACTGCTTTTGCAATGAGAGGATCTCAAGTTTGAATCCTGACTTGATTGTATAGTGTCTATGTGACCTTAGGCAAATCATTCAAGTTTTCTGGGCTTCCTCTTCTTTTTTTTTTTTTCTTTTTGGTGAGGCAATCGGGGTTAAGTGACTTGCCCAGGGTGACACAGCTAGTAAGTGTCAAGTGTCTGAGGCAGGAAACGAACTCAGGTCCTCTTCACTCCAAGGCTGGAGCTCTATCCACTGTGCCACCTAGTTGCCCCTTTCTCTTCTTTATTTATAAAGTAAGGACTTTGGAGTAGAAGATCTCCAAGGCATCCTTCACCTCAAACACTCTGATCTTATGATACATGCATCCCCTTTTGCCCCTCCCCCTTTATTTTTAACATTATTTCTCCTCTGTGGGAAATAAGATGCTCTATTCTCAGAGACAGAGGAGACTGTGGGAGTTAGACATTTAAATCCATCAACAAGCTGAAAGAGAGTTTCCCTGGAGTTGTTACCTGGGTAGGAAGATTGTGTGTGAAACATCCTCCATCCTAACAAGAGTTAACTCCTATAAAAAGCAGCAAGCTCAAGACTGTCTCTGGTTATGGACCCAATAAGCCTGCAATGGCTCTCCCGAGGTTAAAGAAAGGAAGATGAGTACACCGGGACAGGAGAATGCCATCTGTTAATCACAGGATTAGAGCCACAATTCAATTACACGGGGGTACCACTAAAAGCAAAGCTGCCCTCATGCTCGCCTTGCAGAGTGTCTTTTCCATTTTGGAAAGCAGCAGAAAGCTGCCCACATAGTCGATGCATGTAAAAAAGCCTGATTAATTGTATTGTGGTGTGCATGGAATATTTGAGTGTCTGGGTGTTATTTATGTTGAGACAGGAACTAGTCTCGGGGGATTGCAAATGCATTAAACTCTACATACTTAACTGATTATCTTTAGCTTCCAGATAGGCTGGAAGTTGTTATTTGGGCTCTACTGGCCCTGAGTAAGCTCTTGGCTTCTTCCTGACCTGCATTAAACCTGATCTTGGTGCTGGAGCTTGATCTGAAATAAACAAAATGTACTTGTTTGAATCGATACCAAGCATTAAGTGGCTCCTGGGCTGTGCACCGGACTCTCTCTGATAGGAACAGTTATCCTCAAATTGCATTGGGTTTTTGGCAACAGCAAGTGTTACGCTTAGGATGGGATGAAAGTTTTACTGTTTGCCACAGTCAGTCCTGAGCAGTGTTCTCTAGGGAAGTCCCAGGACAGGAAGAATGGAGGGAGGTGAGCAGCAACCCACAGTGGAAAGACTTGACTTGGAATCCTGCTTTTGCTACTTGCTAGATGTGTGACAATGGGAAAGTCACTGACTCTCTCTGACCTTTAATTCCCTTATTGCAAAAGAGAAATATCTGCATTATATACTTCATTGTGAGGATCATTGAGAAATAATGTACTTAGAGTGCTTTACAAACCTTAAAACTCATAAATATCTATTGTTATGAATCTTTAGGGAAGGGATCAAGCATTTATTAAGCACCTACTGTGTGCCACCTAGGTGTGCCAGTACCTATGGGGAGGGCAGCTAGGTGGCACAGTAGATATAGCACTGGGCCTGGAGTCAGAAAAATTATCTTCTTGAGTTCAAGTCTGTCCTCAGACACTAGCTGGGTGACCCTGGATAAGTCACTTAACCTTGTTTGCCTCAGTTTCTTTATCTATAAAATGAACTAGAGAAGGAAATAGCAAATCACCCCAGTATCTTTGTCAAGAAAACCCCAAATAGGGTCATGAAGAGTCAGACACAACTGAAATGACTGAACAACAACAACAAAACAATTGTGTGCCAGAGACTGTGCTAAGCACTTTACGTGTTATATCATTTTATCTTTACCTCAGTAGTCATTCGCTTTTTTTGGTCTTGAGTTCATAACACTGCATAGGATCTCTTTGTTGCTCCAGATCTCAAACTTTTTGTAAAATTCTATAAACAGTGAAGTATAGTAGCTGGAGAGCTGGCCTTAAAGCCTGAAAGACCTGGCTTTGATTATGATCTCTGACACACACACTGCATGTGTGACCCTGGCAAATTTCATGATCTCTCAGTGCTCTAGGCCCAATAAGGATACCTATTGACTTGGAAACCCCCCTATTAAAATGATTGGTTTTGATGAATTTTTATTTATTTTGTTAAATATTCCTAATTATATTTTAATTTGGTTCAGGCTGGACTGGGGAGAGTTGTGGGCTGCATGGGGCTACAGGCCTCGAAGTTGACATGTCTTCTAAGGCTGCAAGTTGTGAAGAAGGTGCTGACCTGTGTTAAATGTTCTCTTACCTGGAACCTGGAAGTTTCTTCCATGAATGTAATCACCTATCTAGTCTCTATCCTTATACTCTAGGATATTCCAAATTGGGGAGAGGGGATAAATATAAGATAAAATATGCATAGATTGTAAGCTTTTTGGGAACAGGGATTATTTCTGGCCTTGTATCCCCAGTTCCTAGCACATAGCTTGCCACATAGTATGCTCTAAATAAGTGCTTGAGGGAAGAGCTACTCTTCCCTGGAATTTCATGTAACCCTATAAGTGAGATGCCAGATGGTGCTATGCAGCATGGTGTAGAAGCAAGGGTACCTGAGTTGGGCCTTGGCAGACCCTTATTCTCATCCTTCTATGTCTACTATATTTTTGTGACCTTTGTGACCTTGTTGTTACTTTCTGTAACAACAAACATTTATTAAATGTCTGCAATGTGCAAAAGTAACTAGCTAAAATGCAGAGAATAGACTAGAATCTAACGATTTCCAATGTGGGGTCCCTTCTGGTGTTAACTTTTCTTGTTCTATGAGATATTTGGGCTGTAATTAGATTGGAGTAACAGCGGCATTTCTGTATGGTACCATGATTTAACACAGAATTGTAGCTTCTGTGGTAACTCATTTCCCCTGCAGTCTACCTGAATTTGTCTTAATTACTTCTTGTGTCACCTTTCTATCCTGAATGGCCATCAAAATGGACTTGAAGGTCAATTTCCTACTGCTTACTCCAGGTGCCCTTTATCATCCTTGTACTGGGGCCATTTTCTGCTGCTTCATTGAAGAGCCAAAATTGCTGGTTTAGCTCTGAAAAGATCTCTTACCCCCTTTAAAATACTTTTTGAAAACAGTATTTTACCATGAACAGGGCCTTTCTAGAGTCAGATTTATTACATGGAAGTAAAATTCTGTTGTAGATAAAGGCACATCTGGTAGAAAGGCTCAGGTGAGTTGGTCTATGTTGGGCTAAATGAAAACACTGGACAATTATTCCACAGGAACAAGCTTTCTTAGTTTTATCTTCATCACTGTGGTAGCCAAGAATGTACTCACCCGATGAGCCGATAGAGGCTGGATAGGTTGGTCTTACTGTGGGAGGTTGGGTTTCAAGTGCAGATTTCAAATATTCAATGGCAGCCACATATGAAAAAAAAAAGGGGCAGTGTGGTATAGTGGCTATAGGGCCAGACACAGAGTCAGGAAGACCTGGGAGCTTGTCCTGCCTATGACACTAGCTATTCACTAAACATCTCTCAGACTCCTTTCTCTCATCTGCAGAATGAGGATAATAAAATCTGTCTTACAAGTACTTTATAGCAGTGGTGTCAGATTCAAATAGAAACAGCTGCATATTGACTCAGAAAACCACATAATAATATTATCTATATTTTATGTATTTTAAAATTTATTTTGTTGCATATTTCCCAATTACATTTTAATCTGGTTAGGACTGTACTTGTTGTAGCAATGGAGTTGGCCAGGGTCCTGTTGGATACCTCTGCCTTACAGGGTTGTTGGGAAATGAAAGTGGGATAATGTATGTAAAGTGCTTTGTAACTTTAAAGTGTTATATAATTGTCAGCTGGTATCATTTTCTTTAGTCAACACATCTATAAATCATTTATCTTTATATATTCCTGTTTTGTGCCTCTCATTCATTCTTTCAACAAGATTTATTATGCCCCTACTCTTTGTGAAGCACTATGCTAGGTACTGGAGATATGAAAGCAAAAATGAAAAAAAAACCAAGCAAACCTATCCCTGCTTTTCAGTCCCGGCACATAGTGGGCGTTTAAAAAAATTATTGATTAAAAATAGCCGATGCTTTATTCCTGGGAAATAACATATGTATATATACATATATACATATACATACACATATATTTGTACACACATTATATATATGTATATACGCATATATATCTTAGATAAATACCTAAATATAAGATAATTTAAAGGGTGGAGATCAGTAAAAGCATCATGAGTAGGTGGTACCTTGAGCTGGAGTAGACCTAGGTATGGAAGAGCATAGTATTCAAGGGAATGTATGTACATTTAGGGGTCACTATTGCTCGTAGGCTGTGAGATAATCATATGTAGAGCTGGAAGGGTCCTTGGTAAATTAGACCCTGGTTCCTTCACTGAAGGCCAAATAGGTGAATTGAGTTACCCAAGGTCACACAGGTTGTAAGTCATGGAGCCAAGATTTGAACCCAGTAAAATTTTTGCTTTGTTGCCAGAGGAACTGTCTGGCTACACAGCTTGAAGCAAAGTCGAGATCTGGCCATTATCCATTTCATTTACTTGCTGTGGACAACCAGACAACCAATTCAGGCCAAGAACTTCCCATTCTGCCTGCAAAAAAAGAAAACTGCACCTCCAAGCCTCACTGGGGATGGAATTCTCTAGGTTCACTGCCCACGATTTTCAGCTGAGCTGAAGAGCTGCCAACCCCCCATATCACTTTGTGCTCTGCAGACGGAGCCTAAGATAGATGTTAGACCACAGACTCCAGGGGGTGGCAGGGCCAATGTATACGACCCATTGCCAGCTTTCCTAGCTCTGTGACATTGTGCTTTGGCTGGGTTCCTGCCGCATGCTCTGCAGAATGGATATCACATGGGAGACTTTGTGGCCTGCCAAAATACAGAGACGGGGACCAATCGAAGGATAATGGCTGTAAATTCCAAACAGCGAGCAAAGACAGAAATATCAGCAAAAAAAAAACTCCCAAAAACAAAACAAAACAAAACAAAGCAAAAAAAAAAATAACCAACAACAACAACAACAACAACAAAAAAAGCCTCAACCCACATTGTGTGGCTCAATTGCACCGTCCCCACCAGATAGCAAAGCAGAGGTGGGCAAGGAAAGCGAAGATGTTTAAAAGGCCAAATTCATCAGAACCAGCTGTGACAGGACAGTTAGAAGACATGTCAGTCACAGTCCAATACCTTGCCCAGAGGGGCTTCAGCCACCAGCTTCTCAAAACTGAAAATGATGACCTAGATTCACTTCATGTTTACTTGTATGTTAAGCATTCTTGAAAATGAAATTAGATTAGGGGTTCTTAGCCATTTAAACATTTTTTTAAATTAAAAAAATTTTTTTGTATGTGTGTATGTAAATGCTGGGGATTGAACCCAGCCTCACATCTTAGCCATTTTTGTGTGTGTTACAGACCCCTTCATTAGTTTGGTGAAGCCTTTGGGGCCCCTTCTTAGAATATTGGTTTGTTGTCTACATTTGTCATGGAAAGAAATTCTAAATATTAGTTAGTTAGATGTTAGTGAAAATAAAGGTGTATTTTTATCCCCCTCTAAGTTCATGGACTCTGAAATCTATCCACAGACTCCTAGGTTAAGAAGCCCCGAAAGAGATGAATTTGCAGATGTCCTTGTGGCCTAAAAGAGTTACTACAGTTTCAAGCAGCCTAATTTAACTTTAGAAATAACAATCACAGCAGATATTTACATAATCTCTTAAGGAATGCAATTTTGTTGTTTTCAGTTGTGTCTGATACTTTGAGACCCCGTTTGGGGTTTTTTTTTTGGCAAATATACTGGAAGGGTTTACCATTTCCTTTTCCAGCTCATTTTACAGATGAGGAAACTGGAGGCAGACAGAGGTTAAATGACTTGCCTAGGGTCACACAGTTAGTAACCAGATTTGAACTGAGGAAGACGAGTTCCCTCTATCTATTGCACCATGTAGCTGCCCAAGGAATGTATACACTTGAACATTACGACAACCCTGTGAAGAAGGCACTATTCTCAGTCTAGAGATGAGGCTGCTGACATTCACAGGTGTCACATTGCTAGTAAGTGTGTATGGTAGGATTGGAATCCAGGTTTTCTTGACTCTAAGTCCATATTGGAAAGACTGAGAATTAGGAGATTTGGTTTCTAGTTCACACTATGGCACAGTCAAGCAAGTCATTTACTTTTTGGGCTTTATCTGTAATGGGGTTTGGAATAGAAAATCTTTTGGATTTTCTCCGGCTGTTTCCCATACCTGGAGCACTCTCTCTCCTTAGCTCCAGTTACTGACCTTCCAGGCTTCCTTTAAATCCCAGCTGCAATCCTACCTTCTACCAGAAACCTTTCCCAATTCCTCTCAATAGCTTGCTTTGTATATATTTGTTTGCACATTGTCTTCCATGTTAGATTGTGAACTCCTTGAGAACAGGGACTGTCTTTTGCCTCTTTTTGTATCACCAGCACTTAACACAGGGTCTGGCACATAGTAGGTGCTTAATAAGTATTTATTTATTGATTAAAGTCCCTTCTAGTGCTAAAATTCTGATTGGCAGCTTTGTGACAAGTCAGATTGTTAGCTTTCTGTCCTTATTACGGTTCTTTCCTGTCTGCCACAGATACTTCTCTGAGCTCTAATTTCAGCACTGCACCTTCTGTAAAAGGAATTTATCTGTTTGATTCTGGATTACAGGGAGAAAGTGCAGACAACTTGATGCAGTCCATCACCATTGTAAACTGATTAAGTAAAAGCATTGCATTAAGAAGGGAATGAATGGCCAGTGGGTATGGAAGCCAGAATTGCTCAAGCTAAGTGAAAAGTAAAGAACTAATATTTAGCTTGGGTTGATACTGGGATCTAGAGATGAGGAAAGGCCGGGGTGGGGGCGCGGGAAGGGTAAAGGGAAAAAAAAGAAAAAAAGAAAGTTACAAGATAACTTTATTATATATTTTAAAGGAATAGCAAGTTATACATAATGCAGTTTCATGTACAATAATCTTTCCCCCCTTATCCTATGATGTTATGGAAATGCTTGTTTTATTGCTAAAGTTCAGAATAAAATGAATAAAATTTTTTAAAAAGGCCTTAGAGATCATCTTTTCCAATAGTTTCATATTGTAAATGATGAAACTGAGGTCCAGAGAAGGACTTATGACTTGTCCAAGGTCATCTGGGGAGTAACCAGCAGAGTTGAGACTCAGATCTCCCGAATTGTTACTGTGGTCTTCCCTGGAATCCCTTTGTCAATTGGTCAGTCAATAAGCAATTGTTAAACACCTACTGTGTGCTAGGCAGTGTGCTAAGCCCTGGGGACACAAATAAAAAAAAAAGACTTTGTGTTTATCCCTTCATCCTTACACTTGCTGTTTTTTTTCCTCAATAAAAGGAAAGCTGCTTAAGGGCTTTGGACTTGGGGCTGCTTTCTTTTCATCTTTGTATTCCCCTCATTGAGCACAGGGCCTTGAATAAGGAGCTTAGTAAATACTTGTTGAATAGAATTGAACTTTATGATATTAGTAGGTCTTTAATCATGATCCTTCCCTAGCAAGTGGGTTATTTGGTTATTCTGACTTGGAGGCTGGCTTTGGAGCATGTCCTGAAAAAAGGATGAGAGCAGGTTAAGAAAGGAGACCATGAACACTATTTCCTTCCCAGGTCCAGTGGATGGGAAATGAAGTGGAGCCTCTGGGAACCTCATGATTGATTGCATAGTGGGTCCTTGCAGAGCATTGAGTCACATCAGACATTGCTTGCATGGGCTGTTATGATCTTCAAACTGTGGGGGCTGGATTTGGGCTCTAAATCAAATATTTCTGCCTTCGAAGTCTATGCCTCCTGAAAAATGCTTGAGCATCCGAGTGCAAAGCAGGAATCCAGTCTTTGACTTTGCTCAGCAGGCCATTCGCTTTGCTCATAACCTTTGTGCATGGGGCAGATGATTCTGGGATGTCTGCAAAGAGACTGAAATAGTTTTCTTCTGTTGTGAGTTAGCTATTAAGTCAAAGTTGCTTCTCTGTGTAGAAAAATCAGTATTGTTCTTTCATTAAAAGTCTTTGTTCTCGAGCTATGTATCATAAAATAGGCTGTAATGACATTGCTTCTTCAAAATGGCAGCTTTACAGGATACCTCTCATGACAATAGTGATACAAAGTCCTACTCCTATGTTGCATTATGGTGTATGGATGACTCTACATTCTCAGAAGGGAACGTAGGGAAACACAAGTGAAACACAGGTTCTGGCAAGTTGTATCAGACTGGAATGCCTTTGTATACAGTCCCAGCAACAGACTGAGTCTTCTGTTGATTGACTACCTCAATGGAATAGGGAGAGGCTCATTACTAATAGCTTGGTCACTAGGTGATAAATTCTTTGCACATGGTAACCCAATAAACAAATAAAAATAGAAAAAAAGATGGCTTCAATCCTGTGTGGTCCCATTTGCTTTTTCATTAATAGTGGTGACTAATTAGGAAAAATGATGGAGGGTGTTAAGAATCACATTAACTTCAGGTACTCGAGTAACCAATGAACTGATGGTAATTTGGAAAACTTGGGCCCCATCAATACTGAAACTCTTGTGATAAATGAAACTAGAAAACAACAGGTTGTTGTGACTAGAGGGAAGGATGGATTGAAGTTTTTTCTTGGAGAGGTAAACAATGAAGTTTCCAGAACCCATTTAATCATATCACCAAAGGCAATAAGAAATATCATTTCATGGAATATTTGGTCATGTTTTCTTGCATTGTTTATGATGGTCATAAGTAAAAAAGACCATGATGAAAATAATTGCAGTTTGAATGTGGTCTCTTAGAGATGATGAACATGTAGAAAAATTCTACAAAGAAATTGATAAGATTTTTTAAGCCAAGTTAATATATGTTTAGAGTCTCAGTCATTTCAATTCAAAAGTAGGCACACTGGAAAATTTGGCTTAGATTTGAGAAAAGAAATAAACTATAGACCACTTAGAAGCCTCACATCTATATGCAATAAATTGTTGTTGCTGAGTCATTTCAGTTGTGGCTGACTCTTTGTGACCCCATTTAGGGTTTTCTTGGCACTCCAGTGTTTGCCATTTCCTTCTCCAGCTATATGCAATATATACTTTCTTTCAAAAAGAGTTGGAAGGTATTGGGCATGGCCAGCACTAAACAACACCACACACAAAAAAATGAAATTGGTCATGTCTTTGTTTTTTTTGATAAATTATGTTTTTTTTTCCACTGAAATAATTTTCTTGATAAAGTCCTTCCTCATCCATTATAACAATCCCCCCGCCACTATCCTTAAGCAAAACTATCTCATATAGCAACAGTAACCAACCAATTGTGTAACACTCCACATTTGTAGTTCATCATATCTCTACTAACAGGAAGGAAGTATACTCCAACATCAGTCATAGAGAAACAATAGTGGTTTTTGATCTGAGTTTTGCTGTCTTTTAGTGCCAACATTACATTATTATTGTCACAGGATCATGGGACCACAGATATAGAGCTGGAAAAAAACCTCAAAGGGAATCTGACCTCCTCATTTCACAATTGAGGGAATTGAGATTTAGCAAGGTTGAGTGATTTGCCCAGGGTCATACTTACCAAATTGTTTAAATTCACTATAACTTAGAAAAATGGCTGGTTACTGATAGAAGAGTCATATCAGAATCAGTGATCTATGTGTAGACAGACCACTAACAAGCTAGAGGAAAAGTAATAAAAATCAATATTAAATTGGAAAACATGATCAAGGTTGGAAGACATAGCATTAAATTGAAATAGCTTTGACTTGACCTCTTCTACTAAACCACTGTTGCAAAAAAAAAATTAGAAATGAAAAAAAAGCAAAGATTTCACCTTGATTGTCATCATTTATTTGAAACATTTAAGGCAATGAGATGTAAAGTATAAAGAGGAGACAAAAGAGCTGAGAAATCATCTTCTCCAGGAAACAATTGATCTTGCCAAAAAGACAGCTATGGCAGCCAAGAACAATGCTCTTTTTGTTCAGAGAACTCACCCTGTGAACTTCCAAAGGTTGCAAGGTTTAGACTTCCCATCACAGCTCGTGGCAGTATCCCAGGAGTATGGCTGTGAATTACTCTTTTGCCATATGTACTCTCTAAGATTGAGCCCACTTTCCCCTGGATTCTCTGTGTATTTGTAGGAGAGACTTTTGTCCTAGACTTCTGAGGGCTTAGTTTTTTGACACTATTTTTCTTACTAAACCTCCTTAGTCAATACCCCTAACTAAAAACTACTTGGCTGGCTGGCTAAGTGGTATTTATATCAATTGATTAATCAATATTAATGAGTAAACATACTGGATGAGGCCTGATGAGGGATAATATTTGAGGCACTCTGAACCCTTTAGGATTATCCCCGACAACACTTAGGGGAGAATTAATCAATTGCCTAGGGACCCAACTTGCTTGTTCAGATAGGGGTTAGGAGATTGATCCTAGAAGAGCTACTCCACTTTTATGTATACCTGTTCCCTTTCTTCCCCCACCAACCCTAGACACCAACCTAATACGCAAGCTCCTTTTGTATCTTCAGTGCCTAGTCCATAATAGGCATTTAATAAAAACTTACTAATTGATTGATTAAAAAAAATATGGGCCACACACATAGTAAAGGCATGGATAACTATGAACAGTGCCATTTTCCCTCCCCCTCCTCCATACTCCATTATTATTTACACAATTTTAAGAGAATGCCAGGAAGGCCCCAACCATGTGAGGTAGGGGAAAAAATCTGTGAGGGATTTATGGGAAGAAGACACAGACAGAAGTGATACAAGATGGTCAGGCCTGGGTGTGTTGTAATTTGTACCATTAAAGATACTGATGAGATCACAGATCTATCAGAATATTGGTGTCCACCCTAGCTGCCATTAATCAACATGGACTTTTCTTAGAACTGGGCTACCATTGTCCATAGTACAGCCCTAAGTATAGACTATGTTGGGGCCAGACAATTCATCCTATTTCTATAAGCTGAGCCTCCTCCAAGGATGATAATATTCAGCAGCTTGCTGAATTGATGCAGAGAGGCAGAGGTATTCAGAGTCACCTATTTTTCATTCTTTGAATGAAGTCTGTCTTCTGAATTACACAAGCCACACAGAGCAAGGAAACAGAGCATCCGGGCTCTGGAAACAAAACAGTGTTCTTATCTTTTAATACAGAAAGGAGTGCCTCAGGATATTATTATTTGTGATTGATGTGGTGCATAAGAATACGATCAGGGCTTCACTGGAGCAGGCAGAAGGCTCTGGCCCCTCTGTCTTTGATGATTTCCTGTATCTTCCCAGAGGCAGGTTTCTAGGAGAGAATAGCACCCAAGTTGCAAAGTTTTGATCTGTTTGTAGAGCCTGGGTAGGGGTAGTCTTTGTTCTTAGTTCTGTCCTGGACTCTGCTTAAATTCTGTCATCTCTCTGGGTTCAGTTTCTCTACTAGCAAAATAAGGGTAACTATACCTGTCACAAGTATCTGTTTATAAAATAACTTAAGATGTGTGTGAATTTCCTAAAGCAGCTTGGAATATTACTATAATACAAGCTTTTCCTTCCTTTGACGATGGACCTGGTGTGATTAATTTTATTATCAGGATATAAGTATATAAACAAATACAAAATAGGAGAAGCAACTGGGAACCCTTCCCCCACTCCAAATTCCTAAGTGGTGACACATTTTCAAAGTTGAAAATGTACTTAATTTGAAGCAACAACAAATACCTTTTAACTGTGTTCTACCAGCTAACCAGTTAACCTGGTCACGTCTTTATTTTCCAAAGAAAACAGCTGAATTTTTTTTTTTTTGGTGGTGGTTGGGGGAATACTATGAAGTTTCTGTGATCACATATCTGAGAATCATCATGGCTATTAATTTCTAACTGTTTTGACACTTTTAGTCTATAGCCCAAATTGGAAGTACAGTTGCTCTCTAGCCTTAGACATACTTGCTTTATCTCCAGGTGATTTAAGTGGTCTGCCTATAATTGATTCCTTTTGGTTTTTGGTCTACATTCCTCTTCTGCTGGCTTTCCTTCCATTGGGACTTATTGACCTGTGTTGATAATCCCTCATGGTTCTGTTTTAGCCAGTGAAAGAACCTTTCAGTGTTGGATTTTTTTTTTGTAATAGCACCTAGCATTCCCTTTACCCACCTTTGGAGACAGCCTAGCTCTTTGGAGGTAGGGCTATTTCCTCTAAACATATATTCTTCTACTTGGGCAAAGCCAAACCAGTATTTGAGTATTTCAGCGCCCTCATGGCCCTTCACCTTATGGCATATGAGAAAAATTTCTGGATTAGAAATCTGAATGACTTAACCTCCCAGGGTCTCAATCTCTTTATCCAGAAAAAATGAGTGATAATTTCCAAGGTTGCTTCTGGCTCTAAATTTATGATCTTATGAGCCTGTGGTTGGTTCCAGTAGGAGCAAAGGATAGAATTTAGAGAGAAGCAGATTTAGGTTTGATATAAGGGAAAAAATTCCTAAAAATAAATAGAGCTGTCCAAAAGTGGGATGGGCTCCCTTGGGAGCCAGTGGTCATCACTTGAGATCTGAATGGCTACTTTGGGGGTGGGGTGTAGATTGGATTCCTATTTAGGCATGGGCTGGACTACATGACATTCCATTTCCCTTCTAGCTTTGAGATCCTATTATTCTGAGGGATAAGAACACTGGAGTATTTCAGTAAGTAGCTGGAGGGAGAGGAGAGAGACGTTTCTGATGAGATTTATACTGCAAGCTACATATTTATTTATGACCTGTTGTATCTGTTTTGCTTATTTTTAAAAATCTGCTTCTATAGTAACTCATCAGTGAGTTCATCCTGATTTAATGCTCCATAGAAGACACCCACTACTAATTTCTCTTCATTCCACATGTGTCTTTTACCTTAACTCATAAAGCTTTGGAGTAACTGCTTCCTTCACCATCTATTGGTATTTCATGGCTAATCTGATTGTTTTTGATCTATAGCTCAACCCCTCCCTTGCCCATTTCTTTGTTCTTTCTGTGCCCATGCCAGCCCTCAGTATTGACATTATAGCCATCTGATTTATCCTATCAGGTTTCCATGGTGTGTTCAGATAGATCCCAATTTCCTTTCTGGTAGCATCACTTCAAACTCTCCTTGGTTGTTTCTCTGGGCTTCCAGTATATGTGGAGATATCTGCATCTATCAAAGAGTGTATATCTATCTATCATCTATCTTAATCTAACTATCTATCTGTCTGTCTGTCTATCTATTTATGTATCTATCTATGTATCTAATTTATCTATTGATCTAAGAGATTTGCTGTTGATTTGTCTACTCTTTTTATTACCAGTTTGCTTAGTTCCAAACCTTGGGTGGTAACCTGGAGGGCCCATGGGCATCGGGAATCATATGAAATGTTGGTCCCGTTGGACATATGCAAGGGTTAGACTGGCTCCATCTCAAGCCCTGTCATGGAAGGGGTTGACTGGAGATGACGTTAAATTGTGCAGGGCCAGCAGACATGGAGAGGCTGGCTCTTTGGCTCCTTGTAGCTCCAATGGCTAGATGTGCAAGCTCTCCTGATAAATCTTTTCTAAAAAGAATCTAAGAGGGACAAGGAATATATTGAAATCTTGGTTTCATGGGAATGCTGTAAGCCCTCTCCAAAGTTTTTTTTTTCTTTTCATTCATAATGGGTATTGGTTCAGTATCTGTGAATGCTCTTCCTTCCTATTCCCCTGCCCTATGAAGATGGACATTCTAATATCCAGGACAAAAAAAAAATACAGAAACGGTCCCTGTCCTGATTTGCATTTACGTCACCTGTTTCTCTTATCAGCTGCTGCTTTTACATCTATCACCCCACCACCTGACTTAAACAGTACTTTAGAGTTTCAAAGCCCTTTATGTACTGAGCTAACATTCACATAATGCTTTAAGGCTTGCAAAGTACTTCAGGAATATTATCTCATTTTATTCTTACAATAATACTGGGAGGTAGGTACATTTATTATCTCCATTTTACAGTCGGGGAGACTGAGGTAGGCCAAGGTTAAGTGACTTACCCAGGGTCATGCAGCTAAATAAATGTCTGAGAAGGGATTTGAACTTAGGTCTTTCTTGACTCCAGGCTTAGTGTTCTATCTGTTGTACCACCTAGTTGCCTATTTAATTTGAACCTTACAACACCTGGGAGGTGGTTATTCAGATAGTCAAATGGATTTATTATCTCTTCAATGTGAATATTCCCTCTAAATAGGCATATTATCATTCAATCCATCCTTGCTTGTCTGACTGGTGTAATACCTGTGCACATCTCTCATAAATTTGCCACAGAGGGTATGTCTGACATGCTGGATAGGTCTCATGTCCTCTTTTTCTCAATGGAAACAATACTGGAGTACATGGTCATCCATCTGTTATCACTCATTCTTGTTATTAGGGATGAAAAAGAATGGTCCACGAGGAGAGTTGAGTAAGATCAAACAGGCATTATTATCTTTATTTTACAGATGAGGAATCTAAGGTTTAGTCTAAGTTGGGGTGGGCAACCTTCAGTCTCTAGGCCATATATGGCCCTCTAGGTCCTTCTAGGTCCTTTTGATTGAGTCCAAGTTTTACAGAACAAATCCTTTTATTAAGGAGATTTTTTCTGTGAAGTTTGGGTTCAAACACACTTGAGGACCTAGAGGGCCACATGTGGCCTTGGGGCCACAGATTCCCCACCCCTGATTTAAGTCTTCATTCCTGGATACCTTTTGTTACTATTGTATGCTTGTCTCAAACAACAGGTTATATTAGAAAGGACCTTTGAAAATCAGCAAAATATGGGATATTGTCTCTTAGTAAAGCTTTCTTAATGTGAGAGATGGTCATTGGTCTACTTTATATTCCTTCTAGATTATAAACCTCATGATGATAGGGACTGTTCTTTAGTTAAACTGTGTGTATCTTCCACTCCCTTCCTTGGAGCACAGCCTTGTCATGATGGAGGGGCTTGCATAGCTCAATGAAACTATTAGCTATGCTGTGCACGGTTACCCAAGATGGACAGGTCATAGTGGATAGTTCTGACAAAAGGTGATCCACTGGAGAAGGAAATGGCAAACCACTTCAGTTTCTTTGCCAAGAAAACCCCATGCCATCATTAAAACGCTAAAAGATATGACATCAGAAGATGAGCCCCTTGAGTCAGAAGGTGTCCAACCCATTCAGCAAACATTAGGTTGGACAGACTTTGGGAGACAGAAGGGCCCAGTATGCTATGATCCATGGGGTCACAAGCTGGCCACTGACTGAAGGACTGAACCACTACAACAATATCCTCTAGTGCCCAGAGAGATGTTCTGAATACAATAGATGCTTAATAAATGTTTGGTGGTGATTTTGTCTCTGAACCACAGCTCTGTCCCTCTTGGTGCATGTCTCATACCATGGAGACTCTAGCTGGAAGCATGAAATGAGCTCACCTTCAATAGGTCTGTTTCTCTGATCTGGGGGAAGGCATAGAGAAAGCCTGGGAGGTAGATTAGTTGGTTATGTATAGCTCATAACTATTAGTTGTCTTTTCTATCTATCTGAGTAGAAAGAGGAAAGAGTCATGGCCAAGGAGTCATGAAACCTGACCTCTTGGCCAAGTGACAATGGCCAAATCTCTTTAGTTCACCGGTCCTCAGTTTACCCCTCTGGAAGATGAAGGATTTAGATTTGGCTATCTGAAAATTCACTTTTAGAAGGGTGCAATGGATACAGAGCTAGCCAGGAAGACTTGGGTTCAAGTCTCAAGTCTGGCACATATTGACTGTGTGATCCTGGGTAAATCACTTGACCTTTCAGTGCCCACAGTAACATATCTGTAGAGGTGTTGACCTATATTTGTAGAGGGGTTCTCATCAGGTTGTTCCATGAACCAATTATCTCACCTCAGATACACACTTTCTATGTGACCCTGGACAAGTCACTTAACCTCAATAAGCCTCAGTTTTCTCATCTATAAAATGGGCATAATGGTACTTGTGATACCAGCTTCACAAAGAAATTGTGAGGTTCCAATCAAATGAGTTAGTGTATTTCACAAACCCTAAGTACTATAAGAATGTGTGAGGTATGATAATGTTGATGGTGACAGCTGACACACATTACTTGAATAATTCAAGGAATCAGCCTCTCAAGGCAACAAGGCAAAGCTGCCAAGAATGGGGGACACAAATACAAGCAAAAAGGACTGTCTCTGTCCTCAAAAAGCTTCCAGTCTAATGGGGGAAAGATAATACACAAAAGGGAGATGGAAAGGAAGGGATGGGGTTAAGGCACTTACTCAAGGAGGGGTGGAAATGACAAAATCTATACAGTCAGAAGCATAACCTTTGGGGGGGGGAATAGAGTGAAAGTTGGCCAGCCTGACCCCTCCCCAAATAGCCCCCAAGAGGAACTCAGTAATTGGAGGAGTGTGGGCACAACAAAAGGATGTTCCAGGGTGAGAAGGCTGCAGACAGTGATGGATGTCGAAGGCTGAGGAGGTCACAGACACTGTGGGCAGTTCTAGGATGAGTCTGTAGCTGAGGCAAAGGGTTGAAAGTCAGAAGCACAGATGGGAGAGCAATAAAAGTTGTCTAGCCTCTCCCTAAAATGGAGGCTCCAAGAGGAACCAACCAATGGAAAATGGGGGGTTGGTGATGTTCCAGATGAGAAGAGCACAGGGGATGACAGCTGTCCCAACATGAAAATACAGTTGATACATGTGGTCAAAGTCTAGAAATTTTTAGGACCACTGGCAGGAGGAGAAATCTCTCCTGAGACTAAAATTTAAAAAAAAATCTCTTTGAAGTTCTTAATTCTTGCCTGAAGGAATAGAGGTGAACTATACTGACATTGTGGAATTTTAGCATCAGAAGGGAACAAATTGTCTGTCTATTCCAAGTAAACCCTCAAAAGAGTCCCCACCATGACAAATCTGATGAGTGCTTATCTAGCCTCCACTTAAATACCTCTAAGGAGAGGGGACCTGCCATCTCCTCAGGCAGTCCATTCGGCTTTGGGATGGCTCTAATAGTTAGGAAATTTCTTCCGATGACAAGCCTAAATTTTCCTCTTTGAAACTTCTCCATATGGTTTCTGGTTTTGTGCTCTGGAACCAAATAGAACAAGTTGAATCTTCCTTTCAGTTGGTCAGTTCAGCTATCCTGTCTTACCTACGCTTCTCCAGGCTAGCCATCTCAAATTCTGCCAATGGATATTCATATGACACGGTCTCAAGGCCCTCTGCCATCTTGGTTATCCTCCTTTGAATTCTCTCCAGCGTATCAATGTTCTTACTAAACTGCAGAGCCCAGAACTGCTCCAGATGATGTAGTCTCAGCAGGATAGAGTACAGCATACAGAACAATACTTCCTCTCTGTTTTGGTACACCACACCTCTCAATGGAGCCTAAGATCACACTTTCTCTTTTGGCTACTCTATTGCACTGATAGCTTATTTTGAGCTTGCAGTCCACTAAAACCTAAGATGTTTTTTCAGGGTGTTGTCTGACCATGCCTTCCTCATCTCATACTGTGAAGTTGATTTCCTGAACACAAGTGAAAAGTTTTACATTTATCCCTATTGAATTTCAGCTTAGATTCTGTCCAATGCTAAAACCTGTCTAGATATTTTTGGATCCTGACTCTGCCATTCATAGTGTTAGCCACGCCTTTCAGCTTTGTGTCATCTGTAAATTTGATTAGCACACCATCTATGCCTTTGTTCAAGTCATTGATGAAATCATGGTTGCTCAAAATCCCTTCAGATTTTATGGTTCTATGATCTTACTTGCCAGAAGAACAGAAGCAGGTGATGTTAGTCTGTCACTTCTCATAGTGATGCACGGATATCTTTCTGTTAATTATATTTATTTTATTATACGTAAATGGATACTGGAAACCTGTTATAGAAGTATAACTTTATAGATGGGATGAATGAATAAATAAGATGAAAGCAACAACCAACAATAGAAAGGAAAAAAGCTAAAAGAAAGAGATGATAAAACGCACATATAATTGACCAAAGAGCAGATATGGTCATTATAAGGGAAACTTTTTTTTCTAGTGAAAAAAACACACAGAGATAAGCAAACCATCTAGTTTTATAGCCTCATTTAAAAAAATTGCAATTGCCATGGGGACAGATTTGAGGACACAGAGGAAAAAATAAGATCAACAGACAAGCAATTTAAAAATGTCTCCTGGGAAATTGGACCTGCTTCTCCAAAGGCCCTAAATTACTTATCAAATATACTAGGAGCTAAAAATAATACATTCATACTGCAATTGAAATTGCCATTGCGTACAATGCAATAGAAAACACTGGTTTATTTTGGCTTTCAATGTTTGGAATCGTTTTATGGCATCCAATGGCATAGTGGGCTTGGAGTCAGAAAAACTTGGGTTTGAATCTCCCATTCTTACTAGTTATGTGTTAATGGGCACATCACTTAGCATCTTTTGCTTCTATTTCATCATTGCAGAGTAGGGATAATAATTTCTTTATTACTTCAGAGGGTTGTTGTGAGACTCCAATGAGAAAAGTAATGCAATTTTTGAATTTTAAAGTGTTTAGTGTATATATATATATATATATATATATACACACACACACACACACATATACATACATACATACAAGTATATATATATACGCACAAATGCTGGTGATTATTATTATAGCATTGTTATTATTCCTACTAATTGGATTTTGAAAGGCAGAATAACATGGTGACCAGAGGGCTGAGCTTAGCATTGAGAAGGCCAGTATCCCCATCCTAATTCTGATGCACAGAAGCTGTGTGACCATAAGAAAGTCAAGGCCTTTAACTTCTCAGTGACCCAGGCAAGTATTGGTCTATTTGCATTGGTGGGAGGGGATTACTACACTAGGAATTTCTGACACAGTGAAATTATAGGTTTAGACCTCCCAAAACAAACTAAAAAAATCAATTAGCTAGCTAATAGGGGCAGCTCAGATGGCACAGTGGGTACAATGCCGGACCTGGAGTCAGGAAGACTTGAATTAAAATCTGACCTCAGATGCTTATTAGCTGTGTGACCCTGGGCAAGTCACTTGCCCTCTGTCTGTTTCAGTTTCCTCATCCATAAAATGGGGATAATAATAGCCTCTACTTCCAAGGGTTATGGGTGAGGATAAAATGATATAATACTTCCAAAGCACTTAGTACAGTGCCTATCATATAGTAAGCACTGTAGAAATGTTTGCTATTATTATCATCATTATTAATTGGGTTTAATGAGTATTATAGAATGCATGAATAGTATAGGACTATTACAGTAGTATGCTACTTTTTTTTTCCTGCCAGAGTCTTATTTATTGGTGTAAGGAAACCTCCTCTACCAAAACAAATTGGCAATTACCCTGTAACTTAGAGTATTGAAAATGTCCTCAGGGCACTCGAAGGTTAAGTCAATTGCCCTGCAGTCACACAGTCAGTACATGTCAGAGACAGGTTTTGAAACCAAATCTTCCTGACTCCAAGCAGATCCACAATACTAGGCTGCTTGTCATGATGATAAGCATTGATTTTTATTAGGTATCAACTACAAGTGTTGATCAAATTCATGCCTTTTAGTTGAATCTGAGAGATGGAATACTGGCTTTTGGAGTGGTAGAAAAGAAAGGTTTTTTTTTTTCCAAAGCCAAAATTAGTTTTAAGTGTTAAACGTATATTTGTATGAGCCTCAGTTTTCCTCAAAATGGCCTCTCTCTGTTAAAATAAAACACAAAAACCTAGAGACTAAGACACTATTTTGCCATTAATGAAAGGAGCTATGATTTGTGTTGAATAAAACAATGAAGTTGGCAGTGACAGCTTCTTCTATTCTTGGGGTTAACATTTTTGGTTATGCTTTTGAAACAAGAATACCTAGTACAAAGTAGTGGGGGGGTTCAAAAGAAGTCAGACAGAAAGTTCTGTGTTTTTCTACTAAGGTCTGGTTGGAGATGGATTAATGGCAAACCACAATCAATTATTTATCAGATAATAAGTGTGATAATTGTTCTTATTTATCATCACTATAACTTGCCTTGTTCTCCTGTCATACTTTCAATCAAGTACTCCCCAAAGACTTGTTGGATTAAAAAAAATGCAGCCCAAAGGTCATTCCGACAATTTTTACTCATAATGGCATACTGATTGTCTTCTAATTGTAAAATTAGAGGAGCAGGGTAAGTGACCCTTCTTGGCATTTCTAACACAATAAGCAGACTCGGGCCCACTTCATTCTTTCTGCCACAGAGCAGACAATCTTCAGTAATTCTGATGGTCTTCAAAATTAATCAGAAATAATTTTATTTTTGGTGAGAAAGAAGAAACACACATAGAGTGTAGAGATGTAAAATACCACTATCTTCTGTCCTGCTGGGCAACTAATCCAACCGAGTTTAATTGTAATTTTTCAGTGGTCTGGGCCCCACTAGAATACTGATTATCCCTATGTGCATTTTCATGGACTGTGGCTGTGTATTTGGAGCCTGTTCCAAGGTTTCATGGAAATTCATTTTATCACGGCAGCAGGAATGGCTCATTGGCCGTGGGTTGTTCTCTGCTTGGGTACAATGAGACTTCTGAGGTTCCTTACAGCTTTGATGTTTGAGTGTATGGGGAAGGAAAAGAGCCCCAACCTGCCTTCCTGGAGAGGCAGGATGGATTAATGGAAAGGACTCTGAAATAGGAGCCAGAAGATCTGATTTTAGCCCCATCTCCGACATGAACTAGATATCTGATCTTGGCTCTGATCTTGGGGAGAATGTATTTGAATCTTTCTGAATGGGGTATTGTAAGAGTGGGCATCTGTCTTCCTAAGGACACCTGTTATATATAGGTTATGTATGTCTACATGGGTTATCCAATCACAAAGGCCTTAGGTATCTCTAGGGATTTTTCCCACAGCTATCAAAGGGAGATTTTTGATTCCTGCCTAGAGGATTGCTGGAGAAGGACCGATCACCATTCTGTTCTCCTGGGACAGAAGGGCACTGGATTAGAATTATAACTCTTTGCCTTCCTAAATTTTGTTAGGCTTAGGAGATTTTTTTTCAAGATTCAAAAGCAACAAACAAGCAGACTTCCCTGGCCTTTCTTCCTTGAAAAGGAGGGTACCTCAAGCTCATACCTGAAGGCTTGACACCTTCCCACTAAATGCTAGTACACAAAGGCCAATATTACAAATAGTGAGTAGACCTATTTTTCCAAGCAAGTAGCAAATAGAAATTGGAGAAGTTATACAGATTAGAATATACTAGAAAATATGGAGTGAATGAACTTTCTCACTGGGAGCAGGATAAATCAGCTCAACCAAGAGATAGGCCCTGATCTTATTCAAAGAGGATATTCCTTTGAAGTTTCTAGGGAGGTAACCTGAGCATCAGTTTCTTTATGCCTTCTATTCTTAAAGTATTTTTTTTTCTCACCATCAATCTCTTCCTAAGGAGAATCTGAAACCACATGTCTCTCTAAAAGAAGGAAATGAAGAATGTTTTTCTTCCAGGGTTATGTCATCATTCTCTCTATCAATTAAGAAATAGGTTCTACAGGAAGCATGCAGCACAGTATTGCCTCTTCCATCTCTTCCTCAAGGAACTTTGATAAAGTCACCATTGTTAGTGCCTCTAGAAATGACTCATCCATGGAGTGCCCATCCCCCTCACCAGCTGGGCCTGGAGTCAGGAAGACTCGGGGTCAAATCTGTCTTCAGATACTTGCTAGCTGTGTGATCCCAGGGAAGTCACTTAAACTTTGTCTTTCTGGGTTTCCTCACCTATAAAATGGAGATAATAAAAGCACCTACCTCCCAGTGTTGTTGTGAGGATCAAATAAGATGATATTTATGAAGTTCTTAGCATAGTACTTGGCACATAGTAAGAGTTTAAGAAGTTCTTCCTTCCTTCCTTCCTTTCGTCCTTCTGTCCTTCCTTCCTTCCTTCTGTTCTTCCTTCCTTCCTTCCTTCCTTCCTTCCTTCCTTCCTTCCTTCCTTCCTTCCGTCCTTCCTTCTGTCCTTCCTTCCTTCCCACCATTTTACCACGCATACTGTTTCTCCTATTAGAATGTTAGCTGCTTGAGAGTAGGGCTAATCTCAGGTTTTAGCGCACACCACTTGGCGCATAAGTAAACACTTAATAAATGCTGCTCTTCATTCATTCAGCAGCTATGAAACAATTGAGCTAAATCCATCATTGGCAGGTAGTAAACTTTAATAAATGCTTGTTGATTGGTTGATTGGTTAGCAGCTAGGCACCCTTGGGCAGGTTATTTTCACCTCTTTCTGTCTGGTTCTTCATTTATAAATTGAAGCAGCCAGATTAGATGATCTCAAAGATTGGTTCCTGCTCTCACTCCTCTCACTCTTCTCCCTCCTTGTCCAGGACACACCACCTCTTTTTTCTTCTCCCAAAAGTCTTTCAAGGGCACTGTTCTTTTTCTTCCCAGGGGAAGAGGAAATTCCCTCCACCCACACAGAAATTCGGAGCTGCTTTGCCCTGTTGAGATTAAGTAGGAACCTCCTTTGGCTGGTGAAGCTTTATGGCTGAATTGTTTGTCTTGGTTTGCATGCCTCGAGGGCATAACCATTTTTTCTTATGAGTCTGGTAGAGCATTCGGCTCCCTGTCAATGTGCGGTCCCCAATAAATCATCATCATCACAGTCATAAACATAAATCAGGAGAGCACAATTCCACTTATTTATCGCCTTACAGGAGGAGCACAAGAGAAGAAAGCTCTGTTCCTTTCCATCATATTATCCTTTCACATTTCCAGGCATAATGTCATATTGTCCAGCAGTGTATAACCAGGTAATGTACTAATGTTGTAGCGCGCACACTCAAAGAGGGCAGAGCTAAGATTTATTGGCCTAGAGGCTTAAATGTCCTAAGTCTCTTTTCTCTCTCTCTCTCTCTTCTCTCTCTTCTGTTTCTCAGATTTTCTCTCTCTGACTTTCTGATTCTCTCTCTTTCTCTCTCTCCCTCTCCACCTCTGCCCCCTTCCTTCCCTCCCATTGAAATCTGCATCTGTGAAGCAGATGAAAGAATCAGTGGAAAGTATCTTGAAATTTTAAAAGGAAAAATGATTGAGTCAAATTATGTAATGATATTTACCACTTGCTTTTTCCTATTCTGTGCATTTCTTTAGTGTCTTGCTTTCTGAGATTCAGGGAGTTTTAGAGCTGGAGGGGACTGTTAAAGTGCATCCAGGTCCAATTCTCTCATTTTACAGATGAGAAAATTGAAGCTCCAATGTATGGTATGGCTAGCCCAAAGTTACACAGTTAGTCAGCAACAGGATCTTCATCCAGGATTGGAAACCAGGCTGTCTGATTCAGAGTACAGTGCTCTTTCCAACATATAAGCAATGTGATCATTTTATATTTTATGGTGTCCTGATGATAAGTTTCCAAACTCCTGGGTAAAAAGACAACCCATACTAAGAACTTCAGAGAGTTGCAGGAGCAATAAAGTTCTTAGATCTTCTGGGTGTGGTAGATGAACCTGAATGGTGAGATGTACTTGGTTTGTCCTGGGAGGGACTGTGACATGGGGAGTATAGAGAGATTTAGAATGACCACAGGCAGGGAGGTAGTGTTGGGGCATTGAAAATACCATTCCTAAGGTAAATTTAAATAGGGGGGGCTCTGACTTTGAGGATATTCCTTCTCATTTTCTTTTAGATTCATACTTCCCTGAAGTTTTTCTCCAGAGCAGTAAGGCTCATTGTCACAAGATGGCCATTAGGAGATGGATCTTTTGGCTACCACAACTCATAAAATGATTTTATAACTGGAGTGTGGAGGAGTGACCACTATGTGGGAAGAGGGAGTGCTCATACTGATGAAATCACATCCTTAGGAATGTGCATTAGCAGAATATTCGATTTTTCTCATTAGAACTAGGAGTTAGAGCTGTTAAGGACCTCGGAGATCATCTTGTCCGGTGCTTTCATTTTACAGATGAGGAAATAGAGGTCCAAAGGATATTATCCAGAATGGTTTTCCCAAGGTCTCCCACATAGTAGGTTACAGATCGAAGACTTGAACCCAAGGCTTCTCACTCAAAATCTAGTGTGTTTGCCATTGTGCACGTTTGTCAGATTTGTAGGCTTAGAGCTGCAAGTTTCCTTATCATAGAGTCCAATGCTTCCATTTTGCAGATAAAGAAACTAAAGACCAAAGAGGTTAAATGACTTGCCCATGGTCACAAAGTCAGGATTTGAATTCAGGTCTCCTGATTTCAAATCCATCATTCTTTTCATTATGCCATACTATGGCCTCATGTTCAAACTTACCACCTTCTGTGTTTAGAAATATTGATATTCAATTCAATTCATCTAATGCTGTCATTCTCATCAGTCTCTCTGAGTGATGAGTAAGCTCTCAGATATAATCAGCATCATTAGATGCCATGCACTTCTAATAAGCCTTAACACAATAAATCTCCAAGCACAACATTGAATTTTTGGTGTGAGTCATCTGTTGAATAACCCTCATTATCATTGTGCAAACTTGTTGGGTATCTAGGACTGCTGACGACTGTCAAAACTCCCCACTCACTTCTTCAGTTTGCTTTAAGAGCAGAGAAAAGTGAGGCTTCCTATCTCTAAGAGTTCATAATGTGTTGAGAGGTACATGGAGCGTGTGTGAAGAATTCGGGATTGTGTTGGAGAAGGATCAGAAAGGATATCATCAGATGGGTATATGACTGGAAAAGAAGGTGGGCTGGTTGTGTGGTGAGAATGAGGACTAACAGATGGACAAAATGACCCCAACATGTTGAATGGACCTCCTGGGTAAGACTGATGAGAGGATGTGAATAAAAGTTGCCCACCTTGAGAATGCACAGCTTGTTGTCAATATGTACCATTGAGAAGAACACCCACACGAATGAGATCACAGATCCATCAAACTATCAAGGTTATCACAGGTTTATTAACAACACACAGTGCTTCAAACCATAGTTCTAAGTTAAATACAGAAGAATGTCCCAATCTTAAGAAAAAGACCCCACTAAAGCTAATAACTTTTGTACAAAATTATCTTTTGAAGAATTTTTAATATAAAAAGGCAGCATTATGAGGTAGATAGAGCACTGCACCTGGAATCAGAAACTCCTGAATTCAAATTTCCCCTCTGCGACATACTAGTTGTATAGCCTTAGGCACGTGACTCATGCAAATATTTATGAAGCTCAGTTTCCTCATCTACAAAATGGGAATAATAATAATAATACATGTTGTGCTGTAAGGATCAGATCAGAATGATGTATAAAAAAGTGTGACATAAATGTCAGTTGTTTTTCCTAGGCTGTGGTCCATTTGGTTGAACATTTGCCTCTAGTCAAAGCTACCTGCCATTGTTTATGTATAAATGATAAATATAGAGGCAGCTAGGTGGTGCAAGGAATAGAGCTCTGAGTCTTGAGTCAGAAAGATCTGAGCTCAACTCCAGCCTCAGCTGACTGATGCTGGGCATTTAATGTGTTTGCCTCAGTTTCATCATCTATAAAATGGGGATAACAACAGCCCCTACCTCTCAGGGTCATTGTGAGAATCAAATGAGAAAATAATTGTAAAGTTCTTAGCACAGTGCCTGGTATATAGTAAGCACTATATAAATGGTAACTATTACTATTATCATCATCAATTATCATCATCATCATCATCATCATCATCATCATAATTATTGTTACTGCTACTACTTAGTAGCTGTGTTACTTGGGCAACTTAACCTCTGTTTGTCTCAGTTTCCTCAACTGTAAAATGGAGATAATAATAGTACCTACTATGTCCCAGGGTTGCTGTGATGATCAAATGAGATGTTTGTAAAGTGCTTAGCCCAGTGCCTGGTACATAGGCACTTATAACCAATGGAAACTACTAAATAGCAGAAAAACCCACTAATGTGCATATTTGTCTTTGGAGCCCATTGATCATCAGAAGGGGCTAAGTAGAGCCCTAAGTATAGAAAATTACATGATCAAACATTTTATTCTCAAGACTCACTTACTGCCATTTGGTGCCTGGGTATTCTTGCAAAAGAAAAGGCAGGATGCCAAAGTTACGTGGCTGTTTACGTTTCAGGCTACTGAAGAGAACTTGAGTGAATTTTCTGAAAGCAGGTTTCCTTGTTATTTGGTCCAGGTCTATGATTTCATCTAAGTAGAGAACTCCCATAATGGAAATTCCTTCCACTGAAGCAGATCAGCAACTCTTTTGTAATTGATACAGGTAAATGATCAGGAAATTCTTCTGAACTTGATAAACTTATAGAGAGGTGAGACTTTGTGTGGAACTTTTCGTCTCTTCGTGGAAGGTGTGGTATGCCCATGAGCAGTTAGAGACCCACTCATAATTCTTTGAGGATAAGTGATTGAGTCTCATAGATAGGAGATAAATTTACTAGTTCAGGGTAGAATTGGTTAACTTGGATGGAGCCAACTCTTTGTGCCAGGTCTAGAGCGTCTTCACCGCAGATTTTATAGGGTGCCCCCCTCTCTCTTTTCTTCCCCCTGCCTTTTTCTTCTGAGGACAGGTCAGAGACCAGAGACCTGAAAGTGAACTTTGATACCTGAGGGAGAAAAGAAATAAACATTTGCAGTCACCATATCTGAACTTGGAGTTGGTGATAGGAACTCTATTGGACTGTAGTGGTGGTGGTGGGGGTCTGCTCTTCAGGCAAGTTTGTGTGAAGTGAGAGGTCCATGGGAGTAGTAGAAAAGGGGAATAGTAAAGAAGTCTCTTGCCTGTTATGGGATCTCTGTTGTAAAATGTTTGGGGAATATAAAAAGCTTGATTGTGTCATTTTATATACTTAGAACTTTACTTTCCAGTTGAGCTCCTATATAAGTATTCAAGGTAACACTGAATATTGAATATAGGACTGTTCTTATTTTACCCTACAGATCCAGACATGAACTATATTTGATCTATAGTCTCAAGAGGCAACTCTAGATGTGGGGCAATATGAGCCCAGAGTTATGATTTTGAGGGATGCTCCCAAATAAAATCCTTTCTCTGTAAGCCTAAATCTTGGCCATGAACTACACTGAAAAAAATCTTAAAAGAGTTATCTGGGACATCCAGAGATGATGTGACTTGGGTTATATACCTAGTACAGTTAGGTCCTGATAGAGTCATATGCCTAGTACAGCTAGGTCCTGATTGATGTGAAT
Organism: Vombatus ursinus; assembly: GCF_900497805.2. Lineage (NCBI taxonomy): Eukaryota > Metazoa > Chordata > Mammalia > Diprotodontia > Vombatidae > Vombatus > Vombatus ursinus. The sequence goes on from NW_020951957.1 coordinate 860,621, forward strand.
AATGAATCCCCTGAAGTGGCCGAATTATTTTAATTCGCACTGCATATTTCCATTGGGCTTGGATCAATAACCATATTTTATATAACTTGAATAGTGTGAATTTGAATACAGGGGACTACTTCAGGGGATTCATTGTTCACACTAATCAGTACCTAGCTGTATGTGCCAGGAATGGGACAGCTAGGTGGCACAGTGAGTAGAGCGCTGGTTCTGGAGTTAGGAAGACTTATCTCCCTGAGTTCAAATCTGGCCTCAGACACTTGCTAGTTGTGTGACCATGGGCAAGTCATTTAACCCTATTTGCCTCAGTTTTCTCATCTGTAAAATGAGCTGGAGAAGGAAAATGGCAAACCACTCCAGTATCTTTGCCAAGAAAACCCCAAATGGGGTCACAAAGAATCAGACGACTGGAATGACTGAGCAACAATGTGTCGGGAAGCTTGTGAGCTCAGGTCTTCCTCACTTAAAGGGTAGCTCTCGCTCCTCTATTCCATGTTGCCTTTCTAATAGAGAATATTTGTTATAAATTCATTAATTAGAGTTTTGTTAATGGCAGTTGTTCATTTGGTAGCTGAAAGAAAGCATCTGTGTCTTCCTGACAACCATCATTCTGTAAAAATATCAACTGAGGTAATTCCTCCGAAAAGCTTTCCTTCATTTACTTTGTATTCACTTCATTCACTTTGTTACTCAAGCTCATTATCTCTTCCTGACAGATAGTAATGACTGAAAAACTAAAAAGACCTCCATTCAAGCCCAGAAATGATAAGAGTTGACAAAAGAAGTCCAACCAGTGACCCTAATTAATGAATTTGCTAATAGTTGTTGACCACATAAGGGGATTAGAATGAGAGGATCATAGAGTTTTACAGTATCTACTCCAAACCATACATCCTTTCTTTGGCTCCCCCAAGAAGGAATTGTCCAGTCTCCTGAAGACCTCAAGGGAGGGGGAACTCATTGTCTCCCAAGGCAGCAACCATTATTTTTGGACTCCAGTTTTGGGGAAGTCTTTTATTCTGTCGGGGTCTGCTTCTTGAAGTCTTCCACCTCTTGTCTCCAAATGACTGGAGCCAGCCTCTGGACTCAGCCAAACAAAACAAATTGAATCCCTCTTCCGCAAGACAGTCATTCAAATATTTAAAGACAGACAGCTCTTGTGTTCCTTCCTCACCCCAAGTCATCTTTTCTCTAAGCTAAATGCGATGAGAGTGTGAACTGCTCAGTGTGACACATTGTAAAGTGTGTAGTCAGAGGACTTGAGTTCAAACTCTGTCTCTGCTACTTATTATCTGTGTGACCTTGGGCAAGCCATCACACCTCTCTGGGCTTCAGTTTACTCATCTTTAAAATGAGAGGTTGGACTAAAAGACTTATAAGTTCCCTTCAGGTTCTAAAATAGGTTCCTGTGATCCTGCTTCTCCAAAGGAATCATGTCCTTTGAAAAAATTCATGCTGGAAAACTGAAGGAATACACAGCTTCCTTCACTCCTTCCCTTTACTGTCGTTTGGTTGATTTCTTCTGATGATCTGAATAATTGTACCCAGTTTACTTAGAGATTCTTTGGGATTTAGGAGAGATGGTAAAGGAGAAATTATGCTTGTAAATTCCTGAATGAGGCAGGAGTGTTTCCTTGGGCATGGGATGCCCCTCCAGAGTGCTTGAGGGAGAAAGGAAATAAAAATTTGGAGTCACCATATCTGAACTGAGTTAGTGAATGGGACTCTTGTTGGAGTGTGGTTGTGGGGGAGGGTTCTGATCTTTAGGCAAGCTTGTGTGAAGTGAGAGGTCCATGGGAGTAGTGGAAAAGGGCAATAGTTAAGAGATCCCTTGTCTGGTATGACAGCCCTAGTGCTCCATGGAGCTGGTAGAATTGTGTCTCCTATAGACAGAGAAGGGCCAGGCCTATATCCAACGATGGAAAGATATCTCAGCAGAGGGACCATCAGTGCAACCTTTTAGTGTTATTTTCTGTTTAAATTATTCACATTAGCTTTTGTGGCTGCTATATCATACTATTGATTCGTACTGAGCTTGTAGCCAATTAAAATGATGACTTCCTTTTCACAAGGACACTTCTCTATGGTTGCTCGATCAATTGTATTTGTGCAGGGATTTTACTTTTATCCCTACTGAATATCATTGATTACAGCCAGCCCTGATCCAGAAACTTGGACTTTGTCCGCTGGGGGGCAATGGGTGAGATTTCACTTGATCTTGCCCCAACCCAGGCCTCTACCCATTTCCTGAATATTTCTTAACCATGTCCCCTTGGACCACCTTGCCCCTCATAACCTTTTCAACTCCCCTTTATATGTTATCTTTCCCCATTAGGGTGTAATCTCCTTGAGTCAAGGGCTGTTTTGCTTTGTATTTGTATCACTAGTATTTAGAACAGTGCCTGACACATAATAAGTGCTTAATAATTGCTCTGTCTTCCTGTCTACCTGCCCATCTGTCTCTGTTTCTCTGTCATCTACCTATAGTCTTTAGATTTGTCCGGAAGGTTTCCCATTCAAAAGAAACCACAGGCCCATTCCTTAAATGATAGAAAATATAGGACCATAGTTTTATCTCCTAAAGGTCATCTTTAGTTCAGCTCAGTCATTTTGCCGATGGGGGAACTGAGGTGCAAGTAGGGCAACTTGCCCCAGGTCACTCGTGTAGCAGAGAGAGCCTGGATTTGAAGTAAGGCCTTTTGGCTCCACATTCAGCACCTCCTCTGTTGCACAAGGCTGCTTTCTTCTTTTTAATTGTGTTAGTTTGTTCAAGTTCTCATTTGTAAACTTCCTAACCTCTTTACCTCTGTGGATAAGGAAGGCTTTGAGCTCTTGAATCTTCTCTGGGGGTGCTAAAAATAGAATAGCTCTCATTTGAGGGTAGTTTAGGTGAGACCTTGCCTGAAGGCCAGAGGATGAACTACTTAACTTGCCAAGCTCCCCTGGAGCCCCATGATTCTAGGCTATAGATGTCCCTTGTCTGGGAATTCCCCAGTCCTATCATCCAGTGGAAAGCTCTGTACTCTCTGTCATTTGTTCAGTTCTGCCTGTATTAGAGGCAGGGAAAGGGTAGTCTGAGGGCCTGGGAAAGAATTGTACTTTATCACTTAGATGCTAAATGCTATCATTAGGGCAATGCCTTAGGAGACCAGTGGGGTGAGGTTCCAATTGAGCATTTCCTCCAGCCACATTTCCAGCAGCCTCTATTTTCAATAATGCTTCTCAGGTTTCTTTCAGGGGACGGTGGTATCTGTTTTGCTAAACAGCTTCCTTCACAGCATACTTACTAGTGGGAAGGGAGGGCTGGGAAATTCCTGGCTAGGAATGGGCACTGCTCCTAGGATCATAGATTAGAGCTGGAAGAGGCCTTTGCGTTTATCTAGAACAACTTGCTCATTATATAGATGAGGAAACTGAGACTGAGGGAGGTGGGAGGGGAGAAGTGATTAGATCAGAGGCCCAGAGGCCACATGTGGCCTTCTAGGTCCTCAAGTGAGGCCCTTTGACTGAATCCTCACCCCTGGATTAGACCAATGACACACAGTTATTGGAAGAGGCTGGATTCAAACCCACATCCTTTGACTCCAAATCCAGAGTGCTAAGTGACAACGGGTCTTTAAACCTTTTTTTTGTACAAGTTATGTATTTCTGTGAACCAGAGACAGTGGGGAGTGAGTTACAGTATTTATGTTTTATTAAATACGAATCTTCTTCATGGAGAAGGGCGGACTCTTTAGAGGTCCCTTTTGTGAGGTTAGCCTGGGATGCTGTTAAAGGAGCTTGATTTGGAGGATGACAGCAAACAGCAGGGAAGATGTAATCTTTTGTATTTACTTAGTTCTTTTCAGGCAATTTAGATAACGTCTGGTGGTTTCTCGGAGGCCCTGCCCTCACCATCTGTAAGGGATAGGTTTGCTTTTATCCTATGGTGCTGGGAGAACCAGGAGGAGGTGTGGAGGAGCCTGTTTGTGTTATAAAATTATCTTTTTTTTTAAAAAAAATTGTGCCATTAGTTTATCATCTTAATTTCTAAATATATCCCTTCCTTCTTCCCTACCTAGAGGGCTGTCCCTTCTAACAAAGAACAAAAAAGAAAGAGAAGACCAGTGCAACAAAATAATCCAACATATTAGCTGTTTCTGAGAATATATGTAGTAGTCTATACCCCCTAGTCGTCACATCCTCCCTTCTCTCCTCCCTCCCCAGCCCCTTCTTCAAAGAAGAGAGTGAGCTTCATTTTCCTAATTCTCACCTGGGACCAGTCTTGGTCATTGACATTAATCAATCAATCAATGGACATTTATTAAGCGCCTTCTACTATCAGGCACTGTGTTAAGTGCTGGGGATATAAAAAGAGACAAAAAACAGTCCCTGCCCTCAAGGAATTTACAATCTAATGAATTAATTATATAGTAATTATACTTGTAACTATATAGCATTCAGCATAGCTTTATTGTTTTTTTTTTCATTTATAATCTATTCATTGTGTATATTGCTTTCCTGTTTCTGCTTACTTTATTTTCTCTTGGGTCATATAAGTCTTCCTATGAGTTTTTGATGTTTGCAAATCCATCATTTTTCACAACATAGTAATATTCTGTTATATTCATATACTGCAATTGATTTAGCCAGTCTCCAAACTGATGGACATCTACTATATTTCTCATTCTTTGTTACAACAAAAAGTTGCTGTAAATTTTTCATTGATCTACCTCACAATCCTAGAGAGTCAAATCAAGTCAACAAGCATTTATTAAGCCCTTACTGTGTGCTAATCACATAGAACTTTGGCCTTGGAGTCAGGAAGGCCTGGATTCAAGTACTATGTCTGAAATATATTAGCTATGTGACCATGGGTAAGTTGCTTGACTTTTAGTGGTGTAGGCAATTTTCTTAAGACTCAAAATTACAGATGAATTGATGAGTTGCATTGGGGAAAGGAGTTTCCATATTGGAAGTTCCCCACACTGATGAAATCACAGTTCTGTACCTTAATACTTCAGTGACTTATGATTTCTTGGTATGTTTACTCCTTCTGCTGAATGAGGACCATAGCTCATTTATGATGTGCTAGACTTTGAGAGTTGCCTACATTCTAGTAGAATATAAGTTCCTTGAGGGCAGAAACAATTTTATTTTATATTTATGTTCCTAATGCTCAGGTTGTTGTTATTGTTTTGGTTTGTTTTTTCTTTTTGGTCTGGAATTGTCATTTCAGTAGGGTGAAGAATTCTTAGTATGGAAACAATGTGGATCATGATCTCATCCATAACTTAAAGTCTTTGAGAGTTGCCTAGAGCATTGAAAGTTGAAGTGACTTACTCATATTAATAAAGCTAAGCAGTGCTGAGGCTTGAAGAAAAGGACCATTTCTACGATCAATGTATACAAAGAGAGATCATACACTCTCCAGCTGAAAAAGATCCTAAAGAGTCCAATTCCCTAATTTAACAGATGATACAATTGAGACCCTGAGCAGCAGTGTGACTTCCTCATGGTCATGGAAGTAAGAAGTGGCCCAGCTGGTATCAGAGAACCAATAAAGAAGAGATAGTGAAACCAGCAAAAAAAAAAATTCATCTGGAAAGTAGAAATATAAAAGATTGGTTTAAACAAGTAAATATGCCCTTGGCTATAGTAAAAGAAGAAGAAAGAGTGAAAGAAAATAAGGAAAGAAAGGAACATGTAGCAGTGAGAAACAAAGTGAGTAGTGCGAATAGCATTGGGACTTGGAAGAAGCCTCTGATTTGACTTAAAAATAGCCTCCCAGATGTGAGACTGTGCTGACCCTCTGGAGTGGGAGCTGAAGAGGCTGGGAAGTTGGTAAAATGCTGATGGAGAGTCTGGATCTCAATTTGTCTCTCTAGGTCTATCTATGATGAAGGCCTGTGAAGGCTTTTTCTTTTGTCCTCAGACTAGGGGCTAACAACATCAACTAACATAATCCAAGATCTTTACAAATTTTCATGGGGTATTGGGATATTTTTAGAAATGAAAAAAAGGCATATAGGTCACCAACTCAGTGTAGGAAACTATATCTCATTTTTCTTTTTCTTTGTCAAGCACACATTCATCCAAAAAGAAGGACAAAGAATATATTCAAGAAAAGAGATCAAAGAGAAGAAGAGAGAAGGAGGGGGGTGGGAGTGGTGTGGGATAAAAAGAGCCACCAATGTCATAAGACTGAAACAGAAAGAAAAACAATCGAAAGGAGAATTTGGGTTGATCTGGTCGGTTGTGAAATACACCGCACTCTTGGTACCAATTTTGGTCCAGGTCCATTATAGCAGTTTGGGGACTTAGAGAAGATTTTACAAAAGAACCAAACAGTCAGTAATGTTCAGAGAAATTAAGCCTTTAATTACAGTGTAATGTGCCTCCCACCAGAGAAGGTCCAAAGCTTAATAAGAGAAACCTAAGAAGGGGAAGGACGGCAGCCAGGGAGGCTATCAGATCTTGGAAGTGATGATCTTCAGGCCACTTTAGAAAGAAAAAAGGTAAGGTTATAATGATCTTGAAGTGAGGTAGCCACCAGGGTTGGCACAAGCAGTTCTACCAACTCCCCATTCATTTTAGAAGTTGGTATGGGAGGCAGCTGGTGTCCTGAGTCCTCTATACTAAGGAGGTTTAATTGACACTTTTGTACCAGAGAAGCTTAATGAGGTGTTTTTTTTTTTTAAATTATTGTCTCATGGATTTATTAAGTTCTGTTTGGTCAGTTCTCATTTTCAGGGAGTTCCCCCCCCCCCCCATGAGGTTTTATCTCTCTTGTTCCAAGCTGTTAATTCTCTTTCCAAAGCTTTTTTTTCCCCCATAGCCCTCATTTCTTTCCTCATTTTTTTTCTCTAACACTCTCATTTTGTTTTTAGAATAGCTTTTAGCTCTGTTTAAAAATCAACTCTTTATTTCTTCTGGAAACCTCCGTTACATTTGTATTCAAGCTATGTTTTTCTTTGAGTAAAATTTTCTTATTGGAGTAATTTTCTTATTCTGGGTTTGTATCTTGAGCATCCCTTTCAGCATAACTGCTCTTTATGGAGGGATTCTTTTCTTTTTTTCCTCATTTTTTCAGCTTACTTCTTGACCTCAGACTTTATGTTAGGGTAGGGCTCTGCACACACCTGAGGAAGATATCCATCTTGAGTCCTTCTGAGTGCTTTTTTTGGGTGTATTGGTTCTTGGGTTATTCCATGATCTCAGGGACACCTCTGGTTCAGGACCTGAAAGTTTTCAGTGCTCTCAAAGTGAAGGGGTGAAGGGTGAAAAAGCAAAAGGTAAAAGGTGAAAGGATGAAGTTTGATCACCATAGTCCTGGTCTGAGCTCTGTAAGTTCCTGACTTGGTTTTGGGTCTGTGCAACATTCCTGTTGGCTTGTCCTTGGTTGGAAGTTCCAGTAGACTGTTGCTGTACTCTGCCTCATCAGCCAGCTAGGAAGCTCTGCAGGATCAGAGTGACATAATTTCAGGCTCCCTTTTGGTCTTGGATTCTTGCCCTGATTAACCCCCTGAAGACTCTGCCCAGCACCTGGAGTTAGAGCCATGGAGCTACCATGTACTTCTGAACTTATTCTTTGATCAGTTGCAAAGCCTAGACACTCCTTACCCTGGAGCTACCACTCTTCATCCTAGAATGCCACTTTTAAGCACAGGTCTCAGCTCTGGAGCTGTGATGGGAAACTAGGTAGTGAATGACAGGGCTGACTGTTGGCACTCATTCCCTCATCCAATGCAAGGTCAAGATTCTCCCTTATGGGTCTGAGACTTCTTCCTATTACTGCCTAATGATCTAGGGGAAGACTATTAGTTTTCCAGGGAGAGGATGGGGTCTCAATCTGATTAGTGACCCATCTTTGGTATCAGAGGAAGAGAGATGTCAAGGGTTGGTTAGGGAACAGCTGGTTGTCTAAGCATGGAGCATTGGAGTTTCCAGAAAAGAGCAAGCGTAGACAGGAGAATTGGCTGTCAAGACAGAAGAAGGAAGTATGTCTAGGGCAGAGATAGCTTGCCACAAAAATAGTAGAGACCTAGTGAACCTGAGACCTGAGAGTTGTTTTGGACTATTAAAGTGAATGTGTTAATGAAGGACAATTTGGGGAACATATCATTCATGAGGAAATCTGAGATTGTTCTTTCTAGAGTAGGACACAAAGTCATCTTGTGCCCTCAAGTTCAATGATAGCTGGAATGGTCACTTTGGGACAGAGGTAGAGGCAGGGCCAATCAGAGGCAGAGCCAGGAGAGTTATTAGGTCTGGGCTTAAAACTCAAAGGCGCTCACAGATTTAGCAGAAAAAGAACTATCAATGTTTAGCTTGAGGATGAAAGTTTTTGGATGGTCACAGCATGCCTGATGTGAAATGGAATTTCACATGGGATACATGAAAAATTACATATGTTTCTTCAAACAAATAGTGCATTTTCATAGGGATACCAGGAAAAGATGTTTAAATGAAATTCAAGTAGTGCTTTAGTTTTGAATGCCTTATTTTGCCTTTATGAATCTTTATTTTTGAAAATTATGGCTATAGGAAATTTAAAAGCTAGCCTCAGGGGACCTCTGGGAGTCCTTCATGGAGCTCAGATTTATGGGGCTAGATGGGACCCTGGTGATCATCTATTCTAGTATTTATTTGAACAAGAACCCCCCTTTCAACAACAACCCCAACAAGGGCCACCCAACCTTTGGTGAAGGCCCTTCAACAGAGGCAACCTCTCCATCTCCCAAAGAAGTTCATTACATTTTTTGGATAACTCTAAGGTTAAGAGAATTTTATCTTATGTTCAGTCCAAGTTTACCACCCATTTCTCGTAGTTTTCTGCCTGTTGGGGTCAAGAAGAACATATTTAATCCCTTCTCCACATGACAACCTTTAAAAACTTAAAGACAGCTATCATTTGCCATCAGCATCTTCTCTTCTCCAGGCTAAATACCCCTAGTTCCTTCAATCTAATCATTTTCATATGGCATGAACGCAAGCCTATTTACCATCTGGGTCACCCTGTTCTGGACTCTCTCTAGTATGTCAGTATCCCTCTTAAAATGTGTCTGCCAGAACCTGAGTCCAATATTCCATATGTGGTCAGAGGCAAAGAACAGCTGGATTATCACTTCCCTTGGCCTAGACACTGTGCCTCCCTAAGACCACATTTGTTTTATGGACTGCTTTGTCATAGCATTGATCCAAATTCAACTTTGAGCCCACTGTATAAGAAGAAATAGGATCTGAGCTTAAGGGGAATGTTGTTGTTCAGTCCTTTATCAGTGGTGTCTGACTCTGTGACCCCATTTGGGGTTTTCTTGGCAAAGATACTGGAATGGTGTGCCCTTTCCTTCTGCAGTTCATTTTACAAATGAGGAAACTGAGGCAAAGAGGGTTAAATGACTTGCCCAGGGTTGTACAGCTAGTAAATGTCTGAGGCTAGATTTGAACTCTGGAAGATGAGTCTTTCTGACTCTAAGCTTGTGTTCTATCCACTTTGCCATCTAGCTGCCCCTTGCTGGGAATAGCATATAGTAAAATGAAATCTCAAGCAGTGGAGTATGGTGAAGACATTTTTAATCATACCTTTACTCATTACATTAATATATTTGATGCAACAAGATGTGTATATGTGTGTGTGTGTGTGAGAGAGAGATTTGTGTGAATCTTTTCTAAGTCTATGCCTGTGTATCATTTGTATCATAGCGTTTTTTCTTCTCTTAGCAGTCAAATTTTGTGCTGATTACATCAGGTATTGTCACCCTTATAAAAGCCCCTTCTTGAAATAGAGGTATTTTCTCTATAGAGCAGTATGAGAGAATCTGGCACCATGGTAGATTTTGAAAGAAAAAGCAAACTCAAAGTCAGGGAAGACTGATAAGTGACCTCATCACCCAGAGTCCCTGGGCACCACACTTACTTTTTGCTTCAATAAAGTCTGCATCAAAGCAATCTCAATCCTTCATCAAAGAGATTTCCAGTGCACTCCCAATGGGTTAACATAAATCTTACTGTTCTCACTCTGTTTTCTCCCCCCTCCAACTTTCCTTTTAAAAAATCAGCCCCCGGGTCTCCATTTCTTTAAATCATTTATCCTTGGGTTGCAAGCACCAGCTATATGGATTACATATCAGCAGTTAAGAATATTCCACAAAGTCCGGGCTTGTTCTCACCCTGCAGTGCTTAGAGTCACAGATTGTGATGAAAGAAATTTGAAAGGCCCAGCCAGGCAATCCCGAAGCAGGCTCAGCGCTTTCCGATCTACAGCTTATCACTCTCTGGCTGTTCTTTTGACCAGCCATCAATCATCACTCACGTTTGAAACTTTTGAGCGATTCCTAAGATATGAACTCCTTTGATGAAAGTTAACAATACAGCACATGCAGCACAGACAAAGTAAGAGGCTTTTGACTTAAGTTAAATAAATGCTTTGTTCAAACTCCAGTTTTTCCTTTTTTTTTTTTTTTGGAGGGGATGGTATTTGGAGAGGAAGCATGATGCAGTGGTAGAAACATCACTGGACTTTGATTCAGGAGTCCTGGCTTTGAGTCCCATTTCTGCCATTTTATAGCTGTGGATCTTAGGGACTCACTTTGATTTTCCCAGATTCAGATTTCTCATCTGTAAAATGAATGAATGAATGAATGAATGAATGAATGAATGAATGAATGAAAAAGACTGCAGAATGCAAACAGACAAAATGAGGTATCCCTCCTCTCAGGGACTTTACACTCTAATTGGGGGAGATAACACATAAATGAGTTCAATTGCAAGGCAAATGGAAAAGCCTGATAGTCCTAAGGTTGAAGCAACAGAGTAGATAGCAAGGACTAGGGGATCCTTAGGGCACATTCCTAGGTTACAGGATAGTATCAGGGGACTGAAGAGTGTAGAGGTAGGGAAGATGATAATGGCTGATGGTTTTCCATTTTACCAGAAGGACTGGAGTTATTGACTCTTATATCATCCAAATAGCATGAACATGTTACTCTTCCTGACTGGCAGCACTGATGGAGCCTGGGTGGAGGTATTAGGGATATTTGGGGGAGAAAGCAGCTAGATGGTACAGTGGGAGTGAGTGCTAGGCCTGGAATCACAAGAACCTGAGTTCAAGACTGGCTTCCAATACTTACTAGCTGTATGATCTTGGGCAAGTCACTTAACCTCTGTTTGTCTCAGTTCACTCAACTGTAAAATGGAAATAATAATTTAGCACCTACCTCCCAGGATTATTGTGAAGATCAAATGGAATATTTGTAAAGCACTTAGAACAGTGCCTGGCACATAGTAGGTGCTTAATAAATGCTTATTCCATTCCATTCCAAGTGAGGGGAAGACAATGGGGAAGGGTGCCCCTGATGGTTGGTCTTTCTGTTGCCCAACCTCTCCATTGGGTTTGAATTGTTGTGAGGAAGGGCTATACAAACCCTAAAAGGCTATGTAAATGTTGTTGTTGTTGATGATGATGATGATGATGATGATGATGATGATGATGATGACTTCCTCGTCCTCTCCTTAGTAACCTTAGCAAGTCATTTTGGGTTGTTACATTAGGGAGATCATGTTATATGTGGTTGTAATAACCAGAAGAAAATGCTATGCAAAGAGAAATTGTGAGGAATATAGAGCTATGCAGTTGGAGTCAAGGAGAATGAAAAGCATTGTGTACTGGAAAGATCCCTGAACAGGAATCATGAGATATGAGTTCTAATCCTGATTCTTCTACTTATTACTTGGGGAAGCCACTTTGGGAAAGCCACTTAACATCTCTAGTTCTTCTTTTCATCCTCTGTAAAATAAAGGAGTTAGACTAGATGACTTCTGAAGTTCCATCATTGGAAAAGGGGAAAATAGAGGTAGAAGTCATGGGGAAGCTGTTAAACTCAAGACTAGCTGAAGAGTAGCTTTGAAGTCATATGCTTCCACATTGTCTGCTGCAGGAGGACCTACAAGGTGTCTACTGCCTCTCTTTGCTCGCTTGGGGAGCTGCTAATTTCAGAATTAACAGAAAGTCAAAGGCACTCTCTGAAATTATTTCTTGGGCTGACAGAATTTAAATATGATTTTAGCTGGATCATGTTGTGGATTTCTTCTGCATTTAATTTTGCTGAAGGAGGCCACATTTGAATGCCTTGTCTTGCCTGGCTAGCAGTAAATGTAGCTAGCTCATTGCCTGGCTGATGAGAGCAAACCCTCAGCTCTGGGGGGTAATTTTTTAAAGTCAAGGAAGACCTAGTGGTTCTCAGGGCAATCAGCCAGGCTTCATTTTCTGTTCCTTCTAGCTAAAATGAAAGAGTGGAACTGTCTGCAGAGTTATGGGGCCCTGGTCCCCAATATTATCACACATCATTACTGGTAGACAGGGCAACTGATTGCCCAGTCTTATGGGTAAGGCCTTAATAAATTGTACCATATAATATCACGAGTGGTACCCAAAGGCTATGAGACTGTCTGTCCCCTATACACTGAGGGATGGGTATTGGAAGTGAACTCATACCCTACCCTCCCATTTCTCCTCCTATTATCCATAGTCCTGGACTTATTACCCTAGAGGTTCTTTTACTACATTGGACTATTTCCATTTAAAGACCTTTTGTCTATTGAAGTGAAATACCTACCAGTGGAGGGGCGTATGGCAAACCTCTTCTCTTGCTTATTCTGGTTCATTGATCTAAGTTTTTCTCTGGAGAACCCCTGGGAAAGTTCTAAAAGAAGTCTTGGGAGTTAAAGATACCTTAGTCTAGTGAATGGCTTGATATAAGAAGTCTCTTAAGTTGGATTCCTCTGGATTGGTCACCAGTGGATAGAGAAGTGATGGAATGTCATCCTGATTGAGGCACAAATGAATAATCTCTCTGTAGAAAAAGACAGGAGGCATAACTTTTTTTTTTTTTGTGGTGGGAAACCAGAATGAAAACATTTTCTTTGGAAATATTGGAGAGAAAAGTCCTATTCGATGAAAAACAGTAAGATGAAACTTTTCTTATCTTTCTAAATCCTAAAGTCTGGCCTTATAAGGAAGGGAAAAAAAAGTGATCTCCTTCCTCTCCTTTGACATTGTGTTTCATTTTCTGGTTGCACTTGTGTAGAGGAGGGAGCATTTACCAGCTGCCTCTGAGGGGGCTACTTTAAGACCCAGGAAAGAGGAGGCAGAACAGGGAGTTCTGCTATTGTGCAGTTCATCGGCTGGTCTCATCCCTTCCAAGTGCTCCTCCCTAATTGATTCTGACCATTTGAAACCTAGTTGCCTTCTGAAGAAAAGATCATACAGGCTTATTGAGGCTATTTCTTGTTATCCTTCGGGTGGTGGTCTGCAAATCAGCTTTGTGGGTAACTTGTGGATACCTTGAGTAATGGAGGGCCAAGACTTCCTGGAGGAAATTGTTCCTGGATCCATAAGAAGGGAATGTTGCATGTTAGGCAGTTTCAATTTTCTCTTGTTTTTGGCATTTTGGTCTATGGTGCCTAATAAAACAAACAAAAAAAAATGAGATGCGCACATGTATATGTACATAAACATTTACATCTTACATCTATCCTTGCTCCTCATTGGTGCTTGTGCTAGTTTGCCAGCTAAGCTAGTCTATAAATAATGGTGTGCCTGTGTTTAGGGAACAAAATCAAAGGTCAAACTTTAGAAGCGCTATTAGTGTATTGTTTAAATGCAGACTCAGGAAGGTTTGGAATACCAGTCACATGCAAGGAAACATGGAGCTGGCAAGAAGACAGTAAAGCGAGCCAGCTATACTGAGGGTAGAGTCTCACAAAGTGCAAAGGCACCAGGGAAGTCTTCAAGCAAAGCGTGAATAATCCCGTACTGTGAAGATCGTTTTTTCAGCTATGTTAGAGTAGAGAGCTGCTAAGTTCTCTTCCAACATTGAAGTTTCTGATTTTGATTCTTCTTTGGTGTTTTGTGGCATTCTTGGGGTTGTTGTGAAGCTAAAATAAAATTATATATTTTTATATATATGTATATATACACATACACACATAAAGGTATAACATATGTGGTATATTTCTGTTGTTATTCAGTTGTTTCAGATATGTCTGACTCTTTGTGACCCCATGTGGGGTTTTCTTGGCAAAGATACTGGAATGATTTGCCATTTCCTTCTCCAGCGCATTTTACATATGAGGAAACTGAGGCAAGCAGGGTTAAATGACCCCAGGGTCACATAGCTAGTAAGTGACTGAGGCAGGATTTGAACTCAGGAAGATGAGTCTTCCTGACTCCAGGCCCAGGGCTCTATCCACTGTGTCACCAAGCTGCCCACGGAAAGAACCTTAGAGACCAATTATTCCAAACTGAGGCCTAGAGAAGTTAAAGTGACTTTTCCAAGGTCACATAGGCAGTGGCAGAGGTTTGAATTCAGGAAGATGAGTCTTCTTGACTCCAGGTCTGGTACTCTGTGCACTACGGCACCACCTAGCTGCCCTTGTTTTGTACATATATACACATACATACACGGACATACATTGCACATATGTATGTAGAAGTATATAAGTATACTTATATACATGTATACACACACACACACACACACCTCATGCCCATGATCACAGAGCCCTGTTAAGGGTTTCAAAGTGAAATCTTCCTACATCCAGGTCTGACCTTGATCCATTAAGCCAACGTTGCTTTTTTAATGCCATAGCTCCAAGTCAGGGATTCTTAACCTTTGATATGTCATGGGCCTCTTCGGAAGTTTGATGAAGCCTATGGATCCCTTCTCAGAAAAAAAAAAATGTTTAAAAATGCATAAAGTAAAATGCATAGCATTACAAAGGGAACCAATTACATTGAAATGATTGCTATGCTGGAAAACAAGTTTATAGATCACCCCCCTGGGAAAGAATCTCTGCCCTTGGTGATCAGAAGCTCTTGCTCCTTTGACAAGTAGTAAGCATGTGCCAGTTATCATGTTAGGTGCTCGGGATACAAATGCAAAATGGAAACAGTTCTTGCCCTCAGGCTTCTTACATTTACGTTTATATAAGAATCAGGAAATTTTAAAAAAAGTTAATGAATAGGGACTTCCCCTGGAGAAAAGGTGATGACGTGCTGTCTTTAAAGGGAAGCAGAAGAATCTGATTAGCTTTATTTCTACTTAGGGTGGATGGGGCAGGTAGGTGGTTCAGTGGATAGAAGGCCAGGACTAAAGTCAGGAAGACAGAGTTAAAATCCAGTCTTAGACACTTCTTAGCTGTGCGACCCTGAGCAAGTCACTTAACCTTACTTGCCTCAGTTTCTTCATCTGCAAAATGAGCCAGAGAAGGAAATGGCAAATCACTCTAGTATCTTTGCCCAAAATGAGGTCATGAAGAGTAGGATGCAATTGAAAAAGACTGAACACATGACACTACTTAGGGGAGGTCACTCTCCAGGGGTGAAATGTTCATAACCCATACCCCATTTTCATCTACTAACAAAGGGTGCAGCAGACAGAAGACTTGCCCTGGTGATTTTGTCTATTTTCTTCTCCCCATAGTCCCAGCTGCTGCTTTTTCACCTAATGGGGCTGGTTGGAATCAGAGATGTGAGAATAGAATTTATTGGCCTGGAAGGTCCTTGAGGGTAGATGCCATGTCTTTGTTTATTTGTTTTTTTTTTTTTAAATCTCCCCACCTTGCTTAATGCAGTGTTGATCTTAGAGTACTCTGATACTTCAGAGAGTATCAAGGAAAAGGGTGTAAGACCTCAGTTCAAATCTTGGCTCGGATGCCCCCATGGCCTTGGACAAATTGCTTAGTGTGTCTGGGCCTCAGTTTCCTCATCTGTAAAGTGAGGGGCTTGCATTAGCTGGTTGCTAGGTTCCTTCCAATTCTGAGGCTATTAAGGATGCCAAAATCTATGAATTTGTTCCTGAAGGCATCCTTTTCACCAGTGCTCAGAGCTATCTGTCTGCTTCTCCACTGGTCATCCTCATGAATTGTTGAGGGGCAGTGGGGCAAGAAAAATGATTGCTTTGGGATTAAACTTCTGTACTTAGCTACACTGCTTCTTGCATGGCAGATATGTGGTTCTTCACTGGGCTGGGACTTGAAGCATTTTCTACCAGGTTCCATTGGCATAGACTCTGAGAGCTCAAGGTCACCTCCATGCCATAATCATTGTTGATATTTATATATGATATCTCATTTGACCCTTCCAACAACCCTGTGAAGAAGGTACTACAGATATTCTTATCCTCATTTTTTGTTTTTGTTGCTTTTTGGTGAGGCAATTGGGGTTAAGTGACTTGCCCAGGGTCACACAGCTAGTAAGTGTTAAGTATTTGAGGCTGGATTTGAACTCAGGTCCTCCTGACTCCAAGACCAGAGCTCTATTCACTGCGCCACCTAGCTGCCCCATCTTATCCCCATTTTACAGATGAGGAAAGTGAGGTCCAGAGAGGCTGAATGATTAGCCCATGCACACATAACTAAGGTCTCCTCTGATACCAGCTCTAGTACTCTTTATCCCATTGCATTGACTTCCCTCTGATGCCATCCTGGAGCCTCAGAGGTGGCCTTCTCGTGGATGGTGGTGGCCTGTAGTAGGTGCGCTCAATAAATCACTATTTGATTGGTTGATTGAGGAGGTAGTGGCCAGGAGAGATAGTTGGTGGAGGTGAGAAAATTATATTCCAGAAGTGTTCAATGCAAATGAATTCAACAAGAGTTCACAAAACACTAGCTTTGAGCTCAGGAATCACAGAACATTCTGTTAAATAAATACCAGAAAGCCCTGACATGGACTCCCTTTTTCTCACCAAGGGAAGAAGAAATATTCTAAAGTAAAAGCTTTTATTAAAAGCCTCTTAGCTTGAGGGGTGGGAAGGGGAAAAGCTAAATTTAGCAAATGCAATAATACAACAAACACTTGTTAAGCACTGCAATTCACAGTGCTAGGCACAGGAGATACAAAGATGAAAAACAATACCTTCCTTGCCCTTGGGGATTATAATCTGATAGGAAAGACATAGGATCATAGATTTAAAATTGAAAGGGAATTTAGAGGCCATAGTGTCCAACTTTCTCATTTTATAGAAGAGGAAAGCTGAAACACAGAGAGGTTAAGTGATTTGTCTAGAGTAACACAGTAAGTAATTGTCTGAGATGGGATTAGAAATCAGGTTTTCCTAATGCTAAATTCAATTCTCTATCCATTATGTCATGCTGCCTTCTGCGTATACAAATAAATACGGAAAAAGGTAGATTATGGTATGATGGGAGGAAAGAGGATCCAGACAGAATATTGTGGAAAAATCAAAGAGAGATCACTTTTATTTTGGGTGAGGTAGAAGGGGAGAGGTGTCAATCAAGGGAGGCTTCATGGACAAGGTATAATGTTAAGTGTTTATTTATAGCTAGTGTTTATATAGTGCTTTAAGGTCCTTTACATATGTTAAATCATTTGATCTTCAAAACAATCCTGTGAGGTATGTGTTATTATCATTGACATTTTACAGATGAGGAAACTGAGAGCAGGGAGATTAAGGGACTTGCCCATTGTCATATAGCTAGTAAAATTCTCCTAGCTCCAAATCCTGAGCTCTAGCTTGTGAGTTGGGTCTGGAAGGATTTTAACAGATGGAACAGTAGAGGGCATGTATTTCAGGCATAGAGGAGAACCTTCATGGGTTTGGATTTGGTAAGAGTATATATATATATATATATACATATATATATATATATATACACACACACATATATTATATTAGTATTGTAGAGTTTGATAAGAGTATGTATATATATAAAGTATATATATATAATGTATATTAGTATTGTAGAGTTTAGTAAGAGCATATATATATAATATATTAGTATTGTAGAGTTTGTGTAAGAGTATCTGTATAGATTTACATATAAAGCACACACACACATATGTAATGTATATATAGAGGATCATAGAATCATAGGTTTAGAACTTCGAAAGTCATCTAGTTCAACACCATCTTCCCTGACTCCACCACCATTTTGTTGATTAGGAAACTGAAGTCCTTAGAGGTTACGTGACTTGCGGAAGGTTAAACGGGTCAATAAAGAGCAAAGTGTGAGAAATTACTCATTTGGACCCCTGCTATATTCCAATCAGTTTGATGTGATTCCATAGGGGTAGTGATTATGAATTCTGTATATTAGGCCCCAGAGCTGTGAATTACAGATTGTAAATTCACTTGCTTAATCATAGGAAGCTAACTAGAGGTCACTGCCACCTTGTTTGTTTTGCCTTGTTATGGTGACCAAGCCCAGGGTGGTGAAAGTGACTCAATTACATGGAAAGTCCCCCAACTTATTTTTGTACTTCCCGACCACTCTTATGTCCAATATGAGCTGGCGACCATCTTATGACCATCTTATGACCACTTAGCTAGTGGAGATGCCGATGCTTCACGCTTTGCCTAACCTGAGACCCCAATTCTGACATACCCTTTCTAGATGATGCACCATTTCTGGCCCTCAAAGCAAGGTCTAGCAATCAATAGCCCTTCTAGAATGTTCAAGTATTAAACCTGGTATCAAATCTTAGAAACATAAGGCCCTGGTAGAAGGGGGCATCTCAGACCATGAGGAAGATCTGGGGTCCACTTCATTGGAGGAGACCATGAACCCTTTAATAAAATGCCATTGAGGGGCAGCTAGGTGGCGCAGTGGATAGAGCTCTGGTCTTGTAGTCAGGAGGACCTGACTTCCAATCCAGTATCAGACACATAACACTTACTAGATGTGTGACCCTGGGCAAGTCATTTAACCCCAATTGCCTCAGTAAAAAGCAAAAAGCAAAAAAAAAAAAAAGTCTTCATCACTGTCACATGCTATAGGATAGGACCTCCTGGTTGCCATGATCCTGCTGTGGTCTATTCTCAAAAAAAAAAAAAATAAAATAAAATAAAATGCCATTGACTCAGAGCTCTGTCTCAGTAGTTTTTCTTGCAGATTGGGAAATTATAATCCCCACAGAAGTAAAGATTTCAACTTAGTTCCTCTGACTATATTGTACTGAATCTGGGGCAATAAAGATGAAATAAGACTAGTTGGAGCCGTTTTGTAGAGGGCTTTAAATGCCAGACTAAGAAGTTTCTATCTTATGGGTAACAGGCACCCTTTGCCGATTGTTGAGTAGGTAGTGACACAGTCAGACCTCTTTACTCTAATTATACAGACCTTATGACACTCATGCCTGTTCTGAAAAGTAGTGGTTAATTCCTTCTTTAAGTTTTTTTACACATGTTTATTATATTTCCCACTTGCTCCCCTCACTGAACAAACAAAAAAAAATGAAAAATAAAACCCTCATAACAAAAATGCATAGTCTAGGAAAACAAATTCCCATATTAGCTATGACAAAAAAATGTATGTCTTATTCTGCATTTTAGCTTTGTTACCTCCCTGTTAGGAAGCGGGCTGCATTCTTCACCTTCAGTCCTCTGCACTCATAATTTTTCATTGCAATCATCTATATTCTGAAATCTTTCAAAGTTGTTTTTCTTTATAAGGTTGCTGTCAGGTTAATTGTTTTCCTGGTTTTGCTCACTTCACTCTGAATCAGTTCACAGTGGTCTTTCTCTAAAATGGTCTATTTATTTCTTATGGAGCAAAAAGATTCTATTACATTCCTAGATTATAATTGGTTTAGCCATGCCCCAGTAGGCAGATACCCCCTAAGTTTCAGTTTTCAGAAATTAAAGATCTGCTATAAATATGAAAAGAGCTGCAATAAATATTTTTGTACATATGGGTCCTTTTCTTCTTTCTTTGGTCTCTTTGGGAGATAGGCCTAGTGTGGTATTGCTGCATCAAAGGTTATGGACAGTTTAGTGACTTTTAATGTATAGTTCCAAATTGTTTTCCAGATTGACTGGAACAATTCCCAGCTAGTGGTTAATTTTTTCTCAAGCTATGAGTTTATTTTCATATACACAGATTGGGGAGGGTGGAGGGACTCTGTCTCTTTCTCTGTCTTTGTCTCTCTTTCTCTGTTTCTCTTTGTTGATGTCTCTGTCTCTTTCTCTCTTTCATCTTGGATGTACCTAGGCTGGTTAAAATTTTGTTCTGCTTATTTGCAAAGCTGGTAAGTGACTTTTAAATTTCCAGACTGGCATACCTAAACTCCTAAGTTATCTTTTTTACGTAGCTTTTTCATGCATTGCTCTTAGCACCCTTAGAAATCCCATTTCCTGCAGACAAACTGAGTCCATCATTTCCTCTCCAGGCAGATCTGAAGAGATATAGAAAGAGAGAGAGTCTGCAGAGAATGCGTGACGTTTTGAAGGCGGCTGCTGCCATCTCTTCTTTATTTCAGCTCTCCCTCTTTTGGGGTAATGAATCGGGGTGTCATCAGCTGCCCGCCTTGTGTTCATCACTGTCAGCCCTGGCAGGGTAACGTATAACTGGATAGATTCAAGGCCACCCAGGGAATGGAGCCTGACAGGATCTCATTCATCACTTCCCTTTTAGGGGATCTCGGTGGAGGAGCCCACATCAACACTGTAATCCAAGCTCACAGGGTTGCACAGGGGCTAGGGAGGGTTGCTCTGCCTTGAAAACAAACTTGAGCTGTCAAATCTGTTTTGTAAATGAAGTGATTTTCTGGAGACAGCAGGTTTATAATTGTCATTCCTCATGTTGTCCCACAGTGACTGAAATTTGTTTTTTTTTTTTTCTGGCTCCCATTTTCTTAGAAATTTTTAATTTCATGGTAAAGGAAAAAGGCATATTTTAAAAGCGAGTTCTTTTGGTCTCCGGTCACCCCAAATCTGCTTTCTCTCTTTTTGCCCCTAAAGATTCAGTTCCATTCATCTCAAGGTACTCAACAACTCTGTCAATTTCACAATCAGGAGGGTGCCAGGAGGCCAGAGATATTCCTGATCAGGTGCCAACCTCGGGTATTCAACCTGCCATCCTTATCTCCCATCTCACGCTACATAGCCACTCAGTCGCCAGATCTTGCAATTTCTTTCTCTTCAACATCTCTTCCATCTTGCCACTTGAAAAGTCACCACCCTAGTTCAAATCCTCATCATCTCTCTTCTAGATGATTGCCGTGGCCTTCTAATTGGGTTCCCTGCTGCTCCAATCCATCCTTCACACAACTGCCAAAGCAATTTTCCTGAAGGGAAGGCCTGACCATGTCACACCCCTCCCCCCTTGCCCAGCAAACTCCTCTTAGTTCTAGGATCAAATACAAAACTCTGTTTGACATTTGAAACTCTTCAAAACCTGCCCTTCTTCCTATCTTTCCAGTCTTTTAACACATTATTCCCCTCCACTCACTTTCGCCATCAAGCCATGGCTTATCTCCATCTCTGCTCTCTTTGAACTGGCTGTCTCCCCGGCCTTCAAAGCTTCCCCTCTCAGCCTTGACTCTTAAATATCTGGCTTCCTTTAAGACTCAGTTCAAGCACCATCTTTTCCAGGAAGTCTTTATAGGTCCTCACAGCTGCTAGGGCCTTCCCCTCTGAGTCTGGTTTCCATCTGCTCCACATTTGTCTTGTGTGCACTGATTTACATACGTTGTCTCATTAAGAACGCAAGGTTCTTGAGGGTAGGGACTGCTTTTTATTTTGACTTTGTATCCCCATTCAGACATACTTAGCATAGTGTCTGGCACATAATAGGCAATTCATAAATGCTTGTTGATTGATTGTTTAATCTGTCCCCTCTATTTACTCTACTTTCTCATTATTCCCCAGCATTTATCTTTTACTCTAGCCAGGATGCTTCTTTTATTGTCCTAGAATGACAGGACTCAGATTTAGAGCTGAAAGGACCTGAGACCCAAGTTTTTCATCTTACAGATGAGGAAACTGAGGTTAAGAAATTTTAAGTGACTTAACCCTAGGTCACAGAGATAGTAAGAGACAGAATGAGATTTGGACCCAAGCTCTTTAATACAAAATTCAGAGTTTTCTCCACTGTACTATATAGTTTCATAAGAAGGATTACAAGGATGGGATTAGGGACTTTTGTGGTCCAGTGTAAGCCCCCCCCCCTTTTTTATGAGTGAGGAAAATGAGACTCAGATAAGTTAAAATATTTGGGTAAAGTCATGAAGACAGTAAATGGCAGATTGTAAACCCTTCCTGCCTTCCCATCCTGTGAGATTCTTGCCATGTATCTCCATACATTTTCTGTAGATGACCCACCCAACTGGCTTAGAGGTACTTCTCTATCAGGAGTGCCAATATTGCACTCATGTTGCCTGTTTACTGTTTCTCATTCTCACCACATGACTCTCCCATCTCATTTTTTGGCCATTTTTTTGGGGCCAAAGATTATATCTTTTACATCATCATTCATAAAATGCTAAGACTTGCTTGGCTTATCATGCATCTTCCCTTTGTCCTTAAGCTTACTTAGAATTTTGAGTTTTTCAAGAATATGGGGCTTTATGATATGGAGCCATATAGCAGCATTGGAAAGACTTTTCATGGTGGGGGAAAGAGGAAAAAAAGAGAGGAAAGGGAGAGACAGAGACAGAGACACAGAGACAGACAGAGATTGAGAGACAGAGACTGAAGGAGACAGAGAGAGACTGAGGGAGACAGAGATTGAGAGACAGAATCATAAAGAGACAGAGAGACACAGAGACAGGCAGATAGTCACAGGGTATCATGCTGGAAAGTCAGATTAAGCAAAAATTATACCAGGTGTAGGGTGGTCATAGGTTCTCTCTTTCTCTAACTTCAACTGGATCAGACTAAGGATTTGGAAAAAACAAACAAGCAAACAAATAGACTTGATTTCCTCTAGGACAGAAGCACCTACGAGGATACAGAGAAGTCTGTAGCAAGTATGTGAGGGGTGGTCATTGGTAGTAAAATGAGGCAGAAGATAGGAGTCAAGGTGCCAGTTTGGGAGAGACAGTAGGACACTTTGGAGCATGTCAGTCATCCCCAGTGCCTAAGAAAGCGAGAAAGTTACTAGCGGCCTGAGAAAATTAATAGAAACCATACCACACTTTTAAAGAGACACCAAGTTTATCCTCTAAGAATCTGTTCTTTTACTGGCCCTGGGAATCCCTCCTCAAAAAAACCAGAGGCTGTCCTGTCATCATACTAATACTTGCCATCTCTGTAACATTTCAATTCATTTCCACTGAGCATTTTTCTTTTTTAGTGAGGCAATTGGAGTTAAGTGACTTGCCCAGAGTCCCACAGCTAGGAAGTATTATGTGTCTGAGGCTGCATTTGAACTCAGGTCCACCTGACTCCAGGGCTGGTGCTCTATCCACTGTGACACCTAGCTGCCCCTCTACAAGCGTTTATTAAGCACTTAATGTGTTACAAAGCATTTTATTAGGTGCTCAGGATATAAAGACCAAAAAAAAAAATCCCAAATAGTCCCTGATCTCAAGGAGCTTATATTTACATTGGGGGAAAATACTTTGTACAGGGGCAGCTAGGTGGCACAGTGGATAGAACACCAGCCCTGGATTCAGGAGGACCTGAGTTCAAATCTGGCCTCAGACACATAACACTTACTAGCTGTGTGACCCTGGGCAAGTCACTTAATCCCATTGCCTGGTCAAAAAAAAAAAAAAGAAAATACTTTGTGCAACTTATTTGATCAAATGAGATAATTTATAGCATAGCAACCCTGTGAAGTAGAGAGTACAGGTATTATTATTCTCATTTTGCAAATGGGGAAACTGAAGCACAGAGAAGTCAAGTGACTTGCCCAAGGGCTCATAGCTAGTAAATGGCACAGCTGGAATTTGAGCTCATCTTCCTACTCCAATTGTGCTTTCCAAAGTACCAGAGCTGTACTCACTCTTGGGTTATCATTATTGTTAATAATGATGAAAGACTGGAAAGAACTTCCTGAATTTTTGGTACTGAGAGATATGATTATTTCTCTCTTGCATTAATAACTAATTATTGAATTAGGACTAAGGTTTTTCTCCTTTTCTACTTTCTGATCCAGAAATATTTCTCAAAGACTTATCCAAGAAAAGAAATTCTATGTTTAGGCTAATTTCTGCTCATTATATTTACTCAGGTAGGTCTGGGAAAATGTAGATTCTCCCTTTCGTCAGACAGGTGATATGAAAATTGATAAATCTCTTTGAGCAAGACACAGGCCAAGTCACTTGCTTCAAGATCTTCATTGTAATATAGCCATATTCATTTTCTCATTAATTGTTAACTAATTAGAGTTGATTGCTACCCTAACGAACACCCACCCTTCCAAGATCATAGGAACTGTGAGCCCACCACCATGAGGGGTCTTTGGCATTCAAGAGTGCCACTGACCTCTTTTATTAATAACATGCTAACCTTACTAATAAAATGATTAAATTATCCAGGAACTATGTCCCTAGAGCTTTTTAAACATCATGGTACCATTTGTGGGACAACAGAAAATACACTCTCCTCCTTGGAGATTAAAAAAAAAAAGAATTTGGGGTTGACATCCATCTTTGAAATCACTTTGCAATCCTGCTTGTACCTGGAAAAAAAAAGGAAAGGATGTGGTGAACCTCCAGGCTTCTTACTAATCTTAATGTGCCTAGAAAGTCCTGAGTCTATCTAGGTCAGATATACTTGAGGAACAGCGTTCCTAGTGACAGTCAGGAGCCCGCCTCCACACTCTCAAACAGCAGCATGAGCACAGAGGGCAATGAGATGAAAACCATCCAGCAGGGATAAAAAGATATCAAAATGTCCCCAATGACATATCAAGTGTTGGGGATGGCTTAATGTGGTTTCACTTTGGGCCTGAAGATTAACTTTGGGGTCAGTTCTCATCATAATAAGCCAAGTCACTCCTAGAAGCCTCTCATAACTGCCAGAATAAAAAATGTAAGTTTTGGGAGCAAGGTCTCAAAAAGCTTCAAGAAACTCATTACTGGGGACAAGTTATCATCCTAGCAAAAACATTCTGGGAAAATAATCTAACTGCAGTCTCTCTCTCTCTTTCTGTTTCCCTATCTCTGTTTCTTTCTCCATCTCTGTCTCTGTCTCTGTCCCTTTCTTTCTCTCCTCTCCTCTCCTCTTCTTGCCTCTTTTCTCCTCTCTATCTCTGCTTCTGTCTCTTTCTGGAATAAAATAGTTAAAAGTTGAAAAATGTTGCTTTCTCTAGCTTGGGGATTATTTATATCAGCTTTCAAAAAAACCTGTCCAACAAAAGCATCTGTTTAGCTACATTGCCTTCTGCTACAGGGTGATGGTGGAGGATACATGGTTAGATGATACAATAATAATTGACATTTATATAAAGTTTTGAGGTTTGCACAGCGCTTTGCATATATATTGAGAGGCTAGGTGAGAAAGAGTACTGGACCTGGAGTCAGGAAGACTTATCTTTCTGAGTTCAGATCCAGTCTCACTTACTAGCTGTGTGATCCTGGGCAAATCACTTAACTCTATTTGCCTCAGTTTCCTCATCTGTCAAATGAGCTGGAGAAGGAAATGACAAATCACTCTGTCTTTGCAAATATGCTCACCCTCCCCCAAGGGGTCATGAAGAGTTGGATATGACTGAAAATGACTAAATAGCAACAAATTACTATTACTATTAATTGAACTTGAAACATTTGGGGAGGGAGAGAAGTCTTTCAGCTGGAACAAGGTAAGGTGTCATGGAGGAGATCATAAAATTTAGAACTGGAAGGGATCTTAGAGACTACAATGAATGATGGTAGACTTTATGATAGAATAGGGGAGCATTTTTTGATTTTTTTTTCTGTGTTGGTCTATACTTTCTATAGGCTGAAAAACTGCCAGTGACTTAGGAGGTATTCCATGAACAGTTGATCAATTGACTAAGTTATTTTCTACAGGTGATTTTTGCAGTCTCAATCCACATCTTACGCATTCAGTGTTTAGCACAGTGTCTGACACGTAGGCATTTGATAAGTGTTTATTGACTGACTGACTGACTGACTGACTCCTTCCCCCTTGTAAAAGCCCTGCCCTATGTATTCACCCATATGGGCAAGACGTTTAGCCTCTCAGGCAACTCTCTAAAATTATATGTGGCATATCTTTACCCAATGGCTGGCTGAGATAGTGACATAACCTATGACCACCAAACACTTTTTTGCCTTTGACAAAGCTAAGAGGCCATGACTGAGATCATACCAGAGACCTTCACCTCATTAGCCCCAGGTTCACGCTAACTGATCATACAATGACCTACATTCAGTGTGAGTTCAATGAATGGTGTCCTGTATGAATTACTTGTATTTGGAGAAAGTGCTGGAGCCAGCATTAGAAGACCTAGATTCAGCTACTTCATAGCTGTGTGGCATGAACAAGTAATTTCATCTGAATTTCAATTTCCTCATCTATAAAATGTGGATAAAAATACTTGCTATACTTCCCTCACTGTAGTATTGTGAGGAAAGGTCTTTGTAAACCTCAAAGTGCTACAGAAATGACAGTTATTGTTATTTGAGTAAGATACTTTTTTTTAGACTCTTATATGGCACAAAAAAGTCAACCACTCTTAAAAAACAAGAACCCAATTGCATTCCTGAAAGAAGAACCCAAATAAGGGGCAATATGGAATAATGGACAGAGTTCTAGATTTAGAGTTAAAAAGCCTGGATTCTAATTTTTAAAGGGGGCTGGACAAGTTGACCCCTTTCCACTTTTAAACCTAAGATCACAAACAAATATAAAAGAAAGATGATACCTGTGATTTCACTGGCATAGGGAACTTGGTGTGAAACTCCTTTTACTAACGCAGGTCAGCACCTTCTTGTCTTGGAAAGTTGCTTAGAGCAATGAAGGACTTGTCCATTGTCCAATAGACTGCATGTATCAGAGGCAGGGCTTGAACTCGGGTTCCCTGGGCTCTCGAGGTCAGTTCTCTTCCCATTATGTCATGAAGCCTTTCAAAACAAATAGCACTTAGAAATTGATTGATAGATGTTTATTTAGCAAATGTACTTTGGAATATATGCGTGTCATGCAGTTGCAGAAGGTAAACTTTCAGAGACTTACACACACACACACACACACACACACACTCTCTCTCACACACACACACACACTCTTATGTAGAGTAATATATTAAAAAGTAAGACCTAGTTTCCAGACCCATCTCTGCCATATACTAGCCATATGACCATGATCACTTAACCCCTTGGTACTTTGGGAGATTCTCTACAACTCTAAATTACAAACAATGACCTATTTGCATCAATGGAGGGAGTTTCTACATTAGCTGCTCCTCATATTGATGAAATCATAGGTTTCATCCCTATTCTCCCCACACTGGAATTAACACAGTGTAGATCTTCAATAAATGCTTAATGATAGCAACTAGAAAGACTTCTTCAGTTGAAATGTTGGTCAGCTTTAAGATGATAAGTTATTGACCCATCTCTAGAACAAGACACAACACTGAACACTTTTTCCTTAATCCCAATGGCAGAGAAATCAAGCAAACTGGGAAGAGAGTAAGCTAAAGAGATAAAATGGATACAATAGAAGCTGATTACACACAAGGTTTGCAGAAAGATGCAATGAGACAACCCAACAAGCCAGCTTATTGGACATGGGTCTTTTGGAAAAAGAGTATTTTCCCTACTTGGTCCCTCCTACTGTCACTTTGCTAAATAAACTATTCAGTTGGGACCAGCTGCTCTAATGATAAAGCTTTAAATAAGGCTATGGGAGCAACTGAGACAAATGATAGCCACCCTCCACCGTAATATATTTCCATAATGCAGAGCTGTCTCCCATTTAATCAAGAGATTGGCAGGATGGGGAACAAGTTGGTAATTTGCAGTTGGGATG
This sequence comes from Vombatus ursinus, assembly GCF_900497805.2. Taxonomy (NCBI): domain Eukaryota; kingdom Metazoa; phylum Chordata; class Mammalia; order Diprotodontia; family Vombatidae; genus Vombatus; species Vombatus ursinus. The sequence goes on from NW_020951957.1 coordinate 888,328, forward strand.
TTATAAAAATGTCATAATTCATGGATGAGACACCCCAACTACATTATGGATGATGAGTTTAACTTGACTTATGACTTGTGATGGAATTTAAGCTGTCAAATCCAACCATATGCAATGACTTTTATGGTGATTTAATGAGTTGTTGGGTGAAAATAAATGTTGACAAAGTTACACATTTCCCGACCCTTGTCTGGTCTGTTCTCATTCTCCCTTTGGATGCCAAAGCTGGCTCAATGTCTTTTAGAAAGTCCAAGAGTAGCTGTGCTCAACAGTTCTCTTTCTACCCTTCCAAATGCTGGGTTGCATCCTCAGTGACAGGCAAGTTTTCCTTTCTATGCGTGCTTGAGCACAGAGGATAAAATTGGGCAGAAAGAGCCATCTTTATCATATCATATCCATTAGCCTCTGGTATATTAAAAAAAATGATGATTAGGCTTCTGCAAATGTGGACCCTGCTGTTTTCTGTGTATCCTGAATGTGTCTCTAGGTCACTGATCTTCCTTTTCTCCCGAAGTAGCCCTTTGTGTCCTAAGCACCTTAGGATGGGGTTGGACTGTCTGCTTAGTTGTGCTTCATTTCTGCCTTTTTTGTGTGAAGAGACCAGATCACTGTGCTGTAGTCTGATGGTCACAATGCCAACTTGGAGCATATATAGTCCTGGTGGAGGTGCTCTGAGTGTTGCTGAAAACCACAGACCTCCCTACCGCTAGAGGAGACTTACTGCTATTAAAGGCTGTGTTACTGATATCAAATGCATTGAAGTGAGCATAATAGTATGGTAAAAGTAAGCATTGCCTCAAACTTTGCCAAACATGCTATAATTGGAACAGACAGATTATATGCTTACTAAGAAAAGTAAGGAATCGCTAATTGGCTTATGGAGTACAGTTAATTGGTTCAACTAGCATCTAGTTACGGCATAAAAGAAGAGGTAAAGAATTACATTCTGGGAGCTGACTCCCAGAATGGTCGGTCCATAGAGATTATTTAAAATTTCTTTACATAATGAAAATGATGATTATTCCTGAAATTAAGCAGCCATGATAACTAGATAAACAACTTATAATCTATCAGAAACTGCAGGGTTAGCCCAACCAATTAGCCACAGTGAGTAATACTCTCCTGGAAGCGAAGTATTCAGAACTATGTGAGGTAGATGACCTTTTACAGGTACTTGATTACTCTGAAAAGTAATTAAACTTTCAGCCTTCCAAGCAGGGGTTCTTAACTTTTTCATGTCATGGACCCCTTCTTTGAAAAATATTTTTTTAAGTGAATAAAACAAAATATGAAGGGTTATAGGTGAAACCATTTATATTGAAATAAAGTTTTCAAAATTGTTTAAAAAATGTTCACAGACCCCAGGGCAAAAAACCAAGGGGTAGAAGATTTTGTTTATCCCTGCATCTATACTAGGATGAGACTAGAGTTTCAACCTGGTACCCATCAGAGGCATAAACAGGGACTTTTGTGTCTGGGACAAGTGGCGCGAAGCGTACTCTCAGTTATGTGGGGAGGATAGAGATCCAGAGACACCAGTGCCTGTGAAGTGGACTGGGGTAGGGAAGAAGAATCAATCCAGTCTGCAATATGGTCATTTTCTTTTTAAAATTAATTATATTTGATAATGAAATGCTAACCTTGTTGTTTCTATGCTGATGAAGGAACTGAAGTGCTGTCTGCTCCCTCTAAATTTGGTACCCTGGAGCAAAGTCCAGGCTGTGGCACCCTAGTTACAGCTGTGCTACATACTAAAAGTGAGGTGGAGAGTTGAGGAAATTATAGTCAACATTCTGGACCCTACACAAATTTTTCTTTAATTGTCTTGATGTTTCAGTCAAAGATTTTACTGGCCTAAATCATAATTGCCTTAATTCTGTTCTTTGTGTTATGTGGGAAGAATTGATTATGTTACAGGAAGGAATTGCCTTCCTAAAATTTTGAATGTCTAAGTAATGATATAAGAATGAAAGTGTTCTTGATATACATCCTAATGAAGATTGCTGAATTTCTATTCCTTATCATTTATTATTAAAACACAGGCTTTAATATTTAGATCAATAGATATACCTCATTATCTGAAAGCTAAAAAGGAGAGGAAGTTATTTTCAGCATCAGAATCCTGAAGGTAGATGAAGGATTGGCTTTCTTGGTGGGTGCTACCCTAACCTTCTTCTATGGGATAGAGCAAAAGTTGATGTCACTAAACTGTAAGCTTCCTGAAGGCAGCTCCTCCCCCTAACTCTAGCAAAATGCTTTGGAAACAGTGGAAGATAAATATAGTAATAGTTCTATAGAACATAGTTCTATAGTAAGACTAACTTTTGTTGTATCTATTGCTTACTTGGCTTATTTTTTAAGCCCTTAACTTGTTAGGATTCATCATCATTATTTATATCCAGGAAATGTATAGCCTGTAGGCATTAATAGATTTGTGAAAAGATCATTGTACTTAAAAGACAGAAAGCCTATGTACAAGTTTGCTTTGACCTTGGGCAAATATCACTTACTGTCTCAGTTTCCTCATCTGTGAAATGAGGGTAATAACTGCCTGTGCTACCTATCTTACAGGTTTGTGAAGACTGATGAAAAAATGTGCACAAAATTGTTTTGTGAGGTATAAAGCACAATTTAAATGTAAATTAGCATTAATGTAATTAATGCTATTAAAGAACAAAGAAATTTAGGAGGGAGTCAACAAATATGGTGAATTTATTCATATCTTAAAATACCTTATTTCATAACTGTGAATAAAATGTTACCAACTTTATTTCCCCAAACTATGTATATAGTGTGGTATATATGTATATACAAATTTATGTGAATGCATATGTGTATGTATATATATAAATGAGTATACAAAGCAGCTAGGTGGCGCAGTGGACAAAGTACTGGATTCAGGAAGATCTGAATTCAGATATAGCTTCAGACACTTATTATCTGTGTGACTCTGGGTGAGTCACATAATCTCTGCCTCAGTTTCCTCAACTGTGAAATGCAGACCATAAACGATTACTATTTTAATATCACCTACCTTGCACGGTTGTTGTGAGGATAAAATGAGATAATACTTGTAAAACACTTAGCACAGTGCCTGGCACATAGTAGGTACTATCTATATACTATGATGATGATGATGATGATGATGATGCATGAGGTAGATATCACAGGTGTATAACGTCTGTGACACATGAAAATTTTTTGCTGCCTGGTGTCCAGAACACAAGATACACTTGGCCCTGATTACCACCTCATCTGTTCTGCTCTGTCCTGGACAGATCACTCAGGCAATATAACATGTTCATGATGCCACATTCTAGGGAAGACATTGACATCTAGAGAAGGATTACTGGGTTAATGAGATGTGTGGAGGCTATGCCATAAAGGGCTATTGAAGTCAGGAGGGAGTTTTAGCCTGGAAAAGAGAAGACTTAGTGGGAACTTGAGGATGGTCTTCAAAAGTATTTGAAGAGCTATCATGGGCCACAAGGATGAGAATTGTTCCACTTGGCACCAGAGGGCAAATCTAGAAACAAGAGGTCAGAGTGGCAAAGAGAAAGATGTGAGCTTTAGGTAAGGAAACATCCTTCTTTCATCTATCCATCTTTCTTTTCTGAGGAAGTGACTTAGATATTTAGGCTCAACAGAGTTGCTTAAGTTACAAGATGGGTTGCTGTCTTTATTGGTAATCACTGCATTCATTAAATGCTATGTGCTAGGCACTGTGTTAGGCAGGGGGAGCACAAAGTCAAAGAAGAAACAGTACCTGCCCTCAGGGAGCTTTTACTATTGGAGTTGATGAATGACTTAGAAAGAAATAGAAAGAATTCTCACACTGAGTTCCCATGCTGACAAAATCAGAATTTCTTGATTTATTAACATGGAAGGCCATGAATAGCAACCACTATTTGGCTTGGGTAGAAGTCCAGAAAATATGCATGAGCAACAAATTGAACAAACAAATTGGGTCCAACCTCTTTACATCACAGATGAAGTAATCAAGGGTCCAAGAAGCTAAATTGCTTTAAGGTTTGCAAGGTGCTTTCCAGCTGTTTGATGCTCACAACAAGCCCATGCGGTAGGAGGTATATTGTCTTTGTTTTACTGATGACCTCTGGGGACCTTCAGCTTGGACATTCTATTTTTATCAGAGTAGGCTTAGATTGTCTTGGGTACTACATATTTCCCTCTTTCTACATAGGTTCACAACTATAGAGTTGGAAGAGAATTCGGAAGCCATCCCAGCCAATCCTACATTTTTAAGCACTGCTGTATACCATGTTCTATGTGCTAGGGCTCTGAAGACTAAAGTGAAGTAGTCCTTGCCCTCCAGGTGTGAGTTTAGTTTCGAATGGAAGATATAATATATACATATATAAGTCTATAAAAAATGAATCCAAAGCAGGTATGCAAAGGGGAACCTTGGAGGAGAAGGCACTAGCAGGTGGGGGGACCAGGTGAAGACCTCTTGATGAAGGTAAGGAGAGTGAGACCCAGAGAGCTTAAATTATTTGCCCAAGTTAATAAGTGGTAAAATAAAAATTCAAATCTAGGTTCTCTGACTCTAAGTCCAATGCTCTTTCCCCTGGACCAAGAAGTCTGTGATCTCATTACTTTTGCCATGGGTCTAAGTTCAAGTGTGTTGCGCCATCTTTTCAGTTACAGATTACAGAATCATCTACTCTTGGGAGTAAGTGGGATCAGAAGTCCTCAAGTTTCACCTTTTTTCTTGTTCTAGTCCATTCAGTGTCCATTTATGATAGTGGCAGGGAATCTTAAGGCCATACGTGGCCTTCTAGGTCCTTGGGTGCAGCCTTTTGTCTGAGTCCAAGTTTTACACAACAAATACTTTTATTAAGGGATTGGGTGTAGCCTTTTGACTGAGTCCAAGTTTTATAGAACAAATCATTTTATTAAGGGAATTTGTTCTGTGAAGTTTGGATTCAAAACACTTGAGGACCTAGAGAGCCACGTGTGGCCTCAAGGCTGCAGGTTCCTCGCCCCTGATTTATGAATTTCTCTGATATTATTCATCTGTATATTTAACATTAAAATAAATTATAGCCATAATGTTCATTTTCTGTACTTCAAAGATCTGTGGTTTTATCTGCGTGGCTACACTCTTGATGGAGGCTGATAACCACCACTTGGTAACCCAATAGTCTACCTTTGACAGTAGGTGTGCTTGAAAAATGTATCATTTGGTAGTCAACACGGTCATGGACTTTTCAGAATCTGGATAGGCTGGTCTTCAGACAAAAGATATTCCTACAATCCATTGGTTTGTATCTGGAGTCTTTCCAGCTTGGTAAAACCCACCAAAACTTAAGATTCTTTGGTACGGTCTTTGATAAACAAGGTTCTCAACCATATGAGGTGGAGGTACTGGAGGAGGACTTTAGTAGAGAAACAACTTTATCTCTAGGGAGTAGCCTCCAAAGTGTATTTTAAAATTCACTATTAATGTCAAATGCCAACCAATTATTAATGTTAATACTCATTAAGCTATGAATAATGCATTTAATATGCTTAAAATGATTTAAAATATAATATAATAATATTAATAGCTGATCTTTGTATGGCACTTGAAGGTTTATAGCTGTTTTACATGTATTTTCTCATTTAATCCCCTTATACTTTTGTGAAATAGTTGCTGCAGGTTTGATTAAACCCATTTCATAAATGAGGAGGTTCAGAGAAGTTGATTGGCTTGCCTTTGATTATATAGGATATAATGCACGTGATATGTGGAAGTAGGTGTTTCTTGACTTTGGGTAGAGTGTGCTTTCCACTGTACCACAGTCTATCTGCATACACTAGCCCATGTTGTATGAAACTGGAACTATTGTGCATACAGTAGAATGAAACATAGGGGAAATTCTGGTAATGTATTATTGTTATTACCACAATTATAATCATTATTATCATTGTTATCATCGTAATTATGATTATGTTGTTAGAATAATGAGGACACTGAAGGATAGCTTGCTCTGTGTTAGCATACTGTCTTGAACTACTAGGGTGATTTAATTTTGTTCACGCACAGGGGGAGATGAATATTCAACCAAATGAATGTGGATCACATAGAAATGAGCTAAGTTCCAAAGGGGTTTCAAGAGCTAGAGGAGAGTGAGAGGAGGATGACATTAATATCTGCCTCTAAAGTAATCACAACCAATCACTTAATATGGCTACTCTTGATTGTATTGCTGTGCAAATCCATCTTGTATGATCTTCCATGGCAGGGAGTCACATAAGCAATATTGTTACTAACAACACAATTGGATTTTGGATAAATCTCATACATTTCTTTCATATTGCCCTTTGTTGGAACATTTCAAAGTACTGGAGAAGCACTAAGAAATGAAACTCCATCCATCTCTTATCAGAAAAGAGGGAAGACTGCATTGAAAGGAATGATGGAAATGAATAGATATTTCAGAATTATGTTTGTGCTACAGAAAAACAACACTGTACTAAGAAGGCCTCCAAAGGAACGTGGTGCTTTTCTAGTATGGCATTATCTTCCATGACACCATGGTTTTTAATTATTAAGGCAAATGTGTTAATAACAACAACAATAACAACAACAGCAACAACAACTACAACAATACTTCAATGCACAGATGGGATGGTCTTTAATGGTGCAGATTGCAACCCCTCCATACCTGCCCTTGTGTGACTCTGGTCCATGCTTTTCTGTAAATTCTCCATTGGAGTTCACCCAACATTATGGACCTTTTCTTGAAATTGAGTAGATACAATGGAGTCCTCAGGTCGCCCATTGCAGATTGTCCTTTGACTGGCTGACTGTGTATTTTCCTTTCTTGGTTGACTCAGGTCACATGCCCTGTGAGATTCTTAGCTGGTAATGGGGTTCAGCTTATACATGTTCATAATCAAAAGAGTATCACTGGAAGAATATTGATGTTAAAAAAGAGACAAGCTTTGGTTTCTGATAGAAGGTTGGGTCACTAAAGGCATAGCATGTTTCCCACATTCAATTCAGCCCTATCCTCCTCTCGTTCAGTTCTAGTCTCTGTTCATCATCCGTCAACAGTGTTTTTTATGCACCAGTTCAATTGGTTGTCCATCTAACTGCTAGTTATTTGATTGGGTAGAGCAAAATAACCATGCTAAATTTTGTCCTCCAGTGAGGTATTTTCCTTGCATATGTTAAAATTGCATGAAATCTCTCAAAAGATAAAATGATAGAGATAACCTTGTTTGCCATAACTTTGTTTATTGATAATATTGAGTGAGGCTAAAGATGCTTTCTATGGTCATGTAGGATGTTCAAGTAACCACAGAATTTAGAGTCCTCAGCACCTATCTATTCCAACTTATACCCAAAAGGAATTTCTACTATAACATCCTTGACAAGTGATCACCTGGCCTTTGCCTGATGACCTCCAGTGATGGGGAACCTACTACCTCCAGAGGCTGACCATTTCACTCTCAGACAGTTCTCATTGTCAGAAATTTCTCCCCCCTGATTTCCAGCTTAAATAAGTTTTTTTTTTCCACAACTTCTACCCATTACTCCTGGTTCTGCTATTTAGGGCCAAATATTGAAGACAAGTCTCATGTCTCTCATGATTCTTCTCTTATCTAGGATAAATATTCCCATTTTCTTCAGTTGCTCCTTGGTCCTTCAGAGAAGAGACACCTACTACTAACTCCCAAGGTAGCCTATTACACTTTTGGACAGCTCTAATTATAAGGGGGGTTTTCCAGAATCAGGGCCTGTGGTTTCTCCTAGTTGTTCTTAGTTCTGTTCTCTGGGGATAAGTAGAACACATGTAATTCCTCTTCCACATGACAGTTTTCAAATATTTAAAGAGAGTTTTCATGAACTCCCTGAGTGTTCTTTTCATTAGTCCTGACTCTGAAGAACAGTGCTTTTCCCATGACACTGTCCTTATTTCTGATGTCGAGCCAAACAGCCACTGTTTGGTGAAAGCATCAGCGAGTTTCTTTGAACGGCTTCAGGATTGGTATAATTTCGCAAAGCAGGACAGCCAAATTCACTAATGCCAGGTCCCAAGACAATATCTATGGGTTTTAGGCCACAGCTATTCTCATTTTTTTCTCAGGAAAAGTACAAAAATACTGGTTATTTAGTGACTTAATAGGAGTACTCTAGAGTTTATTATTATGTGAATTTACCATCTTATAGTGGCACCTAAAATGTTTATGTTGCCCTATTATTGGGGAGAAGAGGCTGAAATACATTGATATCACTTTTTTATTTGTAATTATGATATTTTAAAAAAGTGTAGACAAAAGGATCCACTCTTGGGGGGAGGGGATCAAGCATGGATCAATGACTTATTATTCCTGAGACTTAGAAGTGATCAGGGCTGCTCTGTAGTGAAGTAGATAGAGAGATGAGCCTGGAGGCAGGATGACCTGAGTTCAAATCTGGCCTCAGACACTTATTAGCTGTGTAACCCTGGGTAAGTCACTTAACCTCTGTTTGCCTCAGTGTCCTCAACTGTGAAATGGAGATAATATCAGGGTTAATTACAGGGTTGTTGTGAGGATCAAATGAGATAATATTTGTAAAGCACTTAGCACAGTCCCTGGTACATAGTAGTTACTACATAAATGCTTATTCCCTTGTCTTCCCTTTCAATATGTTCAGGATTAATTAGTTATAAGTCATACCTATTAGTTCACTTCTGATACTGATTGGGGGACTAGGTTCACAATGAGGAAAAAGAATGAAATCTGGGGTAGGATCCCTCCCCTCCAATTGGAGGGCTGGAGGGTAGTAGTACCAAACTCCTCCCATTGCCTTCCTTTGTAGAGAGTGGACGCTGCACTCTCAGCTCGCTCCACTCTGCATCTGCTGCTCCGCCTGGTTTCAGCTCCATAGAACAAGATGCCCCTGGTGTCCCATTCCCTTCTCCCTTTCTTGCCTCCTTTTATGCCTTGTCTCCACAAAGGCAGGGGTTATTTTTTAAAAAATTAATTGTATCCTCAGTGCTTGGCATAGTGTCTGGCACAGAGTGGACCCTTAATAAATGTTTATTGGCTTGAATTAGGTGGTCACCCTCTATGTACTTAAGGCCTAATTGCATGAGACAGAAGGAGAAGGCTCAGAAGTCCTTGTCAAGGATGGAATTGTCACCCAGCTCCCTGTTCCTAAAACCTCAGGCAATTGGTAGCCCAGCCAACACATGATTCTCAAGTACAGAGCAGTTCTTGCCCTCCTCCTGGCATAATTCAGCTGCCTGGCCTCTGTGATGGTGCTGACGGTCATGTTATGAGGAGCAAGGAGGATCTCAGACTCCAGGAGACCTAAATGGCCGCAGTCAGATAGTCTAAGGTCTACTTACATGCAAGAGGTGATTTAATACCTAGGAAACTCTGACTGAAAAAAAATCTGTTTCAAGATGGGAAGTACAGGAAGAGAGAGAAAAAAAGAGAGACAAAAGGAGAAAGAGAGGCAGAGAGGAAGGAGAGACAGAAATAGAGAAAGAGAGGCAGAGGCGGAGATACAGAGAGAAAGACAGAAAAAGAAAAGAGAGAAAAGGAGAGGAAGGATGGAGAAAAGAGAGAAAGTGAGTGGGAAAGAAGGAGCAATGGGAGAGAGAGAGAGAGAGATAGAGAGTGAGAGAGAGAGGGAGAGAGAGCATGCACAATTTGTGAGGGTCAGAATATTGAAACCCCTTAGATGAGGGGTTCTTAAACCAGAGTCCACAACTCCCAAGGGCTCTAAGGATAGATTTCAGGCAAGTCTGTGAATGTGGATGGGAAAAAATTACGTATTTATTTTCACTAACCTCTAGCTGAAATTGAGCGTTTCTTTAAATAATTTTAAAAAAATCCTGAGAAGGGATTCATAGATCTCTTTTTCAAAATAGCAAAGGGGTCCATGACACAAAATAAATTCAGAACCTCTGCCTTAGAGGAAGGTTGAAATGGAAGTTGAGGGGTGGGGATCACTCTGGGATACTAACAGGGAAAAATCTTCATTGTCTATGGTTGGGATATGGTGAGGGTTGAGGTATAGATGGGACCTTTCCATGTCCCAGATTGGAAAGGCATACTGTGGCATAAGAAGACTTCAGTGAGGAAGTGTCTGTTCAGGCCATAGATTCCCACCCCGTAAGTGAAGGTTAGAGATATAAACTTGGAAAGTCTGAGACACAGTTGCCTGGCTAGGCCAGTCTGCCGCAGTGGAAGAACTAGAAGTGAGCTAATATCACCTCAAGGATAGAGCTGAAGGCTAGACAGGGAAGAGACTAGGAAGAATAGCCCCAGTGACAGAAAGGTCCTCAGAGGTCACCTAGTCCAACCTGCACCTGACCAAGAATTCCTTCCACAGCAAACCAGACAGATGAGCCTTCAGCCTTCCCTTGAATAACCCCAGCAAGGGGGAATCCTACTATTTCTCAAGGCAGCCCATTCCATTTTAAGATACTTCTGTTTGTTAGAAACTTTCCCCTTACATATTTTTATTCCCCCCCTGCCCACCCATCAAAAAGATTTGGATTTCTTTGAAGTCCTATTGAGATTTAGACCCTAACACTGAAGTTAAGGAGAAGAAATAATGCTTCTCATATGAATCTAGGACTCTCCTCTTGTCTATTTGGTGCCTTGATTTATTTTGCTTGTGATACTCATGTCTCCTCTCTAAGTCTTGGAACATCAGGCAGTCCACTTACTAAAGAGATGCATTCCACCTCTGGCTCCCTCAGTCTGCTCTGGGCTTGATCTCTACTTTTTCTTCCTGTATTATTTATACCTTTGATGGTAAAGGTCCTTGGGGCAAGGACTTTGTTATTTGTTTGGCACAATCTTATTTATTCCTAAGCACTATGTGCACTTATAGTATCATATGAATATTAAAAAATAATATTGCTCTTTCTGATTGAAGGGGATTTATATGTAGCCACTTATTATAAATGGTAGATTGGTTATTTGATTGTGTTATTTGGAGAGAGGGCATGAGTGGGTCCCAGAACTGCCCTCAAAGGTACATGTAGACATTCTTTGTGAGGCAAATGGGCTGGGGAGGGGGCAGCAGGAGAGGTGGGATGTTTTTGTTTCTTGAGCTTACGGGAATTTGCTAGTCTGGAGAATTCTTGTTGCACTAAAAGCATGTGTCTATTTGGTTGAAAGTTTCTCTCCCATTGGTTTATTATTCAAGAAAATAAACTGTCCATGGAGGAACAGAGAATAAAGCAACTTTATAACTGAAAATATTTCTTTTAAACTAGTTTTGATGCTATCTTTTGTTTGTGCATCACATTCATTTCTCAGCTATGTCCCTATTTCTATTCAGACAACCATTCCTCCTAACAAAGAAGAGAAAAAGAAAGTTTAAAAAGTGTAACTCACAAATTGATAGAGTTTAACAGTATACGCAGTGTACTATACCCATAGTCTTCTGCCTCTGCAAAGAAGGGAAAGGCTTTGCAATCATTTATCAGAGACAGAATCTCATGATATGAGAGTTGGAAGAAATATCAGTAGTCTAACCCACTTGTGGAAAGAACCCCCAATATAGTATACCCGACACTTTGTCATCCATAATCTTCTTTTTTAAATTGCATTTCCCCCAATTATATGTAAAGACAATTTTTAGCATTCATTTTTTTTACAAAATTTTAAGTTCCAGATTTTTCTCCTTCCCTCCCCTTTCCTCTTCCTAAAAAGGTAAGAAATTTGATATAGCCTATGTAAGTGGAACCATGTAAAACTTATTTCCATATTAGTCATAATTGTGAAAGATGAAATAGACCAAAAGGGAAAAACATGAAGAAAAATAAAGAAAGTGAAAATAATATGCTTCAATCTGCATTCAGTCAATCAGTCCTTTCTCTGGATGTGGATAGCATTTCCATCATGAGTCCTTTGCAATTGTCTTGGATCACTATATGTCTGAGAAGAGCTAAGTCATTCCTAGTTGGTCATCACATGATGTTGCTGTTACTGTGTACAATGTTCTCTTGGTTCTACTCATTTAACTTTGTAACAGTTCATATAGGTCTTCTGCATCCATCCTCTTCTTGAAGACCTTTAAAGAGAGAGATCTCACTAGTTTGTTCTCAAGGTAGCTCATTCTACATTTGGACAGTTTCAATTGTTAGGAAGTTTTTCCTGACATCAAGCTTAAATCAGTCTGCAATTTTACCCACTTCTCTAAAGCAGTGGAAATATGACTTAATAATTAGGATGCTATTTTGGGAAATGCATGAGAAATGTGTTTTCAATGTGGACTCCAGCAACACAAATGAAGACATTCCTTTACACAACATGGTTCATCCAATGACATATTCATTTATTTTCTACTAACCTGGACATTCTAGAAACATCAGGGACACCTTATTTACTGAAATTCTTGCCTTTATTTTTGATCACTTAAATTTTGAATAATCTTTGCGCCTCTTAACGTTTTAAAAATGTATTTTATTTAACTCTGCTGGAAATAGAACTGACTATTGGGAGAAAAGAAATCTCTAACACCAGGGATGAGTGAAAATCTAAGAGGTGAGAAAATAATAATAGGTGATGATGAATACTCAGTAGACCAAAGCATAGTGATTTCTTCTATTGTCCAGTCTGGTAATATCACATTTTTGAGACTATTATGATCTCAGTGATATGACTTCTTCCTCTGATTATGCATATCCTATCCCAATCAAGTCTGCCCATCTGATGTGACTCTTACCCCATCTGCCTCCCAATTCTAATGAGGATAAGTAATGTTTGTACATTGCTTTAAGGCTTATAAATCTAGTTTCTCTTAAAACCCCTGTGAGAAAGGTAGTAAAAACATTATTATCTATCTCCATTTTACAAGTGAGGAAACTGAGGCCCAGAGAGGTGAACCACTTACCGAAAGTAGTTGGCCAAGGTGTAATTTGCACCCAAGTCTTCTGGCTCCAAATTCAATCCTCTTTCCCTTACTATATTGGTAATAAGGCACTGATATAGTGAGAAGAGCATTGGATTTGAAGTTAGAGGACCAGCATTGGATTTGAAGTTAGAGGACCTAGGTTCATGTCCTGCCTCTGACATTTACTATCTGTATGATCTTGGGTAAGTTACTAAGACAGGTATTAGCAGTTCAGTGTGCCCATAGTCAAATAGCCAGTGTCAGAGTCAGGGTTTGAATCTTTCCCCTACAGTATTGGCAATAAGGTATTACATGTAGTAGAAAGAATACTAGCTCTGGAGTTGAGACCTGGATTCAAATCATGCCACTTTCGACTTGTGTGATTGACCTCATTGGACCTCAGTTCTCACGCCACTAAGATGAGGGATTTGGACTGGATGATCTCTCCCATCTCTAGGGCTAATGTCCAATCATCCCTTAAACCTTTGACACCAAGCCCAGCACTCATTCTGCTAAGCCACCCCAACTCTATGATAGCTATGATGGCATGATAATCAGACCAGATATGAAAATAGGAATAATCCCTTTGCTAGGTAAGGGGTGGAAGGGAGAGAAATGGCAGTGGTTCTGATTTGTGCTGAAGAGTTACCTTACATTTTAGAGGTTACTTCCAGAACCCTCCAGAATTGAAAGTCAATCACTGCGGCATGCTGCTTGTTTTCACTGAATCAACAACATTTAAGAGTCCTAAGAACAGAGATGTGCTGGTGCCAGCACCCCAGCTTGAGTCAATTGTTAAATTTTTAGTGGGAATATTTACACCTCAGATATCAGCAAATGCTACAAATCAGGACTTGAGTTAGTATTTTGTTGTTGTTTGTCTACATTTCAGAAAGTGATGAAGAAAATATTAATAATACAGGTTAAATTTAGAAGTCTCCATAACTCCCCCCGAAAGCTAGTTGTTAAACGTTTGCCAGCATACTGCTGCCTAAGAGATCATCTAGAACAAGCCAGAACTGAACAAGCATTCCTTCTACAATAATCCCCAACAAGTGGCCGTCCAGCTACTATTACAAGATATTGAAGGAACTCAGGCAGCTCATTTACTTTTGGATAATTCTAATTATTAGAATGTCTTGCCTTGCTTCCGGCCCAAAGTCAAGGTAGAGCTGAAGGACAAAAACTGCCAAGCATAGCATTCACTTATTGGATTCTTAGATCTCCAGTGTATTAGAGTTTCAATGTGAAGTAAATGATACTTTTGAGTCTGTCTTCCCCAGGTCTGAGAAGGAAAGCGGCTATGTCAGGATTGGTCCAATGCTCACTCCGCTGTACCACCTAGTGCATGATCAGGCATTGCTTCAGTTTATGCTGTTCAAGGCTTTTTTTTTTGGACAGCTATCATCAATTGACTGGATCTCGCCTGATGGGTATCCTTAGCCCCAGTTTAAAGATGAGAAAATTGAAATGGAGGAAGATGAAGTAATATGTACAGGGTCTTGTTGATGGTAAGACTAAGATTAGAAACATAATCTCCTGACCTATTGGCCAACACTTTCCCCACTGTACTGCAGACTGCTTATGTGCAATGGTAGTCAGTTTTAGAAAAAGCTCTGAAAGAGCTGAAGCTTGTCTCTTTCTACTCCTTCATCTCCATCACTCCACTCCACTGTGCCCTCTCATCCCTAAGCATCCTATATTCTTCCCTCTCTGACAATTCTTAATGACCTGGAGTCTGCTTGAAGTTTTAGAGAACAGAGGTGATATTGGTATTAGGGTACATTGACTTATTTGACCCCACTCTCACTAGAGGAGAGGTGACTGTGGTATAGTGGTTAGTGTCCTGGGCTGGGAGTCAGGAGCACCTGGGTTCAAATTTTGCTTCTAATACTTATTGCATGTGTAACCCTGGGCAGGTCACTTAACCTCAATGTGTCTTAGTGCCCTAAGACTTTTCTGCTGAGTTATAGACAAGTTGATGCGTGGGAACCTTGGTGGGAGCTTATTCTCATACTACCACCAAAGAGAAAAAGAAAATCCCAAGCCCCATGATCACTTGGGGAGAAAATCTTATCCAATCTACAGCATGCTAATGTTTCTAACTGTGGGTGGAAGTTTCAAAACATGTCTGAATTTTAGTGCTGACATTGAGAGGGTGAATCATTTAAATCCTTTATTTTATTTTTTAAATTTTTTTATTTTTAGGCAATTGGGGTTAAGTGACTTGCCCAGGGTCACACAGCTAGTAAGTGTCAAGTGTTTGGTCTGAGGCTGGATTTGAACTCAGGTCCTCCTGTCTTCAGGGCTGGTGCTCTATCCACTGCACCACCTAGCTGCCCCCGAATCATTAAGCTCTTTTTTTTTTCTTTTTGGTGAGGCAGTCGGGTTAAGTGACTTGCCCAGGGTCACACAGCTAGTAAGTGTCAAGGGTCTGAGGCTGGATTTGAACTCAGGTCCCTCTGACTCCAAGGCCAGAGTTTTATCCACTGCGCCATCTAGCTGCCCCTCATTTAACTCTTAAAAGCAATTTGTTGAGCCTAAGAACTCACAGTTGTATATACAGTGCTGTATGACTCACCATGCTCTTTTCGTATATTATTTCATTTGATCCTTATAGCAACCTTCCAATGGAGGCAATATTAGGATTATTATCCCTATTTTACAGATGGAGAAACTAAGTCTCAGAGAAGTGGAATAACTTGCCTAAGGCCACATAGTTAGGATATGTCAGAGCTAGGACAAGAATCCAGGTCTTCTTGTCCTGAAATCTGATTTTTTTTCCACTGATGCAAGACACTGTGAGTGGTATGTAGATGTGTAAGTCAAAGTCCTTGTTCTCAAGGACTATTACATCATTAGTATTTGTGTATGATGACTAATTGAAATTTTGTTTCTCTCAAGAAAAGGTTTGTAAATCAGATTACCTTTTCATCTGAACAAAAGGACAAAGGGCTGAATAATGTAACCGCTGCAAGTAGCTGGAAATGAGTGCTAGGAGTTTGAGGTCTCTTATCTAGTAATGTCAACATCCAGGTACCCATGAAATCCTTGTGGAATGTGGTTAAGAATTAATGGTCCCCTTCCTTTTGCCAGCATTTTTCCTTCTTAGGCTTAGCTTGAAACTTATTTATGGATTCCTTCACCCTTTCTGTTGGGAATATTGGTGGGTGGGGAAGCATTGCTGTTTGGGAAGCGGAATCAGATAATCATGAAAAGGACCTTACAAGCTATTGAATACAATCCACACCTGAACAAGAATCACCATCTTCTTCCTCCCTTGCCTCCCCATAAATATACATAACAAAATGGCAGCATGTTGTAGAGAGAGAGCACTGGACTTGAAATCAAGAAGACCTGGATTCAACCATTAGCAAGTAACAACTTCTCTGAGCCCACATTCCTCATCTATAAAAGAAGGGAGCCAGAGCTGATGGCCTCTGTGTCAAGATGGCTCTTTCCAGTTCTCAGTCTATGTCCCTCTGAACAAACCTAATGAATGCTCTTTAATTTTTTCTTGAAGACCTTTAGTGAAAGAAGATCTATTGCGTCTAGAGGCAGTCTGTTACATTTTTGATGAATTTTAGTTGTGAGGAAATCTTCTTTTGCATTTAGCCCAAATCTGCCTCTCTTTGGCTTCTTCCCTCTGCTCCCGGGTCTATCTTTTGGGGCCAAACAGAACAAATGTAACCTTTCTTTCATGTGGAGATCCTTCAGGCACTTGAAGACCACTATCATGTTTCCCTTAAGGCTTCCTGGCACCCTATTAAACTTCTTGGATTCCTTTAATTCAGGGCTTCAGGGGGTTCACAGATTCCCAGGGGGCCTGTTAGACTTGGGGAGGCTCGGTGAAGTCTGTGAACTTAGATGGGAAAAATGCAACTTTATTTTCCCTAACTTCTAACTAAAATCTAGCATTTCCTTCAATTATGAATGCAGACAATAATAACAATGGAAGATTGCACACTAACTTGGAGAGGAAGGTGGGGAGGGAGAGGGAGAAAATTTAAAACTCAGTAGCTAGAAGTGAATGTTGAAAACTAAAAATAAATAAATTAATTAAAAAAACAGTAACAATGGGGCAGCTATGTGTCACAGTGGATAGGGCTATGGGCCTAGAGTCAGGAAGACCTGAGTTCAAATCTGGTCTCAGACAATTACTAGCTGTGTAACCCTGAACAAGTCACTTAATCCCATTTGCCTCAGTTTCCTCATCTGTCAAATGAGCTGGAGAAGGAAATGGCAAACCACTCTTCTATCTTTGCCAAGAAAACCCCAAATGGGGTCACAAAGACTGAACAATAACAACAAATGATAACAATGGCTACCAAACAGAACTTTTAGGTTTGCAAAGCATTTTACATATGTCATCTCATTAGATCCTCACAGCAACTCTGAGAGGCAGGTAGCATTATTATTTCCATTTTCCAGATGAGGAAATAGAGGTAAACAGAAGTGAAGTGACTTGCCCAAGGTCACACAGGTAGGATTCCAACTTGGGTCTTTTCTGGCTCTACGTCCAGGACTCTATCCACTGTACCACGTAACTACCTAAATACCAGTCTGGTAGCTTTACCAGAGAGTCTAAAGGGCTCATGACACAAAAAAGGTTAAGAACTCCTACTTTAATTGATCCCTGGATGGCAAGAGTTCAAGATCAGGACCATTCTAGTGATTCCTGGATCTTGTCTAGAAGCAGAAAATGCCCTGAAGGGCCTCAGACCAGGGCTCTGTTTGCGCAGTGAGAATTGTATTTTTGACTATTATTTGAGACTCAAGATGTAAAGCTGATAGGAAAAGGTAACTGAACATTCAGCTTAATTCTCTCTTCTTTATTTTTTCCCCTTGGATCCACATATTTATTTTCTCTGAGTCTGTTTTCCTTAGACTCCGGGCTGTGACCTCGGGCCTGTGACTTACTATCCGAATTAAAAAGCAGAGAGCAGTCATCCCAGGGAGTAGTCAGGTCAGTTCAGAGTTGTAGGTTCTAATAAATGAAGTTGTTTGGGGTTTTGTCATTCCCTTCTCTCTCCCCTTCTGCAGATTCAGGTCATCGACACATCAACATCATGCTGTGCCAGTAGCCTGCTGACCCAGGGATCGAGAGAGTTGCTGCCAGTGGCTCTCACATTACAAGGTATCGTTTTGATGCCACCCATCAAACTTGGCCTTTTCCTCATTGATGTTGTTTTTCTCTGTTTCTTTTAGCTGTGGACCTTCCTGACTCATTCCTCCTTGAAACTTTACATCCAAGCACTAGTAATTAAAACAAGTTCTAGATTTGTGGAATGAGAAATACTGAGGAAACTAGACAAGAGTGTGAGGAAATAGAATGCTTTGAGTTCCCCTCCCAGAGCCTAAGATTGCTATACCTCTCCCCTCCCTCTGAGGTTTTAGGGCACTATGGGGGAGTTTATGGAGATCTCTTCCTTCTGAAATTGTTTTGAGCCCCTATTAACTATATTCTCTCCAGAGACTAGCACCCTTGTTCCATTTAATGACTTAAACATCAATCAACTTTTATAAAGGGATATTTAGCTTGCAAGAGTAAACCTACAAACATTTCTGCCAATACTGGGGGCAATTCTGCACCCACCCACCCTATCTCCCCCCTGCTATTGCGTCTTTGGGATGGTAGGTGGGGGAATGTTAAGCTTATAACTTAGTTCTGTTCCTACTTAACATTCATCCCATAAAACTCACGTCCAGATGTAGTTAGACTGTCGGTAAGTCCTTTGACCTGGCTGAGTACTGAAGATGCTTCCCTAAGACCACTGCTTGCTCCTTTAGGCATTCATTCTAGGCTGGCAGGACACCAATTCCCAGATTACTATGGCTTACTTTCCCGACCAAGTGGGAGACTCCACTCCCTGTGCCTAGAATGGAAAACAACAAATGAAAAAGCAAGGGAAGAGACGAGTAAGTTTTACATTCTTTAAACATCCAATGGTTCTTTGATCTCATCTGGGAAGGTATTACTTCCAGCAGTACAGACTGCAATCTGTCCAAGCCTGCCCATCCTTGACCATTAGATAGATTGATAGACAAAACATGTGTTATGTACTTACTCTATTCCAGGCACTGTAGTAAGCACTTGGGATACCAACAAAGGAAAGATAAGAAATACAGAGGAGCTTTTAAAAAGAAGCAATGGGGGCAAGAGCAAGGCTCTTGGTTAGGAGGGGAAGCAGTCTGGAGAGTGACTTGCGTTAGGAATGAAGTGATCATGGGTTGGGTCCTTTCATGAAACAGTCATCCTAGCTGGGGATGCACCAGTCAGGGTGGTGGGGTTGCGGGTGAGAAAGTGGAACAATCTGGAAAGTATTAACATAAATTTGCATTTTCCTTTCCATTACTTTTTCCTTTTGTTTCTGTCTTTTCCATTGTTTTTTCCTTTTGCTCCTTTGCTTTCCTTTGCTTTCTTTTTCTTTTTCTTTCCTTTTCTTTCTTTTTTTGCTCATGGGTTGCCATGACCAAAGAATTCAATGTGAAGTGATCAGCCATTTGGTGGTGACCCTCTCTGGGCTTAGCTAGCCTGGTGACTTGGCTTTCTCAGGAAGATAGAATTATACTTTCTCATCTGTAAAATGAATGTGTTCCAAGGTTTTTCCCACTCTTAGTCCTATGGTCATCTGTTATGGCTAGAGCAGTAGCATTTCATAGAGTACAATGGTAAGGAACAAATGAAAGCAAAGTAAGTATGGGTAGAGGTTCGAAGAATGGAATTCAGCACAACAAATTCAGTTCAATAGACCTTTATTAATTGCCTTGTATAGACAAGGTACTGTGCTAGGTGCTGGAAATACAAACACAGAAATGATATAGTCTCTGCCCACAAGTAGCTTACATTCTATTGGAAGGATATGGCATGTACATAGATAATAGTAATAGCAGTAGTAATAATAATAATAAAAAACAATTCATTATTGTTCAGTCATGTCTGACTCTTTGTGACCCCATGGAAAGTCCATGGGGTTTTCTTGGCAAAGATACTGCAGTAGTTTGCCATTTCCTTCTCCAGTGTGTCCCCATTTTACAGATAAGGAACTGAGGCAAGCAGGGTTAAGCCCAGGGTCACACAGTGAGTAAGTGTCTAAGGCTGGATTTGAACTTAGATTTTCCTGTCTCCAAGCCCAGTCCTCTATCCACTGTACCACCTAGCTGCCCCATAATAAAAATAATAATGATAACAACTAACATTTTATATAGTGCTTTAAGGTTTAAAAATGCTTTACATATTTTATCCTTACAACAACCCTATGAGGTTAGTGCTATTGTTATCCCCCTTTCACATACAAGGAAACTGAAGATGAAAGAGGTTAAGTGATTTGCCCAGTCAGTGTCACACAGCATAAATGGGGGCAGGATTTGAACTCAGGGCCTTCTTACTGTCCAGTTCTATGTACTATACCAACTGGCGGCTTATAAGTAAATATCAAGAATATATAAAGTAATTTCAGAAGAGAGAAAGGACTAATGACTACAGAGGACTTCTCTGAGTCTCAGTTTTCTTATCTGTAAAAAGAATGGGGTTGGACTTGTCAACTGGATGGAATCAGCTTCAAACCTACGGGTAGCTGGAGATGAACAGAGCAGGCTAGAAACAGGAGAGTCAGGAATCAAACAAATTTAATTTCAAAGTGAAGGAAGGGGCTTGCAAGCAAGGAGGGGATCTAGACACATGTGCAGGGCCCCTGCCCTTAATGGATTAGTATTATACTTATAAAACTTCTTAATTATAGAAGTTTGCTATAACAGGAAAAAGAGGGACCTAGTTATGACAAGGTCATATATGATAACAGGATGAAAAACTCCTTTAACTTTGTTTGATTCCAGGCATGAGTCATATCTGACAGCCAATCATAAATCATATAGTCACAGAGCAAGGCTCAGGATTAACCAGGTGAGAATTTTCCTTTTCAGATAGGAAATAGCTTAATAGGGAAATAGTGTCAGGAGAATCCTACCTAGACTGTGTCATGGTCATCCCCAAAACTTTTCCCAGGAACAGACATCCACCTTTAGCAGTTCCCAGACTGCAGCACGTGCCATTTTCTACTATTGGCTTTATGACAATTCAGACAATTATCCCTGTAATCAGAACTAAAAAAATTACAAATTGTAGTCCCAGGAATTTTTACCTTAAATAGCAAAATTTCACTAGCCGTAACTTAAGGCTTGAATATTTTTCCTGATGTTTCCCTAACAGTTAATATTTCATTTATCCTTTACTTATAAATTAAAACTACCCACATTCTGGGGCTTCAGACATACAGTAAATACCTGGTAGTTGACTCATAATTAATATGTTGAAGTTACATCTTTAAGCCACCCTATACATTTCCATAACAGCCAAGAATTTCAAATCAAAATTTGCTATTTATGTTATTATCTGCTTCATAAAAATATGCCTCATTAAATATTTAACAATGTTCAAATATCTATTTTTTTTTGAATTACATTTTTTTTAAAAAAAATTTTCTTGGGGCAATTGGCTTGCCCAGGATCACACAGCTAGTAAGTGTCAAGTATTTGGTCTGAGGTCAGATTTGAACTCAGGTCCTCCTGACTTCAGGGCCTGTGCTCTATCCACCGGGCCACCTAGCTGCCCTTGAATTATATCCTTTTAAAAGCCCGATTCATGTGTACCAGCATCCAGATGAAAAAGTTTTGATTAACAGCATTTCTGTTATGAAGGTCTCTCAAATTTCACAATATAAGAGAATTTAGAAATACAATAATAACACAAACAATAAACTTCAGATGACATCAATTGCATTTTCAAATTATCACATATAAAAATCATTAATTGTTTTACCTTTGACATTTTAAAACCATGTTAGAGTTATCAGGCATGGAACAATTACAATCAATTAAAGAAATAATTATGTAATGCTTAGCATATGCCAGTCACTCTGTTAAGCACTTTGCAATCATTATATAATTTTGATCCTCAAAACAACCCTACGAGATGGGTGCCATTACTATTTTTCTCAAATCAGGAAACTTGGGCAAACAAAGATAAGATGACTTGCCTAAGATTACATACATAGTTAATAAGTTTCTACAACTGGAACAGAGAAAGACGGGCTCAGCAAGGGCAGAGACTGGCTGGCCCTCCCCTTGACCTTGTACTGTCATGCTAGGTGCTGCCAGGGGCATCAGAACCTTTCCAGGCAGCAGCTGGGCAGGACCTGCCAAGAGCTAGCCCTGCACTGGAGACTCTAATTGGGCTTTGGGGGTGTGTGGCAGAGGGCACTGGCTACAGAATGGGAATCCTAGGGGCTGGGGTGGCTGGTGCCAGGACCTCCTCATTGGTGGTGGGGCAAAGCAGAGGCTGGCCGTGGGCCTGACCCCTGACAGATGCAGTTTTGTGGTCAGACGCTGCTGGGGCTGGGGCTCATTGCAGCTGCTGGGGCACGGTGGGCAGGATGTCCTGCACCTGGGTGATGCCTCGAGGCTTGCCTAGAGGGGCAGGCTGTAGCATACCCAGGGGCACAGGGCCATTGGGGCTACTGCCAGTGCCCCACCCTTGCAGCTTTTACTCCCCCCACCCAAGGGGGCTGTAGGCAATGGGGCAGAATGTAATTCAAGTTTCCCTACATTTTTCCAGCATTTTTTTCAACACCCGTATTTAGTAATCTGATCTGGGATGAGAGGCGTTAACAGGGAGAGGCTCTCTTGACCTAGGGGAGTCACAGGAAAGCTCTGGTTTAAGCAATTTTTTCTGTCTTCTTGGTCAGAAATGTCAAGGAAGGGTTAAAAAGAGGTCGCTATCGGGTGCAAACTGTTTACCTATTTTTTTTTTCTTTCTTCACTCTGTGATTACTCCCAAACTAGTTGCCTTCCTTCACTGCCCTAGAAAAATGAGACTATCCATCTTCAGGTCATCTACTTTTAACTTTTATAAAATTTAATCCTTATTTTCCCCTAAAACAAATTCTACACAGTGGTACCCCCAAACTTACTAGGTGTGTGTATATTCATGTATGTGTATGTGTATTGAATGATTAAAACAGAGGCTGGGTAGAACCTTCGAGAAGGCCAGAGGTGCTCCTTCCCTTTCTGTTGAACTGGGAGTCGTGATTGGCAACTAAACCTATCATTCCCTTGGGTAGAATAACTTTATAGGCGCAGGAGTCTCTGTCCATGGTTGGCTATGCACTCTTTTATACTGTAAACTTGTTCTATCATGTTTTCACCTACTCTAATGTGACAGAAAAAGGGCAGGTTTCTCAAGCAAAGAAGGGCTTTATGAAATGATGCCAGTGATGACAGGAAGGATGATATCTTTTCCTTCTATTGTGCCCTGTTGCAAGGACTGCTTTGAAGACACTATCTAATTCATCTTACCAATGTTCCTTCAAGGTAGGTCAGGTATTTAAAAAATTATTAGAAGATCATTTTGGAGAGCTAGAGTATCAGTGTTTCTTTATTGTAAACCAAGCAGGACAAAGGTACTGTTTGAAGAATTTAAACCCCAGGGCTGTCATTGAGAGGTAAGTTAAAAAAAAAATGGTTAGCTGATGCTCACAATTGTGGGAGAAAATGAAACTTATATCAAGAGAGATAAGATATCTCCAGATGTGTAGACTTTTCTTTATTGAATTCTCATTTAAAGTGACCTTTGCCTTTGAGTCTTACAGACCTGATATCCTTCCCTGGTCATGTCTACATGAGCCAGCTGAAAAAGATCATGGCTCCAGAGATAGAAGAGACCTTAGAGATTTTTGAGTTCCCTCTTCTCATTTTACAAATGAGGGAACTGGGGCTCATGGAAGTTAAATGGCTTGTCCAGAATCTCAAGGCTAGTAAATGTTTGGAGTGAAATTCAAACCTGGCTCTTCCTGACCCCAAGTACAACATTCTCTAGTATATTATGTTCCTCGTATAGGACTAAAATTTAGTTCGACAAATTTTTCAGGATCCCCAAGTTCCCCCCCCCCCCCCGCAAAGCAAAAACCCATATTTGTGCATGGCAAGAGTCAAGGTTAACCTCCCTAAGCCTCAGTTTCCTCATCTGAAATGAGGATGATCTTTAAAGTCCTTTCCAGCTCCTGCTCTATGCACCAAGGAATATCACAAACTTTGAAAACTTTCATTTGAAAATCATCCAAAGGGAAATGGAAAAACATAGAGTAGGTTTGAGTAGGCTGCAACATATTTTAAATGTGGAATCACATAGCACAAAGGATGCTATCAGAGAAGAGTCCTTTAAAAAGATGGCCTGGCCATGTAAGCCAGCAAGAAAGAGGGACTATCTGTGCAACTCATTGATATTCATGAAATGTCAAGAAAATATAAGGAAAGTGGATCTTCCACTTATGTTGAATTTATGAAAGGACATGGGTTATTGTTGTTTGATAGTTT
Source organism: Vombatus ursinus (assembly GCF_900497805.2). NCBI lineage: Eukaryota > Metazoa > Chordata > Mammalia > Diprotodontia > Vombatidae > Vombatus > Vombatus ursinus. Next base: position 912,551 of record NW_020951957.1, read on the forward strand.
TTAGAAGACCAACATCATCACAAAGGAGTGATGTCTTGACTTGCACGTGAATTGGACTTAAGTGAGGTGGACTCAGGCAAATTGTCAGTCTCACTCTCTCTTCCAGAGGCATCAAAGTCCAGTGGTGAGCAAAAAGTCAGGACAACTGGGGATGGGTTGGAATGCAATGGATGACCTTAGCATCTTTGATGTCTTACCAAGCTCTGGGTGCTCCACAGTGTCTGCTACAGCTGCTTTCATGGCTTGTTGGAATGAATTGTTCTCATCCACCCATTCTGCCAGGAGAAGTGACCATATGCTTGGGGTAGACATCCCTCTAACCCACCAATAGGTTTGAGTCCTGTAGGTTACCCTCAATCTGGGTTAACTCATCTGCCAAGATAGTTTACCAGGGTGTGGCTGCTGTGTATGGTATAGCTTCTTGGAGCCACAGCTGAAATCTGGGTGATAGGTGGACACCAAAGGTGGTGGGTGAATAGCCCTCCAAAGAGCTCAGCAAGCCCTCTCAGCAGACCAAAACCCCCCAGGTGTATGAACACCTCATACACATGGACATGGATTAGAGCCATACAGTATGAGTAGGCATTGATAGCCTGTGAATGCATCACTGGAGAGAATATTTGAGATCAATTGGAGAACTGAAATATTGTTAAGACCCAGTGAACTGTAGGACTAGTATATTTGGAATTCTGCCATAGGATGCAGCTCTGTTCTGGGGGCTCCAGGGAACTGGATTGGCTGCTATTGTTACTACTACTACTACTACTACTACTACTACTACTACTACTACTACTA
>NW_020951957.1:913355-927806 GCF_900497805.2 Vombatus ursinus
TACTACTACTACTACTACTACTACTACTACTACTACTACTACTACTACTACTACTGCTGCTGCTGCTGCTGCTGCTGCTGCTGCTGCTGCTGCTGCTACCCCTATTACTAAATAACAGAATTGAGACTTCCTGTCTGATTTGATGATGCTTAGGCTGATACAGCCTCCTTGTTTTGTTCTAAAACTTATGTCAAAATAGACTTTAAAAAAATCTTTTAAAATACTCAAATCAACTGACTTTTTATACACCAGTCTTTCAGTTTCTTAAGAAACAGAACTCAGAGGGCTACCTTTGCTAGGTAAGTGTTCAACATATAATTTCATCTGGATGCTTAATTTTGTGACTACAAAAGAAGCCCAGATTTCTGGTCAAGGCAGACCACAGTGGTTTTGCACACTCTCTTTTTCCTTTCTAACCTCCCAGGGTGCCTGGAGCTGTTGCACACTGAACTAACTCAATGTAGTTTTTCAAATACTAATGTTACCTCTCCTTCTTTCTTCTGCTTGCACCTTTATCTTGCTCAAACTCTTTTAACTAGACCCCCAAATCAAACCAATTCATACTGACAGTCCATTTTATCTACCTAGGGATATTTTGCATTTTAAATCAGGAACTTGTTAACTATAACGAGTCTTTAATGAGTGGAATTTCAGATAAAATGAAGTGAAGAATTTCAGGTGCTGTGGGGAATAGTTTTGAATTAAAGGGCTTTTCCTACCCTTGGGTGAGGCTGACCCTGCTACTAGCCATGTAGATCCTGTCTTTTTCCTTTAAGGAATAGAATCAGGCCATCTCCAGTTTACTGCACCTTAGAATGTAGTATTCCCCATAATTCCCCCTCATCTCTTTGAAGGTAGGGTCTGTTTTCTGTTCTTTCTTTGATTTCCTAGTACTTAGTAAAATTTTTTTGTTAGTTTAATTCCTCTGTTTGTTGAATTGTATTGAATTGGAGGGCCTGACTGCAAATAATTTGATTGATATGGCACTGGAAATCTGTCTAAGACCCACAAAAAGATAACAATGGAGCACCCTATAATTCCTTTGTATCAGAAGAGCAGCATGGAGTAATAGGAAGCGGCTGCATGTTATTTCTTTCCAATAGTTGAAATGTGAAAAATCATTGGATTATGCTCTGTGAAATCCTCTTGATGTCTATTCACTTAAAGTAGGGCAGAAATATCTTGACAGTCATGAAGAATTCATGCTCCAATATAATCCAGGGACACTGCTGACATTATAGATGCCCATCTGCTAAACTCTTTTGCCTTGTGACTGTGATAGGGAGAAAGTATAAAGCTTAGTTAATGCTTCCATATTGCCCTTGGCCTCTTATTCCCCCCTGGAACAAAATATGTGCTTATTAAGTCCAACGGCTTTGCATCTGATATTTCTATTGGTAAAAAAGAAAACCAATAATTAAGGAGAGATTGCACACCTCAATATGCCACATTCATTATGCATGACTCATAAGCATGATCCCTTCTCTCCTTGCTGTGCTAATGGGGCCAGTCCATAAGGTAGAAGAGTTGTCTCTGGGCTCTCTCTCTTTCTCTTTTAAACCAGTCTGCTCTCTGTTCATTATCATTACAAAAGGCCATTCCTGCTGGTCTATTTTTGCTGCTAATAGTTCTGCTGTATGCATTTAAAAACACACGGCATGAAATAAGTCTTTCATATCAGCTTTTAAATGAATTTACTTAAAGGAAAAATAGAGACTGACCGCCACTTGCCTGTCTCATTTGCTCCCTCCCTTCGAAGCAGCTGTGTATTGAAATGAGGACCTGCCATCTTATCAATGAATGTGAACAAAGCCTAGGTCTTGCATTGTTCAATTGGTAGCAATTCCATCAGTAGTATGCTGTAGTAGAAAGAGGCTTAACTTTAGAATCAGAAGACCTGCTCTGTTACTAACTGTGTGGCCTTGAGTAAGTCATGGTCAATGAGAAAATATTTGTAAAAGTTCTTACCACAATGCCTGGCACATAGTAGGCAGTATATAAGTGTTTATTCCTTCCCTCTCTTTCTTCCCCCTCTCCTCCCATACACGTACACTCAAATGCACCATTGGATCTGTGATCTCAATGATGTGGGTGTTTCCTCCAAGGATTCAGATAATTAACCATTCATGCCCACTCACCCTGTGCAACTCTTATAATAATAACTCCTATTTCTTTTACTGTTTTAAGGTTTGCAAAACACTTTACAAATATTATTGCATTTTATCTTTATAATAATACTGGAAGGTAGGTGCTATTATTATCTTTATTTTCCAGATGAAGAAACTGAGGCAGACAGAAGTTAAGTGATTTGCTCAGAATCGCAAAGCTAGTAAGTGTCTGAAGCTGGATTGAATTCAGATCTTTCTGATATCAGGCCCAGCACTCTACCTAATGTACCACCTGTGTTTCCTCATCCAACTATTGTCCACTTCTCCCCATAATTTCTCCATAAAGACTTTTCCCACGTTGCCACTTTCTTTTGACTTAGCAAGACTATGAGTAGAGCTATCCACAGCTAATTGGTTTTCCATGGTTGATACCACATGATAAACTCATATTTTTCTTTCTTTCTTAAGTGTAAAGTAAGTTTTATTGATGCTTTTTTATATCAAAAGTCATTTATAGGTATATTTACCACACATCCTCTCTCCCAATCAAACCCTTCCTTGAAATAAAGAAAAAGAGTTGATATAGTGAATACATCTGATAATGCATGCATCATTCTACTCTAGCATGATTTGCCCCATCTTTATGTCAAAAGGAGAACAGATATCCTTATCTCTTGAATCATAGAATGTAAGATTCCTCCTAATGAACTCAGCTTCATGAGGTCAGGGATCGTTCTGTAGTTATAACACTAGAACTTAGTTTAAATCCTTTGTTTGTTGAATTAAATTGGATTGGAGCATCCAATTGTAAACAATATCATAGATGTGACAATAGGGAGCTGACTAAGACTTACGAGAGACAATAAAGGAGAAAACTTCAATTCTGTTTTTGATTTCTCATTGACTTAGAGCTTGGATTTCTTTTCATCAACTTTTCATTTCTACTCTTCTGGTGATTATGCATATTATTGCTCTGGTTCCACTTGCTATTTTTGTTGTTGTTGAGTCTTTCAGTTGTGTCCTACTCTTTGTGACCGCATTTTGGAATTTTCTTGGCAAAGATACTGGAGTGATTTGCCATTTTTTTTTCTTCAGCTCATTTTGCAGTTGAGGACCTGTGTCACACAGGGTTAAGTGACTTGCCCAGGGTCATGCAGCTAGTAAGTGTCTGAGGCCAGATTTGAGCTCATGAAGATGAGTCTTTCTGGTTCCAAGCCCATTACTCTATCCACTGGGCCACGTAGCTGCTCCTACTTACAATTTACTTTACATTAGTTCAAAAAAAGCCCCCATGTTTTTCTATACACTTTATATTCCTAACTTCCTGCATAATAATATTCTATTAGGGCAGCTAGGTGGTACAGTGGATAGAATGTTGGGCCTGGGATCAAGAAGACCTGAGTTAAAATCCAGCCTAGCTGTGTGACCCTGGACAAGTCAACACAATTCTGTTTGCCTCAGTTTCCTCATCTGAAAAATGAGCTAGAGAAAAAAATGGCAAACCACTTCAGTACTATTGCCAGGAAAACCCCAAATGGGGTCGTGAAGAGTTGGACTTAATTGAAATGACTGAACAATGACATTCTATTACCATTCGTACCATTATAGAGTTTAATACAGTGCCTGGCACATAGTAGATACTTAATAAATATTTATTGATTGGTTGATTCATATACCACATTTTTAGTCATTCCCTTATTGATGAACATTTACTTCATTTCTAGTTTTTTTCTCCTAACACAATGAGTCATGTTATGACTATTTTAGTATATATTACATCTTTATATTTAATATATATTATACCTTTGACCTCCTACTGGCATATGAGTAGAGGGATTTATCAGGTCAAAGGATATGAAAAGTTTAGGCACTATTTTTTGTGTAATTCAAAATTGATATCTATAATATTAGGATCAATGCCTAACTATTAACAGTGTATTAGTGTGTCTTTCTTACCATGGCCCCTCCAGTATTGATTATTTGTACATTTTGGTCATTTTGGTCCATTTGCAGGATGAGAGGTAAAACCTTGTAAATATTCTAATTTATATTTCTCTTGTTATTATTGCTTTGTTTTCAAATTGTAATTTATGCAATGTATAGTTTGCAATTTTTAAAAAAAAAACTGCTCCCGTCCTTTGAACACTTAGCTCTTAGGAAATAAGCCCATCTTCTTTCATTAGACATTTCTTTGATGACATCATTTATTCGGGTTCATCTTCAGAGTTGCTTGTTTTCAGGGTGTTACAGCCTGCTCACATCCATCACTAGATTCTTAATTTTTCCCTGAATGATACTCATTTTAAAATTTTCATAGACTATACCAGTTCCATAACTTGCAACCATACAAAATGAACATAATATAGGTACTTTAAAAAAGTATCTTTGTTTGAGGGATATGTTTGGGGTCATTAAAGGAGCTTTAAAATTTTCTGAAGGCAATTAAACCTGCTCTCCCTCTTCTTACTTCGGGCTACAATTTATTGTCAGTTTTCATGTTAGTTCTATATACATCTGTGCTGTCTATTCAATAACAATAATAATAGTAACAGCAATAATAGCAACTAACATTTATAGAGTTTTTATTATATACCAGCCACTGTACTAAGCACTTTACAATGATTCTCTCATTGAATCCTCGCAACAACCCTCAGAGGTGCTATTATTATTGTCATTTTACAGAAGAAGCAACTGTGTGTTTATATATTGATAAACTGTGTATTTATACTGATGGATGAGTGGTATAGGTTATCATCTGATTCCATGTCATAATATGAAAAATAGATAGTTGTCATCCACTTGACTTGTCCTGTTTGGATGGTTATGCCAAATGATTTTGGGTGGTTATTGATTTAGTCTAAAGGTTCTGCAGTGTTCAGGTATTTGATACAACCAATATAATATCATCCGCAAAAAGGAACATCTGCCATACTTTTCTATCTTCAAGCAATCTTGCAAAATTTTGGATGTTCCCATTGGAGAACCCTTGTTATGAGAGAAATTTTAAGATGGTATTTTTTCCTGCCACATCAATTTTTAAAAATTTAAAAAGCAATAAATACAGTGGGATCTTATACTCACTGTATATTTAAATTAATTAGGTGATGGTAAAGATGTTATCTTCTCTGGAATACTGCTTGGGAAAATCTGTCTGTTTCCTACTAACATCCTGGAGGATATTCTCTCTCTCTCTCTCTGTCTCTCTCTCTCTCTCTGTCTCTCTGTCTCTCTCTTCCCCTTTCTTTCTCCCTCTCTCTCCCTGTCTCTCCCTCCCCCCTCTGTCTCTGTCTCTCTTTGTATGTGTGTATGTATATATATATTACATATATATATATATATGTAGGTTGTTCTTCTAAAATTTGGATATAGATGGGAAAGTAGATATATAGGTTGTTGTTGATGTTCTCTTGGTTGCTTTTTGTTTGTTTTGGTTTAATTCCCCCTCCCCTTGTCTTTGATAAGTTCCTCTCCTTTAGATCCCTTGTCCTCATACTTCTGTCACCTTCATCATGGACCTCTTGGTCCGGTCCAATTGCTTTTCCCACTTTCTTCTCTTTAGTGTCACTTTTACATCTTTGTTAAACATATCTGTGATTATGATATCAGAGGCCAGTTGTGGTAGCTCTGTTATTTTGAAGGTAAAAAAGATTTTATTATAAACAAATAGTTTTGTTGTATCTTTATACAACTTTTCCAGCTTTCCTTACCCCCTTCCTTTCCAGGTTCATTTTTAATTTTTGATTCCAGATTCATTCCAAAGTTGCTTTTATTTAATTGGGTTCCTGGAGATCATCCAGCCAAGAGGTGGGGCAGAAGTGCTCCTGGAAAACTTCCCAGCATGGTATGGAACCAGATTAAAATGTAATTGGAAAATGTTTAATAAGATAAATAATACAATGCAAGATAGATAATGTTATTTTGTGGTTTTCTTAGTTAATATGTGGGATTTATTTCTTTTTGAGTTTGACATCACTGATGTAGCCCATTCTTTTTCTTTTACAGTTGGGTAAATGGAGACCCAGAGAGAGGAAAATGACTTTTTCAATATCACACAGTAGCCACAAAGTAAAAATTTGAATCCATACCCTCTGACTCCAAATCCATTGTCATCTTCATTGTACCATTCCTTATCTTTTCTTGTTCATCCCCGGTTAGCATATTTCCTCATCTGTAAAATGGTATCAATAATAATTGCCTTACCTACCTCACAGGGCTATTGTGAAGATCAAATTAAATAATATATACAAATATGAGCAATTATTATTACTAACATCTTCAAGACTTTATTTATTATACATTTCTTTGATGACATTCTTTACTGTGGTTGATCCTCACAGCTGCTTATTTTCAATGTGTTACAGCCTGCATCACTGGATGCTTAATTTTCCCCTGAATGATACTAGTTTTTTAATTTTTCCCAGACTATACTAGTTCCATAGCTTACAGTCATATAAAATGAGTATACTACAGGTATTTAAAAGAAGTGCCTTTTTTTTTTAGGGTTATGGTATTGCTATTAAAATTCTTCTCCAATGCTTCATTAAGTGTGGAGGTGACCCCAGGTCTCAGATGTCATGTTTGCAGATTACAAATTCTAGAAAAACCTAGCAAACTATTAAAGATTCTAATATGAGACTGATGACAAACCATATGTCTATTATTGGAGTACTAGCCCAGATAAATTCAAAGAGGCTCATCACTATAAAGCAGACCATTAGATGATAATTTTTTTTGGCCACAAGCAACTCATGAAATTGGCCTCTAAATTGTAAAGAGTTTATATATGTGGGGTGAGTACTCACCTCAATAAAATCACAGATCTTTTGAGGTGTTCAAATAATGAAATAAAAGTGATTTTGATATCAACTGAACCACAGTCTGATAACAACTGAACCACAGCCCATAGTCTGTTTTAAATTCTACCTTGGAACTCCCATGGATTATTGATTCAATGTGAAGGTATTTCTGGGGGGGAAAAGTATGTTTCAATTGTGAATTGAGCCCTTACCTCAGTGTGAAACTGTGGACCTCTTAAGTCAATTTGGGTCTGAATGGTTGGTTTTTACCATGCAGTAAAAATCTGTCACCACAGCATAGAGTCAGTTAAAACATTGAATTGAAATAGAATTGGATGAAACAAACACCAGAAAAATTATAAGTGGCCATTTTCCAAATGAGTACATTCCCTTTCTCCACTTACCCAATATGTTCTGGAGACAAAACTGCCTTTTATCTAGCACCTTACCTGCAAATCAGGGAAATCTACATAGTAGCTTGGCAGCCAGGAACCCTATCAGTTTTAACTCACAGCTACCATGCTCTCCTGACTGTTGCTAAAGCTGTCTCTGCTTTTTTGTTGCCCCACCTCCTCAAGGCTGCTGTCCTGTCCAGAAGTAAACCTAGGCATCCATTTTAGTTTGGCTTCCTCAGTGTCTCAGGACTTCCTAAATGTCATGTCTCCATATCTTTCTCCATGAGGCTCCCCTTTGGGTTTTTGATCCTTCTTTCTCTTCCCAGAATTTCTTTCTTCACAGTGACAAAATATCTCTTGTTCCCAGTCTCCTGGGAATCTAATGAAGACAATACCTGTATAGTATACAGAAAAGTATAGACTCATTACTGCCACACTACTCATTACGGTATGTTAGGGTGTTTTCTTTCCTTAGAACAAGATTTATCTTGTTCTGAACCATGGTGTAAATATTACTAGCTGTATTTGATAAGGAGAAATTGGATTCCTACCCAGAAAATGCTAAGAATTTTAAAATAAAATGAATATGAAAGATTTCATTCAACTCTAATGTACTTAATACAATTCTGCTTCAATGGGCTTCAATTACCAAAATGCTGGATGGGAAGATGAATTATAAGGAAAAGAAAATGCATCAGTCTCCTAAACTGATATCACCTCCTCTTCATCTCTATTGACATTGGTGTTGTCTAAACCTATTGAGTTGAAGAAAAAAGAAAGATGGTATGAAGGGTCACATTATACCCTTCCTTTCTTAGTTGAACAAAGTAGATTGAATAGTTTGTAAATATTGATATTCACTGCCTTCTTGATCCCTAGAGGAAAAGAGTGGGAAATCATTGTAGAGCAACCTTCTTGAAGGCTTATGTGCATGTAGTTTTAGATACTATACAGCTCTGTGTCTATCCCTATTTTTCTCCAGCATCTACGGCATTGCACACAAAAGGGACTTCATATATGTTTGTTGAATGAGTGGATAAATGAGTCTCTCTCCCTGTCTAAAGAGAGTTATTTGTCAATCTGTGAAGGAAAGAGTTTGGGGTGTTGATACGGCTTTCCTGTGTTGACTTTTAACTGTCTTTTTTTTTTTTTTTAGTTCATTAGGGAGTTGTGTGAATCATTTCTATAAAGCTTTAAATTAGGCTTGAACACCAGTGCTTGACAATACTTTGCTGGTGTTGGTTCACAAAATGTATCCAGAAAGAAAAGGAATTGAATTCAGGCAAATGATGGATTATTTACCCGTTGTTTTCAAAATAGGATGTTTGAGTATAGGGCTTAAAAAAAAAGTGCCACAGGAGCAGTGATAAGACCTATATTACCAAATCGCAGAATCTTGGAGCTGCGGGGACCTCAGGGGCCATTTCATCCAACCTGTATATGAAGGAGGATCCCTTCTAAATCATACTGATAGTCATCGAGGCTTTGCTTAATGACCTCCATTGAGGAGAAACCCATTACTTCCCAAGGGAGGTCGTTCTACTTTGGGAAAACTCAGATCTTTTTCTTTATGTTATGTCTGTCTTTCTCTCTACATTTTCTAGTCATTGCTCTCAGTTTTGCCTTCTTGGACCAAGAAGAGTAAGCATAATCCTTCCACATGGCAGCCCTTGAAACACCTGCAGACAACTTTCAGGTTCTCCATTATGACTGTAAAATCCTGGGGAGTAGCTATTGTTTCATTCTTTGTACTTGTGTCCCCTAGCAAAATGCGCGACCCATACTAGGTCCTTAATAAATGATTTTGGATTGATTGATAATTCCCCTAAGTATTCTCTTCTCCAGGTTAAGCATCTTCAGTCCCTTCAACTGATCCTTCTGTGGTATGAATTAGAAATGCTTCACCATTCTGGTTGCTCTCCTTTCCATAACCTTTAGGTTAACAGTGGCTTCCCTTTGAAAGCACTCCAGAAATGGTTTAAACTAATTTTTAATGATTAACATACATCCCCCCCAAAATCTGGAGCAGCCAAAATTGCTATAGGGTTTTATAGAAAACACCAGATTGATGTGTTCTTCTCTGAGTTAGAATGAGGTTGATGGATATGCCTTCCTCCTCTAGATAGTGTTGACATATTGTCTGAGGTTCTGTGGCTTCATTAAGAAATGCAGAGATAAAGAAGGTCACATTTTTAGATAGAAGAATCCATGTGGATGCTTTATATTCCACACTGACTTCTGACATTTCATCCTATACTAACTGGTTGCAAAGTGACAACTCTAGTTAATTAACCAAAATTTGGGTTTGAAGTTAAAAAAAAAAAGGCTGGCCTAACTGATCCACTGAACTGATAAATTATTTGGTGTCAAGTAAATTAGAAATAGCTTGGCACAATGGCTAAAGGGATAACATTGGGATCAGGAAAAGCTGTGTTTAAGTTCTGCCTTTGATAGGGAGTTTGTTGTTCAGTCCTTTCAGTCATGTCTGACTCTTCATGACCCCGTTTGGGGTTTTCTTGGCAAAGATACTGGATTGGTTTGCCATTTCCCTCTGCAGTTCATTTGACAGATGAGGAAGCTAAGGCAAATAGGGTTAAGTGACTTTCCCAGGGTCACACAGGTAATAAGTGTGAAGCCAGATTTGAACTCAGGAAGATGAGTCTTCCTCATTCTAAGTCCAGTGAACTATTCCTGTGCCACCTAGCTGCTGCTGATAAGGGTTAGTTGTGTGCTTTTTCTCAGTACCCCGGACAACTCTCTAAGATGTGTAGTTAAATATGGGTTGTTGAACTGCATTGGTAGATAGAGTATCTTTGGGATTTTCCCATAAGGCTGGAGTCACAGAATTGGAAAAAAAGACAGGTAAAGTCTGCCTTATTGGCAATATTGCATTACATTTTGATCTGACATCTTGGTGTGTCAGATGATTTGTGTTTGAACCTTGGCTCTGCTGTTGAAACTATGTGACCTCAGGTAAGTTGCTTCTAGCCTCCATTTTCTAATCTATAAGACAAGAATGGTATTTCTTGTATTACCTATGGTAGTACATGATTGTGAGAATCGAAAAAGATACTATCTGTATGTATAGGGTACTTTGCTGTTGCTAAGCTATATAAAAATGTTGGCAAGTGTAAGAAATGTTGCATTTGGATTCACAGGACCTAGTTTCAAATTCTGACTCTGCTATTTATTGCTTGTGTGATCTGAAACAAATCACTTAACCTCTCCAGGCATCAGTTTCTTCATCTATAAAATAAGGGCATTGGAACATATGATCGTGATTGCCCCTTCGAGTTTTAAATCTATGATCCTGTGGTTCACACTGAAGCTCCTAGTATTGGATGGGTGGGGAGCTCACCTTGGAGTCAGGAAGACCTGTGTTAAAGTCCTGATATATACTAGTTGTGTTACTCTACCCAGGCAAGCTGCTTAACCTCTCAGTGCCCCTAGGCAACAATCTGAGGTTGTAAGTTGCAGAATGGTTGCCAGTATGTGCTGGTAGAGAGTATTTCATTATCCTCTGTTCCCTATTCCAATGAAATCATCACCCGCCCCCCTCCCCCCAAATGATCCTATTGGTATTGTTGGATGGAATCATGACCATCATCATAGTCATCATTGTCATCATCATCATCATCATCATCATCATTCCTACTTGGCTCTTACCCAAGTGGGGTAGGAGAGAGGCAGCCAGCCCTGTGATATGACTATAATATGTTTGCTCATAAGGACTGGACTCATTGGCTATTCACTCTCCCCCTCCCTCCCCCCACTCCTTCTCCTTTGAAACAAAAAATCCTGCCATACTCAGCAAATTGACTGGAGTACATTATGAAAACATGATACATATCCCCAATCTGGAAGTCCTTCAAGGGCCTGGGGAGATATACACATTGTCCCTTTACTTATTTCCCCAGGGCCATATAAGATTCTCAAAACAGTCAATGTGGCATGATCTAATGCAGTCCCACATGTACAGGTGAAAATCATGATCCTCCCCAAATATAGCCTTGCAGATTCAACAAAGAGCATTTTTTTTTTTTACAAAATTCATCAAAGATTATTGCTTGCTTAGTGCTTAATAAAGTGCCTCTCTTGGTGCTTAAAATAGTATTGCCCCAACCCAAGGCAATAAGGAAAAGAAAAGGCAAAGAAAAACTAGCTTCCTATCTCAGAAGGAAACCTGATCTCTGCAGAGCTTGTAAGGCCACATGGAGCTCTCCCAGTTCCCCTCACTTACAGCCCTCATTGACCATGGGTGGCATCAAGCTCTAGTAAATCAATCAATAGTGAACATGTTGTCTTCTGTATTTCTTTCCAACCCAAATGACCTGTTATCAACACACTGCTGGACTTGGAGGATTGGGAGGGACATTTGGAAATGCAGATGAAAATTTACAGTATGTCTTGAGTTCCATGCATGAAAAGGATCATGAAAGTGCCTGTAAATATTCTTAGGCAGTGAGTTTCCTGACCCATTAAGTTTCCAAAAGCCTTGGTGAAGTTCAGATTTAAACTAGGTCAGGTATTCTACAGGTTGGTGATAGAATAGGACAGTCAAGAAAACCCTGCATCCTGCAATCAGAGGCATTATTGTAGAGAGGGCATTCCCTTGGTTTGAAGTAAGTGTGCTATGTATAAAAAGGCCTACTCTTCCCTACCTTAGCTACATTCTTTGAATGGAGATTCTCCTCCACACCCCTTGCTGTTATCCCCAGCTCTACTGAAATTACTTTGTATGAACTTTGTGCGTATTTTGTATTTGCTCATCAGTATATAGGTTGTTTTCCCCCAAGTAGGATGTGAGTTACTCGAGGGAAGGGACTTCCCCCCCCCCTTTATATCACTAGCATAAAACATAATATCTGTCATACAACAGGTGCCTAATGAATGCTTGCTGGATCAAGTTGAAATGTTAGGATTGTGTGACAATGCCTATTTTGTTTGCCAAAAAATTTACCTGTAAATGCCTCCACCTTGTGCATTGTATGAATCCCATATTCAGTAGTTCTTGGTTAAGGCTCAGAATAGTATGATATTACCATACTGTCTATATTTCTTCTGAAGATCTTCATTTTTCTCCTTACAGCTTTATTTCCCATTCTTCTTGGTATCCTTTTTCTATCCATAGTTAGGGATAAGAGCTTTCTTGGGTAAGGAATAGATACTCTAGGAATAGCTTATCCCATCTTCATATTGGATTTTATTTCTATGAAAGCCAATGGGAGTCCTTTACAGAGTGACTCATCATTCCTATCCCACCAAGTCATCAATTCCCCAGAGTTGATCTGCCTTGGCTGTCATATAGGACACATCTCTCGAATGTGTTCATGCTTCTTTAGATGATGAAACTGGCTTTTTAGAACTGCCTTTTCATCAGCTGAGGATGTTTATTTTGGAATCTCTGCCATACCAGGCTGAGTGAATGGGGTCACCTTGGCACACACAGTAGCAGCATGCATCTATCAATCTGAGATCTAAGCATGTTCAAACTTGCTCTTTGAGAAGGGACAGGCTCATTCCCTTGGTTAAGATTTATTTGCTATCCAATATCAATGGCCCTTTAAATCTCATGCCTATATCTGGAGTTTCTGTTGATGCCTAAGTCATTTCTTGCATTTGTTGAAATGTAGTGGTTGTAATTTCACAACAACAAAAAAGCTGAGTGGAGGTCAAACTCATAAAAACTCAAAAGCAAGGCTAGGGGAGGTCGAGGAATGCTTGTAGATTTGTTGCTACATCCTTGGTGTTAGGTAGGACATGTGGTATGTTCCTTCCTCACCCTTCTCCATCCCCAACCCCTTTCCAAACCAGCTTCCTTTATTTTACAGTACTCCTGAGTTACACCCCACAGAATACCATGTTACTACAGGGTTGAACTTAGTTGTTTTATGCAAATATAGTAAGGATTGAAGATTTTGTGAGTATAGTACCTAGTTCTTGACAGCAGGGGAACCAAATTTATGTTCTTAAAGCATAGGTCTGACAATGTCCACTCCTCTGCTCAAAAAATTCCACTGGTTATTGTCTATAGGTAAAACACAAATTTCTCTTTGGCATTTAAAGTCTTTCACAGACTGGTTCCAACCTATTTCACATTGTCTTCCTGTATATGCATTGTATTCCAACTAGACTCGCCTACTTAAGGGTCCCAGGATACCATCCCAACTTCATTCCTTTGCACAGATTGTCCCCAAGTCTAGAAGGCTTTTTCTCTCTCTCCTTACCTGTGTTCTCTTTCAGGCTTGGCTCAAATGCCACCTTCAGCAAGGGGTCTTAACCAATTCTTCCCAAGTTATTCTTTCCCTTCACAAATTATTGTTTATTGGGTAAATGCATATAAATATGTTTATGAAGTATATATTAGCAAACATAAGTGTATATGTAGTAAACACAAAAAATATTTAACAAATATATGTATATGTATACATTTACTTATCTGCATGTAATTTGTTTCTTCTGGCAAAAACATAAGCTTCTTGAGAGCAGAGACTGTTTCATTTCTGTCATTGTATACTGAGGACTAGCACAGCATCTGTTACATAAAAGGCACATAATAAAAACTTGAATTGAATTAAATTCCTCTAATATAATAGATAGAATGCAGAATTTGGAATCAGGAAGAATTAATTTTGAATCTTGCTTCAGATGATTGCTAGCTGTGTGACCTTGGGTGAATCACTCTCTCAGCCTCAGTTTCCTCAACTTTAAAATGAGGATGACAATGACACCTGTTTCATAAGGTTTTTGTGAAGATCAAATAAGTTAAACATATGTAAAGCACTTTGCAAACCTTAAATCACTATATACAATAATAATAATAATAATAAATAATAGTAATGGCAATTATTATTAATCAATCAAAATTGCAAGTTGTCTGTGACAGTGGATAAAGCTTAGATAGCTGCCTGAGGCACTTAGAGACCAGATGCCTTGGCCATGGTTTACATAGCTAGTAAGTGTCAGATTCAGAATCTGAATCCAGATCTTTTCAATGCTTAAAAAAGACACATGGGGTTCATTAGTATGGATACCCTCTCCACTGACCTTAGCAGCAAGCTTTCATGAGCTGTTATTTCCCTTCTCACAAACTTCCCCTCCTCTGAAAACAAAACAAAACAAAACAAAACAAAACAAAACAAAACAAAACAA
>NW_020951957.1:927816-1139833 GCF_900497805.2 Vombatus ursinus
AAAACAAAACAAAACAAAACAAAACAAAACAAAACAAAACAAAACAAAACAAACATTATCACCTGGTGGTAAACTTTCTTTGGGATGTCTAGTCAAGTCTAGAATTCCAGAAATTGCGCAGTACCATGGTCTAGATGTCAGGACCTTGGTTGCATTTTTCTGCAAAGACAAACTTACTGGACAACCGCCAAGAGCTCAGATCCCCCAATGGTATTATTACATATTTTTGTAAGGGGATAGGGCTGGAGTAGATTTTTCTAAATGGTAGGTCTGACCATGTCACCCCTAGCTCAGTGAGTTCTAGTGGCTCCCTATTACCTCCAGGATTAACTGTAAACTTCTTTCTTTGGCTCTTCATATCCAGTCACTTTCTACCTGTCCAGCCTTCTTCTATTTTATTGTCCCCAGGTACTTTATCTTCCAATGCTGGCCTCTAACATGGCACCTCATCTGTCTCCATGTCTTTGCACTAGCTGTCTTTGTGCCTGGGATTCTTTAACCCCTTTGCCCCTGCATCTTAGTTTCAAGGCTTGCCTCAAATCCCTCCTCCTCCATGAAACCTTTTTCAACTTTCCCCTCCCACAGATGCTAAGATCATCCCCTCAGAGTGTCTTCCATTCATTCTCCATATCTTGAATCTTCTCAGTTAGCTACACTTTGTCTCCCCTACCAGAATGTCAGCTCCTTGAGGGCAAGGGACTGTGTTTTTTGCCTTTTTTTGTATCCCCAGCAGTTAGCACAGTGGATAGTAACATATAGTAAACACTTAATAAATGCCTGTGACTTGTCGGATTGACTTATTGGAGGAGTGCCTAAAGGGTCACTATTCTCCTAAGAAGTCTAAAAGAAGTTTAAACCTCAAGGGAGTGGGAACATAGCTAGCTTAGTAATGTCTGACCTTGGGGAATATCCTACATTTTCTTGATCTCCATTCTCATACCAATTTGTATTATTAAGTAGGCAACATGCATAGAGGGATGGGTGCTGAATTTGAATCAGAGGATTGGAGATTAGATCCTGCCTTCAATGTTTACTACTTGTGTGACAGTGGGCAAGTCACTTAACTTCCCTGGGCATCATATTCCTCATCTATATAATGAAGGGTTTGGTTTAGATAGCTTTTGAGGACTTTCTGGTTTTAAATCTATGACTCTTTGACCCAGGTTCAAATCCTTGCTCTTCCACTTACTACCTATATGACTTTGGGAAAGTCACTTAACCTCTCAGGCCTCAGTTTCCTCTTCTGTAAAATCAGAAGATTGGATTAGTTGGCCTCTGAAGTCTCTTGCATCTCTAAAGCCTGTGCATATCTCATCAAGGTGCTGGCTTTGCAGTTTGGGCTAACTTCCAAGATTTTGTCCCAAAAATACAGATCTCCACCACTCATATTAAATCCTCCCAGAAGCTTCCATTTCCTTTTGTATGGTTTTCTCTTTATCAGCAAAGCCAAATGCCACTGTCTCAACCTTCCTCAAGGCTTCTGGGAGGAAAAGAAGTGTCACTTGAAAATGGAAACACAATTTATATTTAATATTCCTCAAATCACTCTTTGAAGCTTATCTCTTTTGCCAGAAATTTTGTGATAGCTATCATGGCTTATTTTGTGATACAGCCAACTACTGTTTGTGAATTTTTTTAAACAAGAGATCATAAGGTGAATGGCAGCTAGGCAGTCACTATCTGCCTCTGAAGGTATTCACAGCACTCTATCTATAGAGACATCTCTATGGGGAGAGGAAATAGACTACTTTGACCCATGATTCTTTTCATCCTAAAATTTTTCTTTTTCTGTGTCACTGCTACAATCTTAAATCACCAAAGAGATTTTTTTTTTTTTTTGGTTTCTGAATTTCAATGAAAGAAGTGTATTCACCTTCACTATTGATCTGCTCCCTGGATGGAGTAAGTCATGTTGTGATGACTGCTTTTCTATATTTATAGAAAACTCATACTTCATTAATGTCAAATAGGCCTCTCTTTTACATAAGGGTCAGTGTTCCACCATTTCAGGGAATTAGTAATTATCTCAAGGAAGTATGAAAACCTAGAAAATGAACAGAATAGTTTCTTTCTTGTTTCCTGGTGGGGAGGGAGGGAGGAATGGAAGGAGAAAGGGAAGGAGAGAGACAGAAAGAGACAAGCAGAGAAAGAGAGACAGAGAGAGGGAAAGGATTGGGGTGAAAAAGAGAGATACAGAGAGAAGAGAGACAGAGAGAGACAAAGATAGAGAGATAAAAATAGAGACAGACAGAGAGATAGAGATGGACAGAGACAGAGAGACAGATAAAGGATGAGAGGAATGGGGTGATAAAGAGAGACACAGAGAAACAGAGAGACAAAGAGAGAGGGAGAGAAAGATAGAGATAGAGACAGACAGATAGAGACAGAGACAGAGACAGAGAGAGAATTGAGAGACAGAGAAAGAAACAGAGAAATCCCTTTATTATCTGTCTAGGCATTTTAAGTATGACTTGTTCTTGACCAGGTGGTATAATGGAAAGAACATTGGTTCCTAGGGTTCCTGGGGAAGTCGTTTTTTCTAACTCATTTTTTTTTCTTCTGAAAGATGGAGATAATAATGGCGTTTACTTCCCAGGGTTGTTCTGAGGATCAACTGAAATAGCAAATGTAAAGTGCTTTGAAAATCCATGTGAATGCTGTGAAAGTCTTCCATCCTTCTCTCCAACCCAAATCATGAGATACTAGGGCACAGCATTTAAAACATTGAACTCAGAAGTAGGAGGACCTCAGTTCAAATCCTTTCTTGATGCTTATGATTTTTTTTTGGCATGATAATAATTAGAACTGTAGGATGGGTTGCCTAGAGAGATAGTAGGTGCCCCTTCCTTAGAGGTCTTCAAGGAGGGGGTGGATAATCATTTGTTGGGTACTTTATAGTTTTTGTTCAGTCATGTTTGACTCTTCGTGACTCCATGTGGGTTTTCTTGGCAAAGATACTAGAGTGGTTTTCCATTTCCGTTCTAGAAGGGATTTCTTTTATGTATGAGTTAGATTTGATGGCTACTGAAGTCCCTTCCAACTCTCAAATTCTTTGATTCTGTGATAGTTGTATGACTCTTGCCAATTCCTTTGTTGTCTCTGTGACTCAGTTTCCTCCTCTGTAAAAAGAGGATAATAATACCTGTAGCACTTGCCTCACAAGGATATTGTCAGGATCAAATGTGATGATCTACATAAAAAGCTTTGCAAATGAAAGCCTTATGTAAAAACTAGTTATGAAAATTATTAATTATTAAATAATTAATAATAATTATTAAAATGGACATAATAATAGCTCCTACTTTGAAAAGTTATCATGAGGATCAAATGAGATGAGATTGTTGAGTGCTTTACAATCCTTCAAGTGAGATACAGAAATGTCAGTTGTTATTATCTATCACAAGGGATGTTGAAGCCCTTTCCTCTGGAAAGGGCAAGGGAAGAAATGCACAGGGGAGAAATGCACAGGGTATAAGAGGCAGCTGTTTTGGTCCTTTGTTCCTGCAGTGGCAGGATAGAACTGAAACTGTGATTTCATTGAAATAAGGAACTTCCAGTGAGGAAACTCCCTCTACCAATGCAGATTGGTACTTGCTTGTAACTTATAGTACTAGAGATTTGTCTAGTTCATTGCTAAGTTAAATGAATGGTTCTAGGTCACACAGCCAATATGCATCAGAGGTGGCAGTCAAACTCAGGTGTCCCTGATTATGAGGTCATCTCTCTGTCCACTACACCATGTTACCTCTTCGCTTGGTTGTCATGCTAAAGTTTACAGTGATGATGATGGTAATGATGATGATGGTAATAGATAACATATAGTACTTTAATAATAGTTAACATTTCTATAATGCCTACTATGTGCCAGACACTATGCTAAACACTTTATTATTATTAACTCATTTGGTTCTCATAACAACCCTGAGAGGTAGGTGATATTATTTTTATTTTACAGATAAGAAAACTGAGGCAGAAAGTGGGTATGTGACTTGCTCAGAGTCACACAGCTAGTAAGTAGCTGAGGATAGAATTGAACTCAGGTATTCCTGGTTCTAGGACCAGGGCTTATCCATTGTGCCACCAAGAGCTTTCTCTTTGGGTGAGGTAGTGATCTCTTTTTGACTCTGGTCTCTGCTAGTTCTGGTTTGTTTCTGCTTCAATGACTTACTCTTCAGTGAAATTTTCCAGTCAGGAAAATGTGTTTGCACAGACCTTTTCTGGAAAGGTTCACCTTATTCCTTCGTTCCTAAGCTATCACTTTCCCCTTTTCTCCCTCTCCTTTCCATCTCCAACCAACTTTACCCACCTAAGAAGACCCAGAGGTACTGAACTGGTTCAACACCAATTGGTGTTCTCTGCTCTACAGTTAGCTCAACATTATCATCTTTATTAACAAGCATTTATTAAGCACCTACTATGTGCCAGATGCTGTACTAAGTTCTGGGGATACAAAGAAACTTAAAAAAAACAAAACATGGTAGCCTCCCCTAAGGAGTTCAGTTCTAATGGGGAAGAAAACAACTATGCAAACTGTGTATATATAAGCTAAACAATACAGTGTAAATGGGAAGTAATAGAAGGAAGGAATTGTGGGATTTTGGGAGTGGGGGGAAGAAGGAAGGGGACAGAGAAGGCCTCCTCTAGAAGAAGAGATGTGAAGTGAATCTTGAAGGAAACCAGGGAATGCAGGAGGTGGAGATGAGGAGGGAGGGCGTTCTAGGCAAGGGGGCTAGCCAGTGAAAAGATTCCCTCTGGAGAAGGGAGATGATGCAGTGTTAAATGAGAGAAGCAGCCCAAAGGTTAGTGTTATTGGGTCAAAGAATGTGAGGTGAGTCAAATACAAGAATTCTATAAAGACAGGACTAGGCCAGGTTGTGAAGGACTTTCAATGGGAACTGGAGAATTTTCTATTTGATCCTGGAGGCAATAACAGTGAGCTACTGAAGTTTATTGAGTGGGAGCTATGGTGGGTGTATTTTTGCACTTTAGCAAGATGTCATGCTTAGGCAGTGAAGGCTAGATGGGACTGAGAGACCTTTCTCAATAGCATCATGTCTCAGAGGCAGCTTTAGAAGCCTGAGGTGAGCCAGGCAGCATCAGGAGCCTGGCCTGTCTGCTGGCACAGATGGAGATTTCCCTCATTTTTTTTTTTTTTTTAGCAGGCTGCTGTCACCTACGCATGGCTGTTGTTTGTGCATGGATCTTGCATTTAATGACTGTGTTAAAAGATACTGCAGCTCTAGTACAAAAGAACAGTTTGCAAAGCCCCAATTATTTCAGGACAATGTGAATGGATGATGAATTCCATCTGTCTTTTTGGCACAAGGATTTGCTTTAAGTTGCCCACAGTGATAGTGGGTGAAGGCCTTTGAACTAGAAATCATGAGACTTGGGTGCTTGTCCTGCCTCTGCTGGCTGTGGCCTCAGTGTGCTCACCTCTGATCCCTTATTAGCTGTTCTATCATGGGCAAGTCACTTTACCTCTTGGGGCCTCCATTTTATCATCTGTAAAATGACAAGACTGGACTATATAATCTCTAAGGTCCCTGATAATTTTAAAATCTATGTGTCTCTTCATCACCAGTATAAAATTAACTTCATCCTTGTGCTCATCTTCTCTGTCTCTGTCTTTGTGTCTGTCTCTCTCTGTGTCTCTGTTTCTGTTTCTCTTTGTGTCTGTCTCTCTCTGTGTCTCTCTTTCTGTCTCTGTTTTAGTGTCTCTCTCATCTCTGTCTCTGTCTCTCTCTGTCTCTCTCTCTTTCTCTTTCTCTCTCTCTCTAATCATCTTCTTTTCTGCCACCAATCCTAACTGTCCAGATTTTTACATCTCTATGCCAGCAGAACTTCTTACCCCAGAGATGCCTCTATCCCTCACTTCTCTCCTGGCTCCGCTCCTGATTTTCCAGATGTTTCCACCTTGCCCTTAAATGGGTAACTTTCATACTGTTCCCTTTTAGTTCTCTATTATTTGTTGTCTTCCCCCATTAAAATGTAAGTTCTTTGAGGGTAAGATCTAGTGGTATGCTGGAGTTGAACTGGCTCACCAGAGCTGATTGTTAAATTTTCAACATGAACACGTATCCCTCAAAAATTAGCAAATGCTACAAATGAGCACTTGGTTTATTGTTTTATTGATTGTCTAGACATAAGTGATAGAGAAAATGTTAATAATGAAGACTAAAAGAATATCATGTGTACATTTTATGGACATCCAGTTGTTAAACATTTATTTACTAGCACACCCCTGGTGAGATTTGCATTTTTCCTCCTTGTATTTGTATTCTCAGAGCTTAGTAAAGCGCCTGAAACATAGTAAGCATGTAATAAATGCTGTATGTATGTATGTAGTAAATATGTATATATGCATCTAAATCTATTTCTAGCTCACTCTGTCTTCCTATCCATTACATATATAAACGTTCTGAGGGAATACCACCAAAGACTCATTGTAGTATTTGAATTTTGGAATAGAGATATTCCAATGGATCTGCAATTTGATTGATCTGCAATTTGGAATTCCTTTCCAATGATAGAGGTTTCAATCTGTCCATTCTATGCAGCTCTTGTCTGTAGTTTTCTTGAGTCTACCCAATCGGTGCACTAGGAAACTTTCTTGCTTTCTCCTCACATCTCAAGGATGTAATTGGAGTTAATGTACCTCCCTACAGTTATGTACTATTTCATCTCTGATATATGAACAGAGAAGCTCTCCTTTGCCCTTCCCACCCATATTTCCCTTAGTGTAATTCCAGCTTGCTGATTCCAGTGATTTTTAAGAACCCTTAATGAAGTCTTCCAGAGTTACAGTCCTCCTAATCTATTTCCTCTTGTCCTTCCCTGTTCTCTTCTCCTCTGTGTTATTTTTTATTTTGGTACTTGTGGGGAAAACAAAAAGCGAACAGAAAATCTACATTGGCATGAACTGTTTAAAATGAATTTGCCATTCTAGTCAGACATTCATGTGTAGAAGTCTTTGCCTGGATGATTTTTGTTTTTCCCAAAAGGAGGATGCTTGCTCTAATGTTTGCTAGTGATGTTGGTGATTAGAACAATCATGGGGCCTAAGAGAAGTTCCCCATTCTGGATGAATACAAGATAGAGGACAAATGGAGAGCCAGATGAATGTAAACCAGGGGCTAGTCAGGGTCAGGTTCCACAGATTCTCAGATACATGAACAGGAAAGCCTAGAGCTAGAATAAAACTTTCTAACTATGGATATAGGCATTGGGACCAGCAATCATAGTATTGGGATCCTAGTGAATTGACTTTGCTTCACTCCTTTATGGAAGCAGCATATGCCCTGCTCTGAAAAGTTGGCATGGTTATGAGATAAGTCCATTTTATCCTCCTCTTGACTTTACTATATTGCCAAGATGGTGGACTTGATCAAAGTTGATCTTATCAGGATGCTTTTTGTGACCTGAAAGAAGGCCCCAGTAACATTGGCTGAAGAAGAATTTGCAACCTCAGTAAACAGCAGCATCATATTACCAGTGACATCTGATAATCAAGAATATTCATGGAGTGCAAAGATATGTGTAATTCATGTGGTCCTCTAAAAAAAAAAAGAACATCATGCATATGGTTGCTGGTGTGCCATTCCTAAATCTTGGGATATGGATCTGTACCAGATCAAAGATGATGACTTACAGGTACTCTCAAGGAGACGGATGACTGAATGCGCTTTGCTTTTTATCCCACTGACCCAGTCCAGTGATAAGTGGAGTCTGATTTGATCAGCTGAGGTAGTGCTATGAGACTTAGCAATGTGATAATAAATGAGAAGGCTGCTAAGATAAACTGCTCTGTCCTGCCCACTCACTTCCATCCCTTAGACACAGATTGATTGCAGAACACGCCAAGACTGCCAAATAGTTAGATAGGGTCACAGAAATGCAAGTACAGTTTGAGTGAATGAGCTTCTATTTGGTATTACTACATTAATGCCTCTTTAATTACAGTCCTATAGAGTACACATGACTTAATAACTACAAATACCCACATAACAGTAACTGACTGGGAGAATGTTTAAGAGGCTCCAACAACCCTAAAGAGAAGATTACATGACCTCACTGGAGCAGTTCCTTCAATTCCATCAAAATGCTCATTTTAAATCAGAATGAGAGAGAGATGAGATCCTAAGACCCCATGATACTGTTTCAAATTTCCCTTTTTGCTGGAAAGCAAGTGACCTTTCATATGCACAACTCAAATATTCCTTGGGTAAGAAGGATTCTATAATTAGCTATTCAAGTTTTTACTTTATCGCTGGAGAAAAGTTTGTGGAAAAAAGGATATGGTAAGTTAAATTCCTCCAGTACTGTCATCTCTTGGTGAATCTATGGATCATTGCTTTAGTGGGGGACATCCCTTAAATGTCATCAAATCCAAACTCTTTATCTTCAGCTGAGACTCAGAGAAGTTAAGTGACTTGCTGGAAGTTAGACTGTAGGAAGAGAAAAGTTCTGGATTAGCTGATTCTGGCTAGATGACCTCAGGCAGTCAGCGACTCCACTCAGCCTCTCCCTCTTCAGCCACAAAATGATTCTCTTGATACGTGGGATTGTAATTCTTACACTCCCTACCTTTCAGTATTGATGAGGAAAACCTGTTTTGCAAAACCTAGTGTTGTCATGACTGGAGAAGATGCATTTGTTACTCAGTTTGGGAAACTGAGTGTCACCTAAGGTATCTTCTAATTCTGAGATCCTATGTTTATGTTGAAAAAACTCCGCAAATCGAAGCATCAGAAAAGGGAGGCTACTTAACCAGTGTCAGATAAGTATATCTGTACATGTATCAGCATGCTTTATATATGTGTGTCTGCATATATATGTATATCTCTATCTATCTACATAGTCTATCTGTTCATATATTATAAATGGTGTAGACATGTATATTTGTATATCTGAATATATTACATAATGTATATTTATGTGTGCATGTATATGTTTTCTTTGTATATATTGATAATGCCAATGCTGTTAAGTTGAATTACATTGTTCATGTGGCTACTACACTGTGCAACACATTGTTATTCTTCCATCATCTCTTGTTTTATTGATGCCTTTTATTTTTAAATAGCAACGCTTTCTAGAAAGCAGTCTGCTTCCCACACAGTAAGTGCTCTCTTATAAAGAAAAACAGTAAAGCAAAACCAACCAATGTGATGACCTTACCTGACAGAATGCTTGCGACCTTCTGTGCACACAATACTCCTGTTGGCCGAGAAGGGGAGCTATGTTTCATAATTGTAACATGATGATATTGGTCAGTATAGTTACTGGGGATTCTACTTTCTTTTTATTGTTCTTTCATTTATATTATTGTAGCCAATGTACATATTGTTTTCTTAATTCTGTTTATTTTTCACTGCATCAGTTCATATAAGCATTCCCTTTTTTCTCTGAATTCCTTATGTTCATTGTTTCTTATGTCACAAATACTATTCCTCTACCTTCATGCACCACAACTTGGTGATTAGCCAATTGATGAACATTTACATTGTGTGGTATTTTGCTACCTCAGAAAGTGCTGCTGTGAATAATTGGGGATATTGGGACCTCTTTTTCTGTCTTTGCCCTCCTATGAATTTATGCCTAGTAGTGGGACAGCGGGGACATAAAGCTTGGACAGTGATTTTTTTTTTTTTAGTGACTTTTCTTGCACAGCTACAATTACTTTAGCACAGTGCCTGTCACATAGTGGGCACTTAGTAAATGCTGGTTGACTGAATGTCTAACTGTTTTTCAGAAGAGTTAGACCAATATATAATTCTGTTAACAGTGTATTAGTATGCCTATCTTCCCACAGACCTAACAATGACCTCTTTCATTTTTGGTCTCTGTCATCTATTTACATTTCCATCAGACTGTGAGCTTCTTCAGAACATGAGCTGTTTTTTGCCTTTATCTGTATTCCCAGTGTTTAGCATAATGTCTGGCACATAGTAGGGGCTTAAGAAATCTTTGCTGGCTGATTATTTATAAATTTGCAAATAAAATTTGAAGACCAAATGGGTAATGCATTTTGCAAATCTTAAAGTGCTATATATTTGTATTTTTGTTATTATTATTATTTATGAACTTGCCAAAAGTTATTTTTTCTTGAGTTCTAGCAAATGTATGATGCATATTTGTGCATCATAACATTTGTATGTATTTGTATTGTGTGCCAGAGTACCTGAGCCAATGAATATCACTGGATATCTGATCTCCAGCTTTGGGGAAACAAAAGTTTTCTAAAGCTTTAACAGAAATCTTTATACCATAACATGAAGATAGCTTTGTCCCTCTCTCAGATCTCAAGTGCTCTCCACTTCCTTCTCTTCCTTCTCTCACAGGGAATAGATTTATCCCACACAATTAAAGCACCAGTGGCCACCCTGTACTCATCTTGTGGATACACGATTCTCAGAAGCTGCTTATCTAGAGTTGTCAAGTAGCACTAAATGGATTTCAAAACCATGAAAGGAAAAGCCATTTCAGGTTAAAGATATGAGTCCTGACACAACAGATTTCACCTGGGAAAGGAGAAATAAGAAACAGTTGTTTTTAGGGAGGGTGGGTGGGTCCTAATTTATGATTTCACCTACCCGGTGTGGAAACTCCTTGAATTAACATAGACAGACAATTCATCTGTATCTTAAAGTTTTAGAGAGTTGCCTGGGGCATTGAGAAGTTAAGAGATTTGCCCATGGTCACAGTCAGAGACAAGATTTGAAGATCCAAGCTCAAAGGATTCCAAGGCTGAACCTCTGTCCACTCTCCTAAATGGAATAGGTTGCAATTTGTTTATCTCCAGCTGAACTGAATTTTGGGAGGGTTATATGGTTTACACACAACTAGTTCAAAACTCTCCAACTCATATATGAATTTAGCAAAACAAAAGGTTTTGGTTCATAGCTCATCTTCTGGCTAAGTTAAACTCTGCAGCACCTCCCCTATCACCAAGCCATTTTGGGTATGAGGACATTGTTTGGATCTGTTCTCATTTCTCTGTCATTTCCTTGATTAGAATGTAAGAACCTTGAGGGCAGGGACCTTTTTTTTTCCAGTGGGTCACTGAATACTTTTATTCTGTACATAGAAGTCACTTAAGATCTGGCCTGTGGGCTTGTTGGGGCTGCGTCACAAATCCATGGCTCCACACATCAACACCAGGGTTGGGAGTGAGAACAGGTCATTCTATCCCATTCATAAGATGATAATAAGGGTCTTCCGACAAAGCATAAGATGATTAGGTAGTTTCTGGTAAGATAGTTCTAAGGAAGCAGTGAGAACATCACAGAAAGGTCGAGGGGAGAGGGAAGTTAAGCAGCCGAGGCCTCTGCCCCCAAAACAAAACTGGTCTGCCCATTCTTAGGACAGGAGCAGATGTCTATAGGGGTGAGTGGTGTCTGTGAGCTCTGAAACTTCCTGGCCACAGAACTTACTTGGCTTGAGGGTTTCTGAAGTTCCTCCCAGCAAATTTAGCCTTGCTGCCCAGCTCTTCCTCAATTTTGAGCAGCTGATTATACTTGGCCAGATGCTTAGATCGGCAGGGACATCAGCCTTGACCTGCCCAGTGCATAGACCCACCACTACCAGGTCTGCAATGAAGGTATCTTCAGTCTCCCCAGAATGATGGGAAACCATCACTCCCCAGTCATTGGACTGGGCCAGCTTGGATGCCTGGAGAGATTCAGTCATGGAGCCAATCTGGTTCACTTTGAGTAGGAGGCAATTGCAGGCTTTCTTGCTCTCAGTCTTTTCAATGCACTTGGGATTGGTCACTGTGAGATCATCCCCTACCACCTAGATGCCTGCAGTAGCAGTGAAATTCTTCAAAGTTTCTCAATCATCCTGGTCAAAGGGATCTTCAATAGACACCACTGGATACTACTTGCTGAAACTCTTGTAGATGTCCCCAAGCTCAAAAGGAGAGATGTATCTGCTGGAATCATCAGGAGACTTGAAGTCCAACTCATATTTCCCAGATCGGAAGAATTCTGAGGCAGCAACATCCATGACAATTACAACCTTATCAGTATAGCCAGCCTTACCAATAGCATTCTTTAGCCTCTCCAGAGCTTCCTTATTCTCCAGGATGTTAGGAGCAAAACCACCACCCCTATGTTGGTGTGTCCTGTCCATATTTCTGCTTAATCGTGCTCTTCAGGTTGTGGTAGACCTCAGCTCCAATGCACATGGCCTCCTTAAAGTTTGCTGCTCCAGCAGGGAGGATCATGAACTCCTGCATTGCCAGCTTGCTATTAACACGGGAGCCCCTGTTGATCACATTGAAGTCTGGAACAGGCAGGATGCCTGCAAGATCAGTAAAACTCAGCAGCTCCAGCCTTACAGACAGCCAGAGACACTCCCAATATGGCATTTGCACCAAATTTATATTTATTCTCAGTACCGTCCATCTCTATCATCAATTTGTTGATCTTCTGCTCCGTAACATTCTGTTTCTTGCTAACTAGGGTAGGAGCAAGAGTTTTATTGATGTGCTCAACTGCTTTCAAGACACCTTTCCCCATGTAGTGGGTCTTATCATTGTTTCAGGACTCCAAGGCTTCATGGATACCAGTAGAAGCACTACTGGGCACAGCAACTCAGAAGGGACCTTTTTCAGTGTAGAGATCAACTTCAACAGTGGGGTTTCCATGAGTCAAAGATCTCTCTTGCCTGGATCTTGCAAATAGACATGTTGCATTTCTGGATGGGGAATTCTCTGCTGGGCTCAGAGAGCAGAGGCCAAGGAGCAGGGACTTTTTTATTGTTGTTTAGTTTTTATCTTTTCATCCTCAGTGTCTAGCATGGTGCCTTGCATATAGAAGACATTGAATAAATATTTGTTTAATTGAATTAATCTGACAAAACATGGCTTCTTGGGATTTAATCAAAAGGCTATGATCCAGGATCATGATGTGTTCTGTGTCTGAGTAGTTTTTCCTTGTCCTACTGTTGTAGTTTCATAGTGTGTTATGGGGTTGTCTCAAAGAATTCAGACTTGGACCACCTCCAATCCAAGTATAGGCATTTACTGAGGATTGACACCCCTCAGAATGGTTCCAAGAGGAATCAGCAACTTAGTAAGACAAGACAGGGAATTTTATTTATTTCACATATGTTCTCTTTGTTGATAGTTTTATTTTTCACTGCTTCTCCCTCTCCCACCCATCTCTGTCTATGTTTTCTTAATAAATAAATAGATAGATAAATAGACAGATAGATAGTAACTTGTAGTCTTACAGAGTTGTCTGGGGGCACTGAGAGGTTAAGTGATTGATCCAGGGTTATATAGTTGATATATGTCAGAGGCAGGATTTGAACTCAGGTCTTCCTGACTTCAAGATTGGCCTAAGATTGGCTATGTTGCCATGAGAGATTCAGTGAAATTAAATGGATTATTAAGCTCTTGAGGGAAGGAACAATTTCTTATTACACTGTATTCTTTCTGGACTCCATTTTCCTCATTATATTGTACACGCCCTATCAATATTTGAGGAGGATAGGGAAGAGTCTTAGTATCTTGGTCTCTACTTGTAACAGGGTCAGAGGAGCTGTGAGCTATTGAATAATTAATAATAAGGAAGTCTTTTCACTTATACTGTGCAGGACTTACCCATTTATGACACTCAATAGGTTAGCTAAGTTGTTCATTCATAAGATCACAGAATTTAGAGCTAGACCTTGGAGCTTAGACCTTAAAGAAGATTTACTCAAACCGTTGCACTTTATAGATGAAGAAACCAGAGCTGAGAAAGGTATAGTTACTTGCTCAAGGTCACATGGATAGAAAGTATCAAGGTCTGGACTGGAACTCAGGCCCTCTGATTCTAGAGGCTATTATAAGATTACTTCGCTGAGTCAATAAATGTCAATTTTTATTATTTAAAAAAAACCACTCCTTTTGCCCATTGTTACAGAAACTGGGAAAAATAGCTCTGTCTCAGCAACTGGATAAACGATGCATATATGCAAGGTAAGCTTTTCTAAAATTTACTATAGTAATTGACCTAAATGTTTCTACTCCTGATTGTCTGCCTCATATTATGATCATATTCAAAAAGAATCATAAACTACCATTTTAAATAAATAGAGAAAATATTTATTAGCACAATATTTTAATTTAATATATCTTCTTATTCCCTTGGGAAGGATTTAGGTAATACTCTAAATGAAATAAATATTCTTGGGCAAGTGGCTATTTACAAGGTTTTATAAATGTAATAAAGATAATATTTAGAAAATGAGTTTGAAAAAATATAGCCAAACTATCATTCATGGAAAGGAGTCTGCAGTGAAAGAAATGGAAGCTCTTTTGAAGTACTTCTGTCAGCAAAGCAAAGCTTTCTCTCTCCCCCCACCCAATGGCTTCCATAAGTTCATAATGCAGGGGGAAAACCCCCCAAAACTTCCACAGGCACCAGACTGAATTTATCAGAGAGCCTGTCTTTTGTTCCTTTGTTTCTTTTAGTCTCTTTAGACTTCCTTTTCTCCAGACAAGCTTTCCTCATTTGTAAGAAACCACTGACAATTCTGACTGACAGCTACTCAATAATCATTGAAGAGGTACATTAAGAAGCCAAAGGCTGTCCTTAGAGTCTGCCTAAATGGAGCTGTCCATTGCACTCATTCTCTAACAACAGGAGTTTTTAGTAAATGACAAATATAACCCTTTGGATACTTAATTCATTTTGCTGCCAAGGGCATTTAATCAGGCTCACTGCCAAATGCTAATTAATGACACAAGTGCAGAATTTGTTGAAATAAAAATAGAAGCTCCAAAGAGAGTGACACTTGTATGATTGTTGAGTTTGTTGCAAAAGGGAAAGAACACAAACTTCCAAGTTTTAAAGCACTTTTTGTGCTGTATTATGCAAGCCATGTGAACAGAGAAGCATGCAAAGGAGAAATTGAGTTTCCTTGTTAAGATGGACTTGTGACAACTGTCATATTGCCCCATCTGCCAAAAGCTATTTTTTCCTGCCATTTTAAAATGAAATATGAGGAGTGCTAGGATGACTCTTTACTAACCCCGGATTAGCATCTATTAAAAAACATGTAAATGTGTTTTGCATGAATAATGTATCTCTCCAACTCATATATGGAATATATGCCCCACTTTACCTATGTGCATGTATTTGTATTTTCTCAAAGTGTTTCCAGCTTCTAATGGTATGAAACCAGTGTTGGATTTCCTACCGTCTGCAACTGGTGATATCCTTTTTTTTTTTTTTTTGGTGATATCCTATACTTCATTCCCCTGCCTATTTATTTCCAAAGGAAGGTCACTAATTGTAGATATAGCCTATGCCCGATATAGCAACTGAGGAACCCTCTTTAACATGGCACGATTCTCATGTAACACTGTGCTTGATATAC
The DNA here is from genome assembly GCF_900497805.2 of Vombatus ursinus. Taxonomy (NCBI): domain Eukaryota; kingdom Metazoa; phylum Chordata; class Mammalia; order Diprotodontia; family Vombatidae; genus Vombatus; species Vombatus ursinus. The sequence goes on from NW_020951957.1 coordinate 943,192, forward strand.
CATTTTATTTAATCAAAGATGGCATCAGTTGACTGAGCTAGTGATTAACCTGGGGAATTGAATGCTTTAGGTTAGAACTGTTGTATACTGAATTTGGGCCAGTAGCTTTTTAGGTATGGTTGATTAAAAGCACTTGAACCAGTTAAAACAAAGAAAGCATTATGAGGTATCTCCCCACCTCTACCCACCTAGATGACAAAGAACCAACAATTATGGCTGACTCCCAATTTTTCATAGAATTTTTACTGCTCTATCAGTCTTTGCCAAACTTACTGTGTTCAGGCTTTTGCCACTATACTTAGGGTCTTAAAGCAATCCAGTTCTTTTCTTTATCTTGTAATAGGCATGGACAAGTTTCTGTCTTCCCTTAGTTTAGTGAAGACATCATTGGAATTTTTTTAAAAGGACAAATGTCTCAGGGAAATTAAGGGGAAATAAAATGAAATACAAAGACCTACAAGTGATGATTTTACAGAGTCAAGACTGCTATTACTAAAGTAGCCAAAGTCTAGAAATAGCTTGGCTTGGCTGGTGTTATATATTGGGATTCCAGTCCCCACTCTTATTCCTAAAATTGTTATGTCTAGATTGGAAGCTAGAATGTTACCTACTCAGGTCCCTGGCACAAGATAGATTCTGGTCATCAGTACAGCTAGATTTGGCAGAATTTTTTATTCTTTCCAGAACTTGTTTCTTAATCTTCTTTCTGGGGATGCATCCCCTGGTTGAAGAAACCACTTTACTCCATTGCCCCTAAAGATTTCTCCCCTAGATTTTATGCAATTTCACACTGACCTCCTTCATTATTTCATGAAACATGGTTTTGACCCTTGTAAATCATGCTGTTTTTGCCTCCAACCAACTTCTTTCTGTCCTGGTTAGTTTTGATGAAGTCTGTTCAGTAGCTAGTTCTTAAGTCTGGATCTACCCATGAATAAAGTTTTGCTTCCTAACCATATTGTTTTAAGCCAGCATCTATGTCTCATCCCTTGAATGGCTACATATCTTCAAAGCAGCTGCTATCATCCCTGGAACCTGTCTGTATTTTATCAGTTTTTTTTTCCAACAGCTAACACAAACCTGCTATTTCTTACCACTGCAAAGCTCATACCCCTGTTAGACTTCTCAATATATTAATGTTTCCTGACTGAAGGACAACCTCTAATTCTTGGTAGAGCAAGAAAACCAACATAACCAGAAACCAAAGATAGATTACATCCTTTCTGGCTCAGTTCATAGCTTTGTTCAATTTCTCAAATTATCATTGATGAGTCCTTTAGGCACTTTTCTATGGTTGAAATTTTTCCAGTATTGTATTATAATATTCAGGCTTATTGGACAATTACAGTAATGATACCAGACATTTTATGCCCACAGAAAGAAGGTTGTTCTTCATAGGCACTGTCTGCATACCCTTTTCCATGAATTCTAGAAATGGGCAAGAATGGGATCAAATTTTGCCTCTCTGCATTTCAACAGTTCAGCATACCTTTATTAATGCTTCCTATGGGATAAACTGTGATTGGAGGGTTGGAGGTACAGGGATGAAAGAAACATAGTTCTGGCTCCCAAGCATCTGGTTGCTTATATGGGACAAAGTGAAGTAATAATTGGGCAACTAATGAATTAATAAAACCAAATTCTAGTCAAAGGAAGAGAAGATGGGATATTATCACTAATGGAGGGAGGGCTTTCATGGATGAAATCAATGATCTGCTGAAGTTGAAGTTTAAGAAATTAATTTCTCTTACTTACTGAATTGTTATCTCATAGGGGTCAGGAACTGTAGAATATTTCTTGGTGTCCTGTTTCAGTTTCAGGCAAAGGATTTTGCATATAGTAGATGTTTAATTTTTGTTGAATGAATGAATGAGTGAATGAATATAATTGCTTACCTTCTATCTTACTTTTCCTGGGTGGGGGAGTCAATAAAATAATAGCCAGCTATCTGGGGCAATAAGTAACATGCCAGATTTGGAATCAGTAAGACTGGAGTTCAAATTGTGCCTTAGACACTTACTGTGTGATCCAGGCCAAATTACTTAATTGATGTTTGCCCCAGTTTGTTTAACTGTAAAATAGAGATAATAGCATCTACTTTCAAGGCTTTTGTGAAGATAAAATGAGATAACATTTGTAAAGCATTTTGCATACTTTAAAGTCCTATAGAAATGCTAGTTATTGTCATTATAAATAAGGAATTGGATCCATGCAACATTCTGCCAATTATAACAAGGAGGTGCCTGGGCTTTTGGAAGTGTTTTTGTTGTATTTTATCTAGTTCATGACTACCTGACCTTGAAAGCATACTTTGAACATAGTGAGTACCTAGAAATGTTTTTGAACTGAAGTGGGTAGTAATTAACAGTGTAACAAATTCCCCGGCATGATGGTATATGCCAAACAGCTCATATAGAAGGGACCTTCTCTACTTCCCTATGTGGAACAAATAGGCATTTTATAGTTGTTCCTTCTCATGACTATCAAAAGATGTACCAACACTGATTTCCTATGAGATTTCAACTGATGGAAATCTTAATAATATTGCAGCGTAAGGGGCCAGTATTAATGATCTCCCTTAAAACAGCAGAAGCAGGGTCTTAAATTTCTGCACCATATGAGTGGTGACTGCTGATTTCTCAACCCAAAGCAGAACATCTGTTCTTTTGCTGAGATTTGAGGGAAGATTGAAACTCAGAGTCAGGTGGGGTTCAGACATTAAGAGTGCAGTTTGCATCACTGTGGTCCATTTGGATATATTATTAGATGGCACTTGGTGTAATTGCTTTCTGAAGAATTTTTAGACATCTGAAACATACAGTGCGCATTTCATAAGATTTTATTGGGACTTGGCCATCTGTAAAGTTATTCAGAACTGAAATGAATATGAAAGGCACACATAGAGTGAAATATATAATCTGTAATATGAGCATTTAGAATCTATTTTAAGTTTAGTCTAATTTATTGATCCCCATGAAGTCTTACTTTTCTGCTTTCATCAATAAATCAACAAACATTTATGAAATGCCTAATTTATGCCAGGGATTATTCTAGATACTGGAGATACAAATACAAAAGCTGACACACTCTCAAGGAGCTTAAACTGTAGTGAGAGAGGCATCAAATACTCATGAAAGTATCTGCAGAATATGTAGGAGAAAAAAGGCAAATAAATTCCCAGTAGTTAAGTCCAAGGTATTTCAAGTCTGTCCAAGGCCCTGCAGAGTTAAAAACAACTTATGTCAATAAATATAAAGTACTCCTGTTGCACCATAAGAAACACTGTATATAAAGAATTTGGAGAAACAGGAGGACTTGTACAAATTGATGCAGAAAAAGGAAGGCAAGAACCAGAGTAACAACAAAAACATTGGCTGCAAAGATGTAAATGAAAACATCACCAAAAGTCATTCAGATCAAATGCAATGACTAATCTTTGTTCCCAGAGGACCAAGGAAGGATGATGAAAAGATTACAGTTGGAAGATGATACTAGTGAGTTTTGCACATTCTTTTGAATACAGGCTTTGTATCAGTGGACTTTACTTATTTCTCTGTTATAAATAAAGGCAGCTAGGTGGTGTAGTGGATAGAGTGCCAGCCCTGGACCCAGGAGGACCTGAGTTCAAATCTGGCCTCAGACACTGGCTCTGTGACCCTGGGCAACTCACTTAATTCTGCTTGCCTCAGTTTCCTCATCTGAAAAATGAGCTGGAAAAGGAAGGAGCAAACCACTCCAGTATCTTTGCCAAGAAAACCCCAAATGTGGCCGTGAAGAGTCAGACACGACTGAGATGACTGAACAATCACAAAGTATAGTAGGAAGTGAACTATATAAAAATCAAAAGACATAAGTAAAACACACACAGAGAACACAAGCACTACTGAAGGGGGAAGGGGGAGAATGTGAAGGTCAGAGAAAGAGAAAGGAGAGAGAGGATACTGATAGGTCATAGTTGTTTAAATACCTAGCTGAATTTTTCTGTCCTTGATAAAAAATTCAGCAAAAGAACAGATGTTCGTTCTGCTTTGGGTTGAGAAATCTACAAACAGCAGTGCTCCAGAAATGTAAGACCCTACTGCTGTTGTTTTAAGGAAGATCATTAATTCTATTTATTATAATAGCACAGGCAGAGTTAAATTTTTTTTAAAGACCATGAAATTAAAATACCACTTGAAGGATGGGATTTAGTGGCTAGCATATTTGTTAAAGATGGGGACAAAATGTATTGCTTATTAATTTTTGCAGGAGTCTATATAACTGAAGCCTCTTTGAGAGCAAGGACTGTTTTTTTGGTTTGTTTCTTGTCTTTATACACCCAGCAGCCAGATCAGCACCTAGTGAATGAATAGTAGGCACTCAATAGATGCTCATTGAGCTAAATTAAATTGAACTTATATATGTACATATATATATTTCAGATGATAACTTTGCATCTTGAGAGATGATATCAAATAATTAACAGAATATTAGATTTGGAGTCTGGAAAATCTGGGTCCAAATCCTCCTTCTGACACTCAGTAAGTTACTAACTTTCTCTTTGAGCCTCGGTTTCCTCATCTTTAAAATGGGGATAAAAACAAGGAATAAAAATACCTCATAGGGTTGATTTGAGGCTCAAAGATAATATATGTAAACTTTAATACACATAAAGTAAGCTTTGTAAACTTTAAAGCACTATATAAATCTCTCTTGATTTTTGTGATTATGTCATAGATTTAGTGAAAATGTAGTTGGTTTTCTATTTCTATTTTATTTTTTCCTCTTAGGAGCCTCTTTCTACAAATAGGATTTTTTAATTGTGCTGTAGGTGGGTGGTGGGTTGAAAGATCATAGATGTGGAAGTAGAGGGCACCCTAGAAGCCACTTAGTCCAACTTCCTCATTTTGCAGAGGAAGAACCGGGGGCCAGGCAAGCAACTCATTTGGTTCATGCTCACAAAAACCACAAACAGCATGGCTGGAATTTGAAGTCAGATTCTAGGATTCCAAATCCAGTGTTAGTTCTGCTGTACCATGTTGTGGGCTAACTGGAGGGAGGTGTTGTTCAGCAGCAGTAGCAACAACAACAACAACAACAACCAGACATCCTTTTAAGCGGGGGAGGGGGGGGGAGAGGTAGGTACTACAACAACCACAACCAACCATCACCACCACCACCACCAGACAACTTTTTAAAAGCATTTTCTCATATTAACAGGAAGGAGGTGTTGCTAACTACTACCACCACCACCAGACACCATTTTAAAAGCATTTTCTCATATGTTTTATTCCATGTAGCTAAATCCCAAATTAAAAACAAAACAATGTGGCAAGTTGAACACTTTTGCTAGCAGCCTAAGCACAACCCATTTCTATCTGGGGTTCTTGAGGTTAGTGAGAAGGAATGGGCATGGGGAAGAGCTGGACAGGCAGGGGGAGCAGGGGCTAGTGAAGCGTTGGGACACCACGCTTCCTGTCTCAGAGATTTTTGAATTCTCCTCTTTGAGCCCAAGAGTCTACAGACACAGATCACTTGGGCAGGAAAAAACCTGACTCCAGGTAGTATTCTTTCCATTGTAATAGCTGTGTATCTATATGAGTAAAATTCAATACTCCCACTGGATATTTTCAACAATTTCTATATTAAAACACCCTCCCCCCCATTTATCTACCACAAACCGAAGCAAGTATTTAAATTGACAAAATTTTAAGAGATCCATACTCAAAGTCTGTAAACTCCAAATTATTTACAACTTGTTGAATTATGAATTGTAAATGTTGTTGTCAGGTATGAGAGAGACTGTGGAGTGAGAAATTTAGGGGCCAAGACCCACAATTAAGCTTAGTTCATTACAAGAATTAGGAACACAGTTTTTCCAATTCATATGTCAACGATGAGACTGCCGGTTAGTTTTACTTGGCCTGATGATAAGTGATTAGCTGTGTTTTGGGTCTAGCTAAAGTCCCCCAGCTAAACTCTTGCCTAATGGGCTACAAAATTATGCCTTTTATTAATCAAATTAATTCAGCCTGATAATTTGATTTCTACCACCTCCTTTGGCAGCAAATACCCTCTTGGAGATAGGGAGGGAGCTTGTAAGTTTTCAGATTTTAGCTGCAAATTGTTAGCTTCCTTTCCCATAGGTACTGTATAATTATGGCTATGGATCCAAATCACTATGCATCAAAAAGAGAGAAGATTAAACTTTTCAAAAAAGCACAGACAAATAATCTGTTTTTTTTTTAATTTAACATTTTTTTTTTTTTTGCTAATCTCAAAGGATTCCCCTCAGGTTTCTCCCATCATTGGTTAGACTTTGTTATCCTATATTTCACTTCTCCAGGTAAGTAAAGGATGGCTGCCTTTTTAAGATTCACATTAATAAGGTGTAAGGTGGCTAAGTAGCATATAGTATAATTCCTATTATACAAAAATTTGTAGTGGTGTACTGGTAAATTTTTAACAACTGGCTCTCTAGGAAAAAAATGTGCACATGACACACTTTTGATTTTAATCTGAACCATTAACATTTTCTCCACCATTTTCTTAAGTCTAGACAGTCAACAAAAGAACATTTGTAGTATTTGCTAATTTCTGTTATGTACATGTTCACATTGAAAATTTAACAATCAGGTCTTGTTAGCCAGTTCAAACTGTCTCTAGCACACCCTTGCATAGATTCCTGCCTGATTTTAGTACCTATTTAGTGCAACTATTACAGTGTGTGATGCTTTGGGTAATTAGAATTACATAAACACAACTCAAGTCCCCATTCAATATGTTCTCTACCACCAGAGTAGGCGGGATGTGATAGTAAATAGTGAGGGAAAATGAAGCATTGGTATTATCTTCTTCTCTCCCTCCCCCCACCACACCCCCATACACAAAGGGGTCCAGTCTTCCACAGATGACCACTCTAGTGGGCTAAATCATTATTCTGGGGCTACCATCTTCTAAGATTGTGTTGTCATCATTTCCTAGCAACGGACTGTGCCTTACTCATGCTCTGTTCCACCTCTTGAGTTACTGTGCTGGTCCTCTTTGCCTTCAAAGCTGCCATTTGTTGCTTCTCTGCTGAACCACTGCTACCGTCTCATGGAATTTCCATCTACAACTAGGGCTTCCTCTTTGCTAACGTGTTGTTCATATTTGGCAGAGCTGTCTATCACCTGTTTGGACTTCTACTCCTTCAAAGGGAGCACTATTATTATATTTAAAACTTCCCGTGGGGCAGCTAGGTGGCACAATGGATAGACCACCAGCCCTGGAGTCAGGAGGACCTGAGTTCAAAATTTGTCTCAGACACTTGACAGAAGCTTTCTAGCTGTGTGACCCTGGGCAAGTCACTTAACCTCTATTGCCTCACCAAAAAACAAAACTTCCCTGCCAATGGGTCTATGGATTACTAACACATTTTTCATTTGTTGCTTACTGGGGCCCATAACCATTGCTGGCCAGCACATGAAAGAGTCCGTCACATGGTTGTTAAGACCTTATTCTCAAATTCACTTACCACCCTGCAGTGGTAAGTTCCACAGACCCACCTGATACACAGAGGTGAGCAAATTATTTTAAACTCAGATCATCATTACCTTTGGGGCCATGCAAATTACCAGGAAGGCATCTATAAACCTCAGAGACATACAGCAATGCTAGAGTGAGATTGGGTGTAGTTAGTAACCTTCATTTGAATTCCTCTCATGACATCCTGGGTCTCTATTTCTTAGGAAATGGATGTATAAAAATTATCAGATAGGGTTATTTTTGCCCCATTTACCTGCACCAGTTTCCTCTGTCACCCCAATATTCTCCTAGTGATTCTTTCCTTCTCATCTAGCCATCTGCAAAGATACCAGGACTTACCCAAAGTGAATATATTGCTTTCTACTCTACTTCCATACATATATCATTCATCTATCCCATCCCCCACTTTCCATCTCTTGCCTTGGCTGGGGAAAAATGCTCGAAATCAGAACCATAGGGAATGACAATCTATTGCCCTGTGTCTCCACTCATTCCCCCTGCGGCTGCCTAAACCAAGAGATGGAAAGTGGGGTGGACTAGATGGCTTTTTAGGTACTTTCTAGCTCTAAATCTGTTATACTTCAACTTACCAAGGTCATCAGTTGGTAAGTGGCATGGTCTGGATTTGAACTCAGATCTTTCTAATGACAAGACCAACCCTCCATCCATTATGTCACGCTGTCTCTCAGAGAGCAAGGACATACACTCTCTATTGTCAGTTTCTCTTGAGCCATTCACCAGAAAAAAGGCACAGGTGTAACTTTTTTTTCCCCTAGACCTTCAAAAGAATATGTCAGCTAGACACGGCTTTGTCAGGAGATGATATTCATTGCTGAGCTGCAAATGAGATCGGAGCTGCTTTGGGCCGCCTCTGAAAATTATATGGATGAAACCTGGAGCTGCAGTAAAGGCTTTGCATTTAATTTGACTGTCAGCAGTCATCAGTGGTCTTTGAAAGATTTCAGGAAAGCTGAATGCTAATACTGAGAGGGGGCGGGGAGATTGTGGGAAAGGGTGGCAGAAGGCTGAGGGGGCCAAATACAACACTGGCCTTTTAGAAACTATTCAAAACCAGAGACAGAAAAAATGAAGTTATGATATTCCAAGTAGTACTAATGTAATCAAGGCACATAGAGCCTCACAAGGGTTCATTTTCCTCCCTTGGACTCATTACTTACACAAATCCACATTTCCATTCTGCAGTCTTCACCCGGCAATGTCTTTCCTCTTTGCTTTGTGTCCTTTGGCATGCTAATGCAAGAGTGTGTTTCTAACCTGATTGCAATAGAGGAGTGAGTCTCCTTCGCTCTTCTTTCTCCGCTAATGCCCTTCCAGCCTTGTAGGAAATCTGACGTTTGCCTGGAACGGTCCGAAGCAGTTTTCTCATAGGATGTTCAATTGAACTATTTATTAGCTTATTTTACTCAGTTTGTTGCCTTTTGGGAGGAAAAAAAGGTTTCTCCTTGCTCAGATTATCAAAGAAAGGAGAGGAAGAGAGGAAAAGGGGAGGGAGAGGAAAAGAGGGAATGAAAAAAGGGAGAATGAAGAAAGGGAGAGGAAAAGAAGAGAAATGGGAAAGAGAAAGAAGGGGGTAAGGAAAAGGAAGAAAAAGGGGGAAAGAGGAGGAAGAGAAAAAAAGAGGGAGGAAAATAGGCAAAAAGAGGGAAATCAGGGAAATGGAGAGAGAGAGAGAGAGAGAGAGAGAGAGAGAGAGAGAGAGAGAGTGAGAGAGAGAGAGAGAGAGGAAAATGAGCCATGCTGTTTGTCAGAGCCAGCTAATTGTTTCAGCTTTTTCTTTCAGTTCCCCTTGAAGATGAGCAGTTTTTTAATTACTGCTTGGAAGATTTGTCTTGATTAGATAGCAGGGAGGTGTGTACCCATGAAAAAGATGGAGATGAAGCAGAGGAGGAGGTCATTTTGAAACTTCCTTTGGCTTCTATCACGTTACTGCACTTCTGTCTTGGTGGTAGATACAACTAGGAAATAAGTTACTAATACCATAGATTTAGAGTGATATGGGATCTTAGAGGTCAATTAGCATAACTCTTTCATTTTACAGATGAGGAAATTGAAAAACAAAGGTCAGTGACTGACCCAAGGTCACACAGATAGTAAGGGGACAGAGTTGATATTTGAACCCAGGTCCAAATTTAGCAGTCTTTCCGCTATACTTGACATTTCAGACCCTTTCCAACTTTAAAATTCTATTACATTAAAATACTCACTTGTCTATATTAATTTAACTAGTTATTTGTCAAATCTCAATGACTATTTCAGCTTTTTCCTCCCTACTATACCAGGATATCTAAGAGCCTATAGTACCTAGCATGCCATTTAAGTACTAACCAAACACAATGCTGCTTAGTTTTTGAGATCAGATAAAATGAGATGAGTTCTAGTTCAAGATAAAACAGTATAGTCTCAGAAAGGAAGGCTAAATGGTTGAAGCTGGAATTTTTCTGCCTTGACAAAGGAATATGGGGCAGCTAGGTGGTACAGTAGAGAGAACACTGGCCCTGGCTTCAGGAGGACTAGGGTTCAAATCTGGCCTCAGACACTTGACCCTTACTAGCTGTGTGACCCTGGGTAAGTCACTTAATCCTGATTGCCTCACCCTCCCCCCCAAAAAAAGGAATATGTGCACCCTTCCTCTGTGGAACCTTGTTAATTTCCTTGTGCCCAAGAAACTGAATGTATGCTTATTATGTATGACTTCTGGGGAAGGGCAGGTGGGTAGTATTGTAGGTCATTTTAGACATACGTGTCTATTCCTCAAAGCCTGGGAAAGGAAAACTCCCTTTTGTTCTTCTTCACCCCAGGTAAATTAAGATTCTCAGTCACCTTTGTCATCTCTAGACTTAGCAAGCATGCTGTTAATTACATCAGGCTAGACAGCTGCACAGAATGTTAGGACAATGTAGTATAGCAAAAAGTATGATAGCTTTGGAATAAGAGGACTTGGGCAAAAATTCCAGTTTCATGATTTACTTGGTGAGTGATGTTGGGCAAATCACTTCTCTCTGGGCCTCAGTTTCCTTTCTTGCAAAATGAGGAAGGAAAGGGAAAGTAGGACTAAATCAGAGGTTCTCCAAGTTTGGTGTAGGAACTCCAAGATGTCCCTGAATCAGCTTCAGGGGGTCTGCAAAGTGAAGATTATTTTCATAATATTACTATGACATTTTAATTTTGAATATGGTAAATATCAATAGATAAAATTCACACAAACAAAGCTTTTAAAGGTGGGGTTCTCAACAATTTTTTGGAAGCAATCGAGTCATTTATTATTTTAAAAATATATATTTTTTTATTTCATTAGCCATTCCCCAATTATATGTAAAAGTTTTTAAAACAATTGTTTCTTAAAAATCTGAGTTCCAAATTCTCTCCCTTTGACCTTCTCCCCTCCTTGAGAAGGCAAGCAATTTGATTATACATGTGAGACATGTTGCAAGAGAAAACAGAAACAAAATAAAACAATTGAAATAAAGAAAGTAAAAAAATGCTTGAATCTGCATTGAGTTCATCCATTCTCTCTATAGAGGTGGATAACATTTTTTATCATGGGTTTTCTTTTGGAATTTTCTTGGATCATTGTCTTGGTCAGAGTTGCTGTCTTTCACAGCTGATCATTCTTACATTATTATTGTTACTGTGTACACTGTTCTCTTGATTCTACTCATTTCATTTTTTTGGGTTTGTATTAGTCCTCCTAGGTTTTTCTGAAACCATCCTGCTCATCATTTCTTGTACTTCATCATAATCATATGCCACAACTTGTTTAGCCATTGCCCAATTGATGGACATCCCCTCAATGTCCATTTCTTTGCCACTACAAAAAGAGCTACTATAAATATTTTTGTACAAATAGGTCCTTCTCCCTTTTCTTTGATCTCTTGAGGATATAGACCTAGTAGAGGTATTGCTGTATCAATGGGTCAGCTGATTTACAAAAAGGCAGAAGTAGCAATCATGATCTCAGACAAAGCAAAAGCAAAAATAGATATAATTAAAATGGATAAGCAGGGAAATTACATCTTGCTAAAAGGAACAATAAACAATGAGGTAATATAAATGCTGAACATATACGCACCAAATGGCCTAGCATCTAAATTCTTAAAGGAAAAGTTAAACAAATTACAGGAGGAAATAGTAAAACTATACTAGTGGGGGACTTCAGCTTTCTTCTTTCAGAGCTAATAAATCTAAGTATAAAATAAATAAAGAAGTCAAGGACATGAATAGATTCTTAGAAAAGTTAGATATGATAGACCTATGGAGCAAAATGAATGGTAATGGAAAGGAGTATATCTTTTTTTTTTTTTGCAAGGCAGTTGGGGTTAAGTGACTTGCCCAGAGTTACATAGCTAGTAAGTATTATGTGTCTGAGGATGGATTTGAAGTCAGGTCCTCCTGACTCCAAGACTGGTGCTCTATCCACTGTGGCACCTAGCTACCCCAAGTATATCTTTTTCTCAGCTGTACATGGCACCTTCACAGAAAATCGACCATGTATTAGGGCATAAAACCTCATAAAACCAAATACAAAAAAGCAGAAACATTGAATGCACTCTTTTCAGGGCACAATGCAATAAAAATTACATTTAATGCAGGGCCATGGAAGCGTAGATTAAAATCTAATTGGAAACTAAATAATCTAATCTCAAAGAATGAGTCGAAGAGCAAATCATTGAAACAATCAATAATTTCATTAAAGAGAATGACAACAAAGAGACAACAATCCAAAATTTGTGGGATACTGCCAAAGCAGTACTTAAGGGAAAATTTACCTTTCTAAATTCTTACATTAACAAAATAGAAAAAGAACAGATCAATGAATTGCGTATGCAACTAAAAAAAAAAACTAGGGAAAAAAAAACGAATTAAAAAGCCTTAACTGAACACCAAAATAGAAATCCTGAAAATCAAAGGAGAGATTAATAAATGAAAGTAAAAAAAAAAAAAACAAAAAAAAAAACAAAATAAAACTAGGATCTGGTTTTATGAAAAAAAATGACCCAATAAAATAGATAAAACATCAGTTAGTTTGATAAAAAAAAAGAGGAAAACCAAATTACTAGTATCAAAAATGAAAAAGATGAATACACCATCAATGAAGATGAAATTAAAGCAATTATTAGTAATTATTTTGCTTAATTATATGCTAATAAAACTGACAATGTAAGTGAAATGAGTGATTATTTACAAAAATATAAATTGTCTCAATTAACAGAAGAGGAAATGGAATACTTAAATAGCCCTATCTTAGAAAAGGAAATTGAGCAAGTCATCAATGGGCTCCCTAAGAAAAAATCCCCAGGACCAGATGGATTCACAGGTGAATTTTACTAAACATTTAAAGAACAATTAATCCCAACATTGTATAAACTATTTGAAAAAAATAGATAAAGGAGTCCTACCAAATAGCTTTTATGCCCAAATATGGTTTTGATACCTAAGCCAGGGAGAACAAAACCAGAGAAAGAAAATTATAGACTAATTTCCTCAGTGAATGTTGATGCAAAAATTTCAAATAAAATACTGGCAAGGAGATTACAGCAACTTCTCCCAAAGATCATACACTATGACCAGGTGAGATTCATACCAGGAAGGCTGAGCTAGTTCAATATTAGGAAAACTATCAAAACACTTCACCATATCAGTGATAATAACAATAAAAATCATGATTATATCAATAGGTGAAGAAAAAGCCTAGCAGAATACAACACTCATTTCTATTAAAAATACTAGAAAACATAGGAATCAATGCAGCCTTTAAAAAATGATAAGTAGTATCTATCTAAAACCAAGAATAAGCATTATCTATAATGAGGAAAAACTTGAAGCCTTCCAAATAAGATCAGGGGTAAAGCAAGGATGTCCATTATCACCACTATTATTTAAACCTGTACTAGAATGCTAGCTATAACAATAAGAAAAGAAAAAGAAATTGAAAGAATAAAGATAGGCAATGAGGAAACAAAATTATCCCTCTTTGCTGATGACATAATTGTATACTTACAGAACCCTAGAGAATCAACTAAAAAATTTGTTGAAATAATTAACAACTTCAGCAGGGTTGCAAAATACCAAATAAACCCACATAGATCATCATCATTTCTATATACAAACAACAAAACCCAGCAGGAAGAGATAGAAAGAAAAATACCATTTAAAATGATGGCAGACACTATAAAATCCTTGGGAGTCTACTTGCTAAGACAAATCCAGTGATTATATGACAACAATTATATGACCACAATTATGAAATATTTTTCACACAGCTAAAGACAGATCTAAACAATTGGAAAAATATTAATTGCTTATGAGTAGGCTGAGCCAATATAATAAAAATAGCAATTCTACCTAAGTTAATTTACTTTTTCAGTGCTATACCAATCAAACTACCAAAAAAATTATTTTATAGAGCTAGGTGAAGTAGTAACAAAATTCATCTGGAAGAACAAAAGAACAAGCATATCAAGGGAATCAATGAAAAAAACGTTAAGCAAGGCAGCTTAGCAGTTCCAAATTTCAAACTATACTATAAAACAGTAATCATGAAAACAATCTGTTACTGGCTAAGAAATAAAGTGGTGGATCAATGGAATAGATTAGATACACAAGACATAGGAGTAAAAAATCATAGTAATCTAGTGTTTGATAAACCCAAAGATCAAAATTTTAGAGGTAAGAACTCAACATTTGACAAAAATTGCTGGGAAATCTGGAAGGCAATTTAGCAGAATCTAGGCATAGACCAACATCTCACACCATATACCAAGATGAAGTAAAAATGTCTAAGTGATTTAGACATAAAAGGTTATGTAAGTAAATTAGGGGAGTGTGGAAAATATAACTGTCAGATCTATGGATAAGGGAAGCATTTAGAACCAGATAGGAGATAAAGGGGATTCTAGGAAGTAAAGTAGTTTATTTTGATTACATGAAATTAGAAAAACTTTTGTACAAACAAAACTAATGCATCCAAAATTAGAAGGAAAACAGAAACTGGGAAAGCTTTTTTCCCCTGACAAGTTCCTCTGATAAAGGCCTAATTTCTCAAATATATAGAGGGAACTAAGTAAAATTTATAAAAATAAGAGTCATTCCCCAGTTGATAAATGGTCAAAGGATATGAATAGGCAGTTTTTAGAAAAAAGAAATCAAAGCTATTGATAGTCACATAAAAAAATGCTTGAAATCACTATTGATTAATGAAATGCAAAATAAAACAACTCTGAGATACCATCTTACACTGATAAAATTGGCTAAGATGACAGAAAAGGAAAATGACAAATGCTGGAGGGGATAAAAAATTGGGACACTAATTGGGAATTGTGAACTAGTCTAACCCTTCTCAAGAACAATTTGGAATTATGCTCAAAGGCTATAAAAACAGTTCTCAATAATTTTTAAGAGTATACCAAAGAGTATTTAAGAGTATACCAAAATGAGACCAAAAATGTTGGCAAGTGCTGTACTGGATAGACAATCACAGCATCATAATTAGATCTGGAAGGGAAAACAGGGACTATCTAGTCCAAACCCTCTCATTTTATTGATGAAGAAATTAAGGGCAAAGGAGGTTAAATGATTCATCCAAGGTGATAAAGATAGTAAATCAAAGAACTAGTCCAAACTGCTTTTTCATGAACGGCCCCAGCAATGCTCACTTCACTTCTGGTATAAACTTACTCTCAGGAGTTCACTGGCCTTTTTTTTTTTTTTGATGACGCAATTGAGGTTAAGTGACTTGCCCAGAGTCACGCAGCTAGTGAGTGTTATGTGTCTGAGGCCAGATTTGAACTCAGGTCCTCCCAATTCCAGGGCCAGTGCTCTATCCACTGTACCACCTAGCTGCCCCCTTCACTGGCCTTTACTAGCCACCTTGATCTCTTAAAATTATGTTCCTCCCTTCTAGCTCCTCTTGTGAGTTGTCTTTCTCTATTAGAATGTAATAATAAATGCTCAACAAGTGTTCTTTCTCTCTCTATCATCTATCTCTAGCTAACTCTGTTTATGTATATAAATATTTATGTATGCATATATGCATGTTTGTGAATCTCTCTATCTTTGTTTCTCTCTCTGTCTGTCTCTTTTCCTAGTTGAGATTTGAATTCAGGCCCTCTGATTTCAAATGCAACATTCTTTCAATTACCTTTGTTGTCTAAGGTCACTTCCAACTCTGAAATTCTATGATATTAAAATATTAATTTGAGAGCACCTGAGTTTCCTACTCACTTATTAATTTAGTTGGCAAGTTAATGGCCCAATTTCTACTTTTTTCAGTGGTTTAGACACTGACTTAGGGTTTAGACACTAATTTGATCTAGGATGATTGATTTTGAGTTGGAATGGACCTTAAAGGCCATCTATTCCAACCTCCTCATTTTACAGATGAAGCAAGAAGCCCACAGGTGTTCTGTAACTTGCTTCCTTTCCTGCTCTACAAATGGAATTGTCTGTTCCAGGGTAGCGTAGTTAAGGTGATCTGATGAAAAAGATAATAGGCTTTAGTTGAGTCTTGTAAACAGGGAAAGTGAAATAGAAACCTAAATTAATTATCTAGCTATTTCAGGTCCCAAAGTACTAAACAGAAGTATGGAAAAAAAGATTCCACTTGGTCTGAATTAGATGGATAACTATCTATATGGAATAGTTTTAGCAGAAGGGAGGGAAGGAAACAAACATTTTATTTTATTTTTTTGTGTGTTTTTTACTTTTAGGCAATTGGGGTTAAGTGACTTGCCCAGGGTCACATAGCTAGTAAGTGTCAAGTGTTTGGTCAGAGGTTGGATTTGAACTCAGGTCTTCCTGACTTCAGGGCCAATGCTCTATCCACTGCGCCACCTAGCTGCCCCCTGGAAACAACCATTTTAAAAGCACCTACTATATGCTGGGCACTTTTTATAAGCATTATCTCATTTTGGTGAGGTTGGGATCTAGACCCCAGAAAGGAAAAATCCTGAACTTTCCCACATGGCCAAATCTCTGGTTTTCGCCTGAGGCTATAATCCCATCAACTAGCCTTTCATTGTGGCTACACCCAATCTCCCAATTCTGTTACCCTTAACATAACCTGGCCTTCCTTTGTTTTACCTCCTTATGACCCCCGGCCATTTCCCACCCTTAATCCTAGCTAGGCTCCATTCTCCCTCCCACAAGATCCAGGTCCCAAGAGTTCTGTTCACCCCAGTTTACTGGCCACTCTTAGGTCCCTCCCACACTCTTTCTGTATATAAGGTCCACCTTGTCTCCATTAAGATGCTCAGATTCCTAAAATCTAGCCACTGCTTAGATTCTTACAGTATAGCCAATAACTCACTAATGTTCAGACTCCTTAAAAGTCTGCCCAGTAATGTTCTAATAAACCTTGTCTTTGGTTGAAAGAAGGCTTGGGTCAAATTCTTTTGGACAGGACCCGCGTGTTGTGATTTTGGGGTCTAGCACCCCTAAACCTCCACATTTGATGGAAGATTATTGCTTAATTCCCTGCCCTCTCTATTTGTAGAGATAAAATCTTTCCTGAGTAGAACATAAGCTCCTGAAGAGCAGAAACTATTTAATTTCTTTTCGTCTTTTTTATTCCTAGCCCCTATGGGCAGCTAGATGGCATAGTGGATAGAGTACTGGGCTTGGAATCAGGAAGGCTCATCTTCATGAGTTCAAATCTAGCTTGAGATACTTGGTAGCTGTGTGACCCTGGCCAAGTCACTCAACCCTGTTTGCCTCAGTTTCCTCATCTGCAAAATGGGCTGGAGAAGGAAATGGCAAACCACTCCAGTATCTTTGCCAAGAAAACCCCAAATAGGGTCATGAAGAGTTGAACTCAACTGAGGTAACTCAACAACAATTCCTAGCTCCTAGTACATTGCTTAATGCATAGTAAGAGCTTAATAAATGCATGTTGGTAACTAAATGAATAAAAGGAGAATCAGTTTTAACTCATAGAACACTTTCCCTATTGTCTTGTGAAATTTTGACTTCATAGAGATAGAGCAGTGAACTTGGTTTAATTTCACTTTGAGAATGTACATGAGATACATTTGTGTTATAGAAATAAACAGTTTTCATTCACAAAGTCTTTAAATTCCTATAATATGTATAATTAACAGTAGTGCATGCCTAGAACACCTAAAATGGCATCACTCATATAGGAGATACTGAAGGACCTGCTCTTGGGAGATAGGAGAACTGGAACATGTATAGACATTCTGAATTGATCTACTCTATGGTTGGGAGCAGTTGAAACTGTCTTTGTACTTAAAACTACCTGGCTGAGCACAGTCTACTCTTTCCCACAGGATTGCCTTCTGGAGGTAAAGGAGTCCCAGCCTTCTCCAAAGAGTGATAAAAGTGCTTTTCAAACAAATCTAGTATCTTGGGGTCTTTAGCTTCCCTTTGGTGTTTTTCTCTCTTTGACCTGGTAGAGGAAAAAAAAATCACCTAGACTGTTTCTATGACAGAGTAGGAGAAGGAAAAGGGGTGTACAGGTGTTTGAAAGCAAAGCATATCCTTCTTCCCTGATTGTAGATTAAAATTGATTCTAGCATCCAAATGTTCCATCTCTAGTCTCAGCTTTTAGTTGTTAAGATAGCTGTCAACAAGTGGGAGGTAAAATTAAGGAAAGGGGAAATAATTGTAAATCAACAAAGAATATT
Organism: Vombatus ursinus; assembly: GCF_900497805.2. Lineage (NCBI taxonomy): Eukaryota > Metazoa > Chordata > Mammalia > Diprotodontia > Vombatidae > Vombatus > Vombatus ursinus. The sequence goes on from NW_020951957.1 coordinate 961,359, forward strand.
TCCTTTCCTGAAAACTCCCTACCAAAAATGACATCCTCACTCTATCTTAACAGGTTCATCTTCCTCAGTTAATGCCTGACTATGGTTTGTGGTTTGCAAAGGGCTTTATATATTTAATTTAATTTATTTTTATTTTTATTTATTTATTGGCAACCTAAAACAAGAGAGGAAGCTTGGAGTAGAGATAACTCCTTGGCATCAGGGACATAAGGGTTGAAGTCTTGCTCTTGAAGAATATTACCATTTTTTTTTAATTAAAAAAATTTTTTTTATTTTTTTATGGTAATTTTAATTTATTTTTTGTTTTCAACATTTACTTCCACAAGATTTTGAGTTCCAAATTTTCACCCCATCTCGCCCCTCCCTCCACCCAAGATGGCATGCATTCTAAATACCCCCTCCCCTAGTCTGCCTTCCCTTCTATCTCTCCCCCCCTTCTCTTGTCCCCTTCCCCTTCAATTTTCCTGTAGGGCAGGATGGATTTCTGTACCCCATTTCCTGTATTTCTTATTTCCCAGGTGCATGTGAAAACATTTTTTTTAAACATGTGTTTTTAAAACTTTGGGTTCCAAATTTTCTCCCTTCCTCCCTCCCCACCCACCCTCATTGATAAGGCAAGCAACTAAATATAGGTTATATATGTGCAGTTATGCAAAACACTTCCATAGTAGACATGCTGTGAAAAACTAACTCTATTTCCCTTAATCCTATCCTGCCCCCCCCATTTATTCTATTCTTTCTTTTGACCCTGTCCCTCCTCAGAAGTATTTGCTTCTGATTACTCCCTTTCCCAATCTGTCCTCCTCTCTATCATTCCCCTACTCTCTGGTCCCCACCCCCTCCCATTTTCCTGTAAGGTAAGACAGATTTCCACACCCAATTGAGTGTGTATGTTATTCCCTCCTTAAGTTAAATCCTATGAGAATAAGATTCACTCATGCCCTCTCACCTTCCCCTGTTTCTCCTCCACTGTAAGAGCCTTTTCTTTTCTGTTTTTTTTGTGAGATAATTTACCCCATTCTACCTCTCCTTTTCTCCTTCTCCTAGTATACTCCTCTCTCACCCCTTAATTTTATTCTCCAGATATGACCCCTTCATTTTCAACTCACCCTGTGCCCTCTATCTATCTATCTATATCTATATATACATACATATAATTTTTTCCCCTCTAACTCCCCTAATACTGACAAAGGTCTCATGAGTTACAAATATCATCTTTCCATGCAGGAATGTAAACAGTTCAACCTTAATAAGTCTCTTATGATTTTCTCTTTCCTGTTTACTTCATGTTCCACTCGAGTCTTGTATTTGAAAATCAAATTTTCTATTCAACTCTGGTCTTTTCATCAAGAATGCTTGAAAGTCCTCTATTTCACTGAATGAACATTTTTCCTCCTGCAGGATTATACTCAGTTTTGCTGGGTAGGTGATTCTTGGTTGTAATCCTATCTCCTTTGCTCTCCGGAATATTATATTCCATGCCCTGAGGTCCCTTAATGTAGAAGCAGCTAAATCTTGTGTTATCCTGATTGTGTTTCCACAATACTTGAATTGTTTCTTTCTGGCTACTTGTAATATTTTCTTCTTCCTGGGAACTCTGGAATTTGGCTACAATATTCCTAGGAGTTTTCCTTTGGGGATCTCTTTCAGGCAGTGATCAGTGGATTCTTTCAATTTCTATTTTGCTCTCTGGTTCTAAAATATCAGGACAGTTTTCCTTGATAATTTCTTGAAAGATGATGTCTAGGCTCTTTTTTTGATCATGGCTTTCAGATAGTCCAATAATTTTAAAATTCTCTCTCCTGGATCTATTTTCCAGGTCAGTTGTTTTTCCAATGAGATATTTCATATTGTTTTCTAATTTTTCATTCTTTTGGATGTGTTTTACAGTGTCTTGATTTCTCATAAAGTCACTAGCTTCCAATTGCTCTATTCTAATTTTTAAGGAAGTATTTTCTTCAGTAAGCTTCTGGACTTCCTTTTCCATCTGGCCAATTTTGCTTTTTAGGGCATTCTTCTCCTCATTGGCTTTTTGGACCTCTTTTGCCATTTGGGTTAGGCTATTTTTTCAGGTGTTATTTTCTTCAGTATTTTTTTGGGTCTCCTTTAGCAAGCTGTTGACTTGTTTTTCATGATTTTCTTACATCACTTTCAGTTTTTCCTCTACTTCACTTACTTGCTTCTCAAAATCACTTTTGAACTCTTCCAAGGCCTGGGACTGATTCATATCTTTCTTGGAGGCTTTGGATGTAGGAGCTTTGGCTTTTTTGTCTTCTTCTGGTTGAATGTTTTGAACTTCTTTGTCACCAAAGTAAGATAATACAGTCTGACTCTTTTTGCGCTGCTTACTCATGATCCCAGCCAATTACTGGAGTTTTAAACTCTTTGTTATGGTAAAAGTCTGCTTCCTATGTGAAGAGTGTACTGTCCCAAGCTTTGGGGATTTGTACAGCTATTTTCAGAGGTACTTCTAGGGACCTGTAAATTTTCAGTTCTTCCAAGGTGGTATGATAAAGGGCAAGGTGTTTCCTCTCCACAGCCACAACAAACTTCACCGCACCAGCACTCCTCTTCGCCCTAGGACCGCACCTCAGAACTGTGACCCAGATCCAAGCATGGGCAAAGCAAGAGATTCCTGCCTCAGCACTGGCAAAGAGATCCCTGCAATCCCCCTCTGATAAGCCACTTGACTCCCCCTCAGTCTATGGGCCAGAAGCATAGGAAACAGCCGTGGCCCTGGGCCACACTCAAGACTTGTGGCTGAGACCTAGCTCCTCTCTCACCACAGTCACAGACTTTTCCCACTGACCTTCTAAGTTGTCTTTGGTGTTCCTGGGTTAAGAAGTCTGGAAACCGCCACAGCTGCCTGCGATTCAGCCCTCTGAGGCATGCTGCAGGGTCTCTGCGGCCTGTGCACTCACACCGAACTGCGCTCTTCTCCCTGCCTGGCGTGATATACCTTTCTGATCAACCATCCAGGCTCTCTTTGGCTGGAAATTTGTTTCACTCTGTCTTTTTGTGGGTTCTTCTGCTTTAGAATTTGTTTAGAGCCATTTTTTTAGGTATTTGGGGGGCTTTGGGAGAGAGCTCAAGACAGTCACTTCTTTCCCTCCATCATCTTGGCTCCCGAAGAATATTACCTTGTTGGTGCCCCAGGCAGTACTTAGTGTTACAAAGTATGCATTGGTGGAGAGAGTCAAATCACAGGTCCACATAAATCCAACCCTTGTTCGACAGAGAGCTTTACATACATTATGATACTGGATTCTCACTGCCTGTGAGATTGTCAGTGTAGGTATTATCATTGTCATTTTATGTGCAAGTGAGAGAAATTATCTTGCTATTATATTAACAACCAATTATTAAGTTAGGATTAAGACTTCCCTCCCTTTATTTTCTCATTTGGGGACCAGCCTCAGTACATCAGTCAGTCTTAGCAGATTGATCTAGAGCCTTGGGCTGAATCCCACCCAACTAGGAGACATTATTTCTGTTTAAACAGAATCTAATGTAGGTGAATTCTTGCCCTTAGGAAATAAGCCCATTGTCCTTTCACCCCTCCATTGATGTTTAGGAAGATCCAATTTATGAAGGAGAAAACCAACCAGATTGGTCTGAGCAGAGATGGATTCCTCTGTCCAGATTGCTGGAGGTGTCTGAGTCTCATGATCAAGCCATGTTCTCAGCTGGAGGAACTGAAGACTTTTCACCCACCTCCTCATTCAAATGTCTAGTTCCCAAATATGGGTGTGTTTGTTTCTATTGGGTATTAGTTGCTGTATTTAGATTATATGCCTTGAGTACCCAACCAGTGGGGGAAAGAGGTAAGAGAGTGGGAGGGGGCATGCTTTAGGGCTATAAAACTTTGCTTCTTACAGCTACCTGCTGCACTCCCTGGCTGCCACAGCTTCAGCAACACGTGAGAAAGAATAAAGACCTTTTCTGATCTCTGCAGTCAACACCTGTCATGGCATTGATTTGAATTCTAATGTCTTTTAGTGTTGTTTTCCTTTACTTTTTTTGTAGTCATTTTGGATATCATCCTCTAGATTCTGTTTATTTCATTCCATAGCAATTCCTATGTTTTCGCAACTTTCATTGAGTTCCTCATGTTCATAATTTTTGGTGCACAAGTGTATTCCAATATATTCAGCATGGTGTAGAAAGGGTTTGAGTCTTACTGTGGAACTGTGGGCACTTCACTCAACCCCTCAGAGCTCAGACCATTCTCTTAAGACTCTAAATTGCAGAGATCATACCAAATTGCATTGGTAGAGGGAATTTCCTCAACAGAGAGCTCCCTATGCCAACTAAATTACAACTTCGGTCCCTACCCTAGCTCTAGTCCCTGCAGTCTTCATTTTTTTTTTTAAAGCCATTCCTCAACTGATGGGCACTCATTTTGCTTCCAGTTTATTGACACAAAAATTCCTGCAGTAATGAATTTGGAAATAATTTCTGGGAACAAACATACTGGAAGAACACCTAGTTAATGCTCATCTCGTCATCGTGTGAAAAGAAAGCCCCCACACTTTTCCCCACCCCTGCTGAACAAATGTCTTTCTCTCATTGAAGGGTCTAGAAAAGGCAATTTGAATCTTTTGGTTTAGGGCCTGATTTTAATCTGATATCCAGTGTAACAGAAGATATTTTAAGATATGTCATGCATCCGATATTAGAATCTGTTCCCTGAGCCTGCTTTATTACTGGGTGTTATTCAATGCAGCATAAAGGAGGTTTAGACCAATTTATCTTATTCATATTTGTGGGGGTTGGGGGGGGGGGGAGAAGCCATATAAACAACCAATCTCAAGTTTATAGCTATTTTGCAGAAGATACCAGCCTGAGAGAATCTTAAAAAGTCAAAGCAGTTGATAATCCTGTCAGTCAATTTACAAAACTTACCCCCAAATAAAAACAATTTCAGATGAATGATATTTCTCATTATGTCTGAAAAGGGTTTTTATTTCAATTTTTTCCCTTCCAAAATTTGAATTGAATTTGATAACATATGGAAGGTTAGGAATATCTGCTTAGATCAAACTGTGGACACTGAATAAGTTTGTGTGTTTGTGTTTATATGTGTATATGTGAACTCCTGAATCATATGTGTAGATATGTCCATATGTGTGTGCATGCATGACTGTGTGTATGTGTATATGGTATCTGTGGATCTTATAATGATGATGAAAGATCACTAGAAGGGTTTCCCTGGGTTTTGAAGAGTTAATATTTTCATTCTGAATTTTAGGTTAATTAAACATTGCATTTATAAATGAGTGCAATGGCATAATGCATACTGTGTTAGACTGACAATCAGAAAGACAGGTTCAAATCCTGCTTCTGACCCTCATTAGTTATGGAACCTCCAAGCGTCACTTAATTTTTAATTGCCTTAGAAAATTTTTAGGACTTAGCTATGATGTAATAGGTGGGTTGGTGGAAGGAGTTCTTACACTAGATACTCACAGATTCTTCCTCTATTCATGTATCAACACATGGGTTATGAACTTGATCAGATGGCTACATGGAGCTCTGAATACTGCATTAGTAAAGTGCCCATTCACTTAAGAAACCATCAATTCAAGAAACAAAAATTAAAGACTTTGGTAGGAATTGCCCAGGAAATAGCTTTCATGCTCACCACTGAAATAGATTGCTGTACACTGGGGACCGAGGTCATTAGGTAAGACAGAAGAGTGATGGCATTTTAACTTAGCATCAGTGGCTGGTGACCAATCACATTAGGAGTGATCTTCAGCAAAGATTGTGTCAAGTCAGTGCAGCTAATTAAAAGCAGAGTATTTAAAGAATATATTAGGATCATTAATGGCCATTAGATGCATGTCTCTGTCTGTAGCACAGTCATATCTTGATTGTTTGGGGACTGATCTCCCAGTTTGTTAATTATCCAGGTGTCCTCCTTCTTCTTACAGGTTGCTCAATTCACTGTTTATTAGCATACCTTTTGGGGGCCTAGGTTAGGGTAAAAGGAAAGGAAAATCTAATCACTTCAGTTGGTTCCTTCTCAACTGCTCTGAACAGAGGTTGACTGCTGGCTAAAATAAAGCTTTGAGATGGATGGATAGAAAGTTAGATGCTACTATAAAGTCCGTCGGTTGAACTGGGTAGGATATGATGTTTATAGCAGTACTTACTTTCTAAAAAAAATTAATTTTTCCCCAATTTTTAACATTTTTTAAAAAAAGTTTTGAGTTCCAAATTCTATCCTTCCCTCCCTCCCTTTCCTCCCTATTTCCCTGAGACAATAAGCAATCTGATATAGGTTATACATGTGCAGTTATGTAAAACATTTTCATATAAGTAATTTTGTATAAAAAGCCTCAAACATAAAAAAAGAAAGAAAAAAGGAAGAAAGTGAAAAATAGCATGCTTCAGTCTGTATTCAATCAATATTAGTTCTTTCTTTGGAGGCAGATGGCGTGTTTCATCATGAGTCTTTTGAAATTGTTTTGGTTTATTGTATTCTTAAAAACAGCTAAGTCATTCATAATTCTTCACTGTACAAAATTGCTGTTACAATGTGCAACGTTCTCCTGGTTTTGCTTACTTCCCATTGCATCAATTCATGTAAGTCTTTCCAGGTTTTTCCAAAATCATCCTGATTATTATTTCTTATAGGACAATAATATTCCATCACAATCACATACTACAACTTGTTCAGCCATTCCCTAATTGATGGATGTCCCCTCCATTTCCAATTCTTTGCCACCAGAAAGAGTTGCTATAATTATTTTTGTACAAATAGGTCCTTTTATTTATTTTTTTTAAAATCTCTTTGGGAAACAGACCTAGTCATCAATTTGCTGAATCAAAGGATATGCTGAGTTTTATAGCCCTTTGGGCATAGTTCCAAACTGATTCTCTCCAAAGTGGAAACCCTGGCAAACTTCATGGTGGAGTGGATTGAGTGGTGGTGGCAGCAACCAGTCTAAAGATCCACTGGATAAAAATTTGAGAGCTAATCTATTAGTTGGGGGCCTCTTCTTGAGTTTTTACAGAGCAGCAAATATTTCTGCAGTTAGAACCATGACTAGCAACTTTGGTTCCAGGGGGCAAGAAGCACAAAATGTGCTCTCAAAACAGCTTTGAAATTCATGTGTGAAATCTATACAGGAAGTAACTAAGACAATTTCTGTTGGGTGGAAGGGGGTGTGAATGAGGGTGCACATCTTATAACTTCCTTTTTTAATTATTCTTGCTAACTATGAGATAATCTAATTGCTTCTAAGTGATGAGGTAGAAAGAGTGCTTGAGGCAGATGGAGCAACCTAGGAGATAAGATACTGGATGTGACCAGCCAGGAAAGTGATCAATGAAGACTATGCATTGAAGCCCCCACTGTGGACTTATCTGTGTGCCTTCACAAACACCCTCAATTCTAGAATGACTCTTCCCCTCCCCTTTCTTGTTGTTTTTGCTCAGCACCTTTGGACTAGCTAGGCATTTTGGAGCCATGCTTACTCCTCCCATTCTCTTGTCCCCTCCCTCCTATTTTATAAAATTGTATTTAAAGCATAACTTTAAACTGGCTAACCACTTTTGCCTCCTATGGGAAGCAGGGACTGCTCTGCTCCCTGAGGGGAGAAGGGCCTGAGGCCTATGCTCTGCCTCTCGTGTGGAGTAGAGTCCACTGGAGCTCTGCCTCAGGCCCACTTGGGCACATCACCCCAATAAATGCCTTTCTTTAACTTGGAGACTGGCTGAGTGAATTCTTTCAGGACACTAGGACCACACATCTATTTCTTGTCTTCTCAGGTAGTACCCCAACATTCTTGGGGTCCTGAACTCATCACCAATGGTTACAGAGAAGGTCTAAGTGAATTCTTTCACACCTGAACCAACTCTCCCAACTCTGACCTCAACATAAGGAGTTGAAGGAGTGCACATAATAAATTTTTTGCAGTCTTTGCATTTTAGTACCTTGGGTTAAAGTCCTTGTAGCCTTACCTACAGTTATAGCTCTGTCTACAACCTTTTCTAGCTATAGAAGTTTTTTTTTTTAAATTAAACAGAGATATTTAGTAACAGAATTAGCTCTCTGGAAACAAAAAATAATGTTGCCTAATCAACAGCACTGGTGCAAAGGACTTTCTCATCTTCATGGTGGCATTCGTAGAATAGAGGACAGAGGGAATGAAAGAAAGAAAAAAAGGAAGGAAGGAAGGAAAAAAGAAAGACTTTTACCAGCAGGTGCTCTGCCCAAAGAGAATGTAAATTTTAATCTCTGAAACTTTTTTTTTCTCTTTTAAAGACTAGACTTAACCCCAAATCACAGGATCTCACTGATTGGCCAATAATAGGTTCCAGGCCAAGCCCTACTTGATCATTGTTTCAGCCCTGATAGGCTCAGAATGAATGTAAATATCAATTGTTTCTGTTTTGACCAGAAACCCTGAGGGTCTTTCCCTCCCAGATAGATTTTATTTCAATTTTTTGTTTACTTATTTATTTTGACTGGGTAAAGAGGTTATTCTCTGCCTCATTTCTTAGTAAGCCTTAATCACTGAATGGGCATTGCCTCAGTCAAACTGAGACCTATTAAAGACCTTAACTTGAAAAGGCCAAGGTTCCTCACTGTATCCTGGGCCATCTCCAGTTGTCCTGATCTATATTTGGCCACTGGACCCAGATAGTTTTGGAGGAGAAAGTGAGGCTGGTGACTTTGCACAGCCCTGCCTCACTTAAATCCAATTCACTTGCATGTCACGGCATCACCTCCCTGATGTCATGATCCTCTTTAAGAAAGAAGGACAAACAACAACAGCTGAATAGTCAAATGGAGAGACTTGCCCTTCTCTTGATGTTGGAACAATTCCTATTAACTGAAATGACATATAAACATTGTGTACCAAGGGTAAAATATACTAAACTGATTGTCAGAGTGTGACAAAGAAGAGATCATACAAAGTTAATAGGCTAATTCCTCAAATATAGCATTTCCTTAGGGTGCATTATTCTTATAACTTATGTAAGATCTTGTTTTTTCTTGACTTGTCACAGAATACACAGATACACATAGTTACACATTACCCACCCTCTTCATCTCTCTTTATGTATCTGCTTCCAAAAGATCTGGACTAGACACCCTTTTCAAGCCAGTGTCTTAGGGGTATTTTATGGGCCAAAAAAGGTTCCTTTTAAAAAAAAACCGCATGCCAGTGAATTTTATTTGTGTTTAGAGAAAATTTATGCTACTTTGCAAAATCAATGAGTTCATTGCATTACAAAATTGGAATACCCTTTCCCTGCCCGCTTGCCCTCATCCAATTATTTATAATCCAAACACATTTTTTAAAACAGACTATAATTCCTGAGAAAGTTCTTCTAGAGGGCGAATAAGAATATGTAGTTTGGTTTTCTTTTAAAAGTTTCTAAGAATTACCATTCTCACGCCTCTATTTTCAAAATGTCTCCTGTTCCCACACAGTGAACGCTTATATTCACAACTCAGAAGCTCTTGAGGACAGATACATTTTGGAAGCACCCCAAGAAGAGCAGAAAATTGGTTTATATGAGTGAACAGCCAAGGCTGTAGAATTCCCAAGCATTAAATCTGAGGGACCCTGAGCTTTTTGACCCTTTGTAGTATCTCGTAATGAAATATGTGAACGACTGGAAGAGAAGACTATAACTTACCTGTCTCAAATGGAAGGAGCAGTAAAAAAAAAAAGCCAGGGGAAGTAGTTTTCTCTTAGTGTCTGTAGGTTTCTTTGCTTCATTGGGAGTCACTGAGGAAGGATGCTCTTCAGCCCATATCAGCCCTTGGGAAACATCATAAGGCAGTCTGCCAGAAAGAATGTGTGAGCAAATGACAAATGGTACCTGACTCCAGGGGAAAATAGACTTTGGGAGGCTTTTAATGCCAAGCTTTATAATGTTTAGGATGACATACTGCCTGAGATTTCTCATGAGGATGGAAACCTACTCAGCTAAGTTTAACAGAATGTTTTCCAACAGGAAGAAACATGAAGAAGAGAAAGACAACCAAGAGCTTAAAGCCCAGGGATAAAGTTTTAGGATCTACTGCCCGCCACTCACCAGCTTTCCATCATGAATATCCCAGACCTTCTGGCTTCTCCTTTTCCTTTCTCTTTTGTTTCTAATGTCACCGAAGCCTTCTATTTTTCCTTAAAAATGTCTCTGATGGCCACATCTTCCCTCTTGCTGCTGCCTACAGCTTTAGTGCAAGTCTTCATCATTTCCCACCTGGATTATTGCTATAACATCCAGACTAGTCTCTCTGCCTCTAGTCACTCCCTATTTCAACTGATCTGAACAAATAGCAATAGGATCAATCATGGTCATCATCATCATCATCATCATCATCAACATTTCTATAGCACTTGATGGTTTGCAAAGCCCTTTCCATGCATTTTATCCTTTGAGCCCACATGAGGTGGACTCTAAGAACAGCCCTATGAGGTAGTAACTATAGGAATTATGATCTCCAGTTTAAAAGTGAGGAAACTGAGGCTCAGAGTTTCCCATGATTCAGAAATTCCCATGATCACACAGCTAGTAAACATCAAAGGTGGAATTTGAGCACAGACCTTATTGACTCCAGGTCTAGCACTCCATTCAGTATACCACTGTGACATACCTCTTTATGGTGGTGTTTACCTGATCAAAAGACTTGTTCAGTGGTCTTCTCCTGCTCATCAGCATAAAGGTCAAATTCCTTAGGCTGGCTGACATGCACGATCTGCCGCAGTCTGACTCCATCCTATGTATTCTTTCTTATCACCTGTTACTTCCTAATTTGAACTCTCTGCTTCAGCTAGACCATTGGCCCCATTAACCCATTGACAACTTCTGTCTTTAAGTTTCTGCTTGGTTGGCTTCTCTCACTGGGAAAAACCCCTATTTCTCTCCAGCTCTCCAACTCCCAGTCAGCCTATAGTACTGAGCTGGTCTTAATTTTCCCATGAAACTGCCTAGGTTTGTTTGTTTGTTTGTTTGTTTGTTTGTTTGTTTGTTTCTTTTTTCCCCTTCCTTCCTTCTTTCCTTCCTTCCTTATTTCCTTCTTTCCTTCCTTCCTTATTTCCTTCCTTCCTTATTTCCTTCTTTCCTTCCTTCCTTCCTTCTTTCTTTCTTTTGTATGGGTTACTGGATGGTAAATTGGGGAATGCTTTTGTGAGGGGGTTTACTGGTCTTATCCATACATTTAACAATCTGTCACTATTTCATTGTAGACATGGTAGAAAGATATAGTCTGGATGATAGTATAATTAGATAGATATATAGCTCTCCCACATCTATCCCATTGTTGCAGCTGCTTTGGGACTTGAAGCATTTTACAAAAAAGTCAGACTGTTCAGTGATGCTAAAAGCAGTAAGGCTACATTTTAACTACCTAAGACTTACCTTAAAACACCCAGGGGTCAGTGCATGGATGAGAAGGAGCAAAGGCAGGACAAAGGATATAGATGGATTTCAGTCACTGGATGGGGAAAGCACAAGTAGGTTTCCCTTCAAAAAGTATTGAAAGGGTCATTGGCACTTTGTAGAAGCATTTCTAAGAGTATTCTGTAGAATTCTGCTTTTGGTCCTAATTTATTCAACATTAAAAAAAAAACCAGTGATCTGAATGAAAAAACACCAAGAGCTGACATTTGTGTAATGCTCCAAGACTTACAAATCACTATTTTCATAATAATTCTATGGGGGGAGGATAGTGTGAGTAACAGCACCCCAATTATACAAATGGGGGAAACTCAGACTGACCTAAGTGAAATGATTTGTTTGCAGTCATTTCACAGGAATAGGAACTCTGATCCTTTGATGTAAATTTTAGTGCTCTTGCCATGACATCATGCTACTTCTCTAGCCAGCATGCATATCAGATTTATCTGTCCAAGACCTGTGATTTCATTGGCATGAAAACTCTCTCCATCTGCTATAGCAGGAAGAAAGTGATGGCTAATGGTCAGTGATGATTTCGGGAGATATCGATCTCAGACTTGGCATACTTGGGTTACACAAGCTCTCATCACTCTTTCTGCTTTGATATGGGGATACCAAGGCTCTGTCTTCCCCACCTGGGCAGCTCAATGACAGAAAAAAAAAGAGTGTGGGTTTTATAACAACATGTAACTTCTCTGTCTGATTGGTTTTCAACCCCTGAGGTCATAGGCAGGGAGATGCTTGGGAATGAATCAGATATCCCGCCTCACTCTTCTACATGAGGCATGAAAATCTTCAGTAATGGGAGATTCTATCTTGGAATATTAAAGGAAAGAGGCAGAGCATTGGTGTCATTAGGGAGAAAAGGGAGGAGTGTAGAACAGATGCTATCTGCCACCAAAAGAGGCTCTGTAAATCAGAAGAATCAGAGAAAATTCCTTTTCTGGGCTTTTGGTTGATCTTGTGACCTGTAATGTGCATAGTAAAAAACAAAGTTTATTAAACAGAAAAGCACATGCTCTAGGACAATGATTCTTAAATGAGTTTTAGTCCTCACATGATAGTACTCTTTTTCCATGAGAAATCTAGGCTTCTTATAAAAGAATTAGAAGATGTGCTTTCCCATACAACTGTTAAATAGACTTCCTGGAACACTAAGGGAAATTTGGAACTCAAGGCACACCGTTTGAGAACCAGCACTTTAGGATTTAATGTCAGGCTACCTTCCTGTTGATAGAGCCAAAGTTGATAAACCTGGAAAAGGGTAGATTTGGTTTCCATGGTTTCAATTGGCAAACCATCTCCATTCTTTGGAAGAGTTTGATGGAGATGCTTGTTTAACAGCTCACCGTAATGAGTTGAACTATTCCCACAAATAATCATTTCAAAAAAAACTTGCAAAGTTTTCTTTCCTTTCCTTTTCTTCTCTCTCTCTCTCTCTCTCTGTCTCTCTCTCTCTCTCTCTCTCTCTCTCTCTCTCTCTTTCTCTCTTTTAGAATATTTAGAATTTTTTTCTTATGAGTACAAATTGAATTACCTAAAGAAATTATTCTTGTGAATTATCCACTTAGACCAGGAGATCTTGACCTTATTTGTGTCATGGTTCCTTTTGGCAGGCCAGTGAAGCCTATCCCTTCTAATAATAATGTTTTTAGATTTCTCTCCCTACCCCCATACCTAGCATTACAAAAGAAACTAATTATATTGAAATAAAGATGTGTTTCTTTCCCATCCAGGTTCATGTACTGCCTTGCCCCCCACTAAAATCTATCTATAGACCTCTTGGGGGTCCATGGAAGCCAGGATAAGAAACATTGCTTTAACCTGTATTCCAAAATGTATTACTGGTGACTTAAGAGTTAGTTTTCCTATAGTTATAGCCATTACTGTAGCAATAACCATTATTGTACAGATGGAAAATATATTATAATAGTTACAACCATTACTGTACAGATGGACAAATATTTTAACATCAGATGATTTCAAGTTTTCCTTCCCCATACTATGCTCCCTACCTTGTGCTGTTTTTTCAGGGCATAGGGTTCTTTGCTGGTGGTACAAGTCAGGAGAGGTCCTAGAGTAAGAAAGTTTGGCTTTAGGTGCTTGCTCTGACATTTACTTATCTGTGTGACATGGGCAAATCACTTATCTTGGTCTCATTTTCTCCTTCCACAAAATTGAGATAATTATATAGGTGCTACCAGTCTCACTGGGCTGATACCTTTCTTCTTTAGATTTGGTCCTCAGCTTTCAGATTAAACTGCAGGAGAGGATATAGGCTCTTTGCTCCCTGGAAAAAACATACCTCATTTCATTTCATCATAAGGATTTTTCCTTAACATTCACAAAGTTACGTAGGTCTTTTCAGTGTATGAGGCATATTCACAGGGAACCTAGCCAAACTCTTACTTCTGCCCCTCTCATTTTTCCTCTTGCCCTTCCTTTGATCTTGTCCTTTATGTCAGGTCACGCCACTCCAATCCCTGGGCTAGATGGTATTTTAGTTCTTGGTATCCTGCCAAAGAATTTGGCTTGGCAAAACTGACCCTTTTCTCAAACTTATTTTTGTGTATACAAGCCTTTGACATCAACACACACTTCTTTTTCCCTAAGACTTCCTTGCCCTACATTCTTCTCGGTAAGACTTTGACTTTCTCTTGGCTCTTGGAAAAGAAAGATCCTTCCCTCTTTGTCCTCTAGAAGAGTTCTCCATCAAGACTTCAGGCTATGTTCATCATGATTTGAAATGCCTATCTTAGCTCTTTTTTTTAGACCTTGAGGTTCTGGTCACCTAGAAGCTTTATCTCTCTTAGAATTTTTTTTATTCCAGGGTCATAATTCTAGAGCTGGAAGGAATCTTGGAGTCAATCTAGTCACCCCCTCATTTTGTAGATGAGAAAACTCAGACTTATGACAATTAAATGACTTGACCAAGATCACACAGTCAATGAGGGTCAGAGGTAAGATCTGAATCTAAGTCCTATAATAGTTGTCAGTGCTCATCTACTAAGCAATCTTGTTCTCACTATTTGAATTCATTTTTAGAAATTTTTGTACTATTTGCAGTATCTGGAATTGCTCTTATTTGTGAAGTTGGCTTTTCTACTCTGTGGCACAGACAATGAATCACCTCCTTCCCCTAACTATCCAGTTCAGCAGGATTTGAAAGAACAGTGGAATTAGAGTCAGGAGGCATGGATTTGAGTTTTGATTCTGACATGTACTATGTGATTCTATCAAAATATTTAACTTCTCTTAGGCCTTGTTTTTCTCACTTGTAAAATGGGACAATAAGTCCCCACAAAGTAGAGGTAGGGAAAGAATTTTGTAAATCTTAAAGCCCTGTATAAATGTGATCTATCTTGTAACTCTTTACAGAACCTGGGTTCTTTGTGTTGCTACCAGTACAGGGTCCTCTTCCAGACTTAATTTATTTTCTTGCTATGTTAGAGTCCAGAGGAAGAACAAAGAGACATATCAATGACTCGGGGTACATGGGATGATGATAATGAATGGCAAAGAGAAGGTGGAACTACTCAACACTGATTTTGCTCCTGTTTTCTCTGCCACAGAGAATCTTTATCTTCATCTGAATAAAGTTAGGACAAAATGGTTGAAAGGGAGTTGAAACCCAAGATAAATGGGGAAAGAGGAGGAGAGAACCTAGCTATTCTCAGTGAGTTCAAGTCACCAGGTCCAGATAATCAATACATAAGATGATGAAAGAACTGGCTGGTATGATTATGGTGTTGCTGTCAGATGTCTTTGAAAAGTGATGGACATAGGAAAGAGGCTGCATGACTGGACATGAGCAATCATTGTCCCAATTCTCAAATTCTATTCACTCAAGGTTATTTAGGGAGTAAGTAGCAGGACCATGACTTGAATGTAGGGCTTTTGACTCTGACTTCAGCATTCATTTCCTTATATCCCATTACTTTTTGAAGCATAGGCTGCATATTATATAGGGATTCTCTTTAGGGGGCAGCTAGGTGGCACCATAGTGGATAGAGAACCAGGCCCAGAGTCAGGAAGACTCATCTTCCTGAGTTCTAATCTGGCCTCAGACCCTTACTAGCTGTGTGATCCTGGGCAAATCATTTGACCCTGTTGGCCTCGGTTCTTCATGTGTAAAATGAGCTGGAGAAGGAAATGGCGAACCACTCTAGTATCTTTGCCAAGAAAAACCCCAAATGGGGTCACAAAGAGTCAACAATAATTTTTTTTTTTTAGATTTGGGTTTCCTTCCTTCCTTCATCCATTCACTCATCCATTCAAGAAGCATTTATTAAATGTTTGTGTACCAGAACTATGCTAAGGACTAGAGATACATAGACAAAACAAAGCAGGCCTTGCTCTCAAGGAACTTACATTCTATTGGGTAACATTATACGTATACATGTAATACACATATTAGGGAAAGCTAGGTGGTAGAGTGGGTAGAGCACTGGGCTTGCAGTCAGGAAGATCTGAGTTAAAATCTGGTCTCAGATGCTGTGTGACTCTGGGCAAGTCACTTAATCCCTACTTACCTCAGTTCCTCATCTGTAAAAGAATGGGGACACACTAGAAGAGGAAATGGCAAACCACTCCAGTATCTTTGCCAAGAAAACCCCCATGGACAAAAATCCATGAAGTCATATAGAGTTGGACACGACTGAGTGACTGAACAATAAGAATATACACACACACACACACACATATATGTATATATGTACTTACATGTATGTGTACAAATATATACAAAGTAATAGGGGTCTTTCTAGTACTTGGGAGAACCAGGAATGACCTTGTGTAGGAGGTGTTAGGTCCTGTCTAATTCTGTGAAAGCCTTTAGCTCTTATGTCTTTTCTTATTTCTGGGCGATTTTCTTCTAACTTAATGTAGATTCTCTTGGACCAACAAACACTGGTCATTTTTCTTTATTCTTTTTCTGGTCCATCCGTTCTTCTGCTTCTTCCAAAACTCCCTGATTGGGGAGATTTCATTATAAAAAAGAAAGGCTTGGCACATATACCATGTAAATATCAGTTCTTCTCTCCTTCCTAACTGTTCAGGCCAGGACAGATCACTACAATTAGATTTGGTATCCAGATGGACCGAGGTTGAAGTGTTCTTTATGCCCAGGTAGACATTCATCTGCTAGAGACATAGAGAAAGAAATGTATCACTTTAAGAAATGTTGTCTTTCCATAGAGTTCAACAGAATGAATTCCCATTTTTGACTTTCTAATAAATGGGGAAGGGTAAGGAGGTACTGATCATACATTATAGAGTTAGTACTGGAAGGGATCTTAGAGGTCAACTAGTACAATCTCCCTGTTTTATGGAGAAGGAAACCAAAGCCCAGAGAGATGAATTAGTCAGTTGATAAACATTTATCAAGCACCTACTATGTGCTAGGTACTACATTAAATACTGGCTACATAAAGAAAGGCAAAAGACAGTCCTTGCCCTTGAGGAGCTCACAACTTGATGGAGAAAATAGCACTTAAAAAGAAGCTGAAACGTGGTTCAGATTTTAGAGGGAAGGTACCTGGCTCAAGGGCATGACATTAAAGCTCAGAGGAGTATAGCCAAGTGGGAAATGAAGAGGTGGCTGCCCTGGGCACCCTCCTTAAATGGAAGACCTGGGAGGAGCTCTCTACTATCTACCCTCCACCCTTTCCAATCAGGGGCATGGGTCTGAGTCATAAATGTACTAAATGGCAAAGATTAGATTAAAGGTCACCTGATTCCAATTCTAATATTCTTTTCATTGGACCATAGGGAGGACAGTTTAAATTTTAGGACCCCATAGTAAGTGTGTTGGAGGGGAAGATGAAAGGGGCTATTGTTGGAGCTAAGTACTTGCTCAGTGAATGGCTTTCAGTCCCAAATCTGGTGGTGCAGTGATTAGAGCACTGGGCCTGGAGTAGAGCACTGAGAAGACTTGAGTTCAAATTTAGCCTCAGACACTTACTAGCTGTGTGATTTTGGGTAAATTTAATTTCTATTTGACTCAGTTTCTGCAACTACAAAATGGTGATGATAATAGAACCCAGCTCCCAGAGTTGTGAAGATTAAATGAGATAATATTTATAAAGTGCTTAGCCCAGTGTTTGCTATATAGTAGGTACTACATAAATGCTAGCTATTGTTATTATATCTCCATTTGCCTCAGTTTCCTGTAAAATGGGGATAATAATAGCACCTACCTCCCAGGGTTGTTGAGATCAAATGAGATAAAATTTATAAATTGCTTAGCAGTGTCCAGAACATAGTGGTACTTAATAAATGCTTATTCCCTTCTCTTTCTCAAGTATCTACCTCAGTTACCAGGTGTTGCTCACCTCTTGTATTCTTTTCTGAGATAGCAGTGGTAGGAATGGGGAGAGATACTAATGGATGGGGAGCAGTAGGAAGCTATGTCCTCTTTGTATCATCTGCTAGAATTTTGCTCTGATTATCTCCTAGGTTCTAGCTATTATGGGCTTCCAAAGATTGTTTGGGTAGCCTGGGTGAGACCTATGCTGATGGACTTTTCTGATTGTTCTAGAACTTCAAGAAATCCATCGGTCCAGTTTATCATTAATTTCAATAAGGTCATCTAGTATGTCTAGTACTCTGGGATGGAGTGTCAGTCAGTCAGTCAGGCCTTGCCAACAACTCTAGTGATATCCCTGGCAGGGAAAGAGTAGTCCAAGCTTTAAAAACATGTGGGACTCCCTAGTAAAAAATTGGATGGTAAATGGAATAGTGGACTAGAATTAGAACTCTGAAGGACTCTCATAAAGAACCAAGGGAATGCAAATACCTCATCGCTCTCTTTGTCTTTTCCTCCATGAGGGATGTGTGTTCCATTAACTCTTCCCCCTCCTCCGCCCCTCTGCAAATGTGTTGCAGAAATATCCCATTATGTGACTGGTGGTTGTTTTTAGAATAGATAATTGCTTTCAACTTGGCCTGCTAATCTTTCTCTAAGACCATGTAACTGACAGCTTGGATGGAAGCCCCAGCCACAGGGACTTGGAATCAGAGATATTTGGAAACCAAAAGACACTACAATAGAATGCATTGCCATGAAGGGTAGAGCAGATGGTCCCCCCCATATGATACAGTCCCATAGTGATTTCCCTTTCCACTAGAGGAAGTTGCTGACGTCTGCCTTCATGGAATCACAGCTTGATGGGTTCCCACTGGGAAGAAACATAAGATTGGAGTCTTTACCTAGGTTGTGATAAAACACTGCATATTCCCAGATTCAAAAACTTAAGAAAATCTCAGAGTTGGAAGGGCCCCCAGAGACCATCTAAGTCCAAATGAAATACAAATAAGAATGTCTTCTATAACACATTCAGAAAGGGGTCATCAGTCTTGGCTTGAGTAGTGGAAACCCACAAGCTCCAGAGGTACTTTTGACTAGATCTAAATGATTGGACATTTTTTTTCTTATCTCAAATCAAAATTTGCCTTTTTCACTTTCTACCTATTTCTACCCCATGGGGCCACATTGAACAAGTCAGATAATCTCTGTTATGTGACAAATATTTGAAGACAGCTGTCATGTCTCTACCCTGGTCTGTCCTCTAGGCAAAACACCCCTAGTTCCTTCAATTGGTCCTCATGCAGCATGGTCTCAAAACCTTTTACTTTCTTTGTTGACCTCCTCTGGGTCCTCTCCTACTTATCAATACCCTGCTTAAAATGTGGGGCTGAGACCTGAATGCCCTACTCCAGATGTGATTTAACACAGTGGAGAATAGTAGCACTATCATCTCTTGATTCCTAGACATGGTTGAAAGTGATATAATCTTTCTTGCAAAAGTCTTAGGTGGGCTATAAGTAATGAGTTAACATTTATAGAGCACTTTAATGCTTATAAATCACTTTTCATGCATTACCTCATTTGAACCTCCCAACCACTCTATGTGGTAGGAGCCAGTGTTATTGCTTTACATAGATGAGATAATTGAGGTTCAAGTGATGACCAGAATCACACAGATAGTAGATTTCAGAGGCAAGATTTGAACTCAGGTTCCCTTGATTCCAAATCTAATATTCCTTCTCCACTAAAGGTTCCCAAACTTATTTGGCCTATCACTCCATTTAAAAAAAAATTACTCAGCAACCCCCTGGAAATCTACCTGTTTTAACCCTTTAACATTTTAAAAAAAATTGTGTCATTGCAAAAAATATAATTATATATATGTACTTTAAAATGATGCATCTTAACTTTAATCATTTAGTGTAAATTTGTAGGTTTTTTTCCCTGCATTGAAATATTAATGACACAAATGTTACAAATTCACAGGTGCATTCACACGTCTAATACCTGTGGAAATTCACAAGGCATTTCCTAGGAATGTCTACCCTACAGATTCATTGTTTATGTTTGGTACCCAATGTACCAAAGGAGAACTTTGCCCTCTCACTGTCTGTGAGTAGATTTTTTTGAGACTCCAGCCAATTTACAGTAATTAATGTGATAAGGACAGCAGCTGTAGCAGTCATTAATTCCTTAATCTTGGAGCAGAGATAGGAATGGATTAGTTAGAGATAAATATAGCTTATGGCATTTTCTCATGAGAACAAGCCCTTTAAAAACAGTGTGGGCCTATAGCAGGAATGGAGGCCTGGGAAATAAAAGCAATCTTCTTTTGCCTCTGGGAGTTAACCACACTGGAGAGAGGAGAGGGGGTGGGTGGGCTGGGGAGGGAGAAATGTTGGTTTATTTTAAATGAGACCAAAATAAGCTTCTAACCCCAGACAGAAAAGGTCCTTCTGCCTCCACTCCCAGAACATTGTGACCTCTGGGTGAGAATTCTCCATTGGAGGCTGAATGAGAGTTTCAGGAGCATATCATATGAGTGATTAGGAAAGCTGGCAGGATGAGGAAGGGAACAGAGAGGCCAGATTCGCTTCTATTGAATAATGCCGTTGTTTTAAAATGAGATGAGAGGTTGCTCAAAGATGTTAATGGAAATCTTTGCAAACACAAGCTCAAAAGTTTCCTTAATCCAAGGAGTCACTCAGCCATAAAGATGTGTGGGTTATTTAGATGTTTCTAAAGGTTACTGGGAGATTGCCTTTTTTCCCCTGCAAAGAGACGAGTTGCTTATTACTTCAAATTGTGGCTCAGATTAAATGTTTCTATTCTGTATGAAAGAGGAAAAAAATAAAAACCTGCTGATACTGGGGAAAATGTGGTCTGGATAATGGGGAAGGCCCCAGAGCATGGGCTTGGGATCATATATTTAGAGAAAGAAAAGATCTTGGGGGTTTAACCCCTTCACTTTACAAATAAGGCAACTGAGGCTCAGAGATGTAAGTGACTTTCCTAAAGTCACATGGGTTGTAAGTGGCAGAGCAAATTAGGATTGGACTCAGTACCTTGTCCCACTGAATCCCTGATGTGTCTTAAACTCAAGGAAGAGGAAGAGGATGGTGCTGCAGCTTCCTGGAACGAACAATTGCTGGTTAAACTGAGACACAGAGAAAGATCATGGCAAAGGGAATAGTGCAGCCATGAGGCAGAGAGCTGGGCCAACACTGCAGCAGAATCCAACTGTTGGTTGATAAGGATGCCCAAGTCAAAATACTAGTTAGGGTAAAGGAATAATCTTCCCAGCTCCTCAGTGCCAATATTCATATCATTTACAAAGCATTTTCTACCTGGGAAGCTAGGTAATGTAAACCTTATTATCCCTATTTTACAAATGAAAAAACTGAGACCCTGGGAAGTTGAGATACCAGCCAACTAGTCACAGACAGAGCAAGGAATCCAGCCCAGGGCCTCTGTTTCCAAATTAAATAGTTGTTCCACTAAGTTTTGTTGCTAGACATTAAACCCTATGGATCCTGATAGTCAAAGTGATTTTCTTTTAAGACATCCTAGGACGTGTGGTCATTCTTCAGGCACTGTGGTGAAAGAGGCCTTTGGTCTCTATGAGGCCTGTTTGTCCTTCTGCCTCCTCTCCAGTTTGTCTGGGGCTAGGGGTCTTTGATTTAATGAGAATTCAAATAAACACTAATGGATGTATCTTGAACAGACATTGCGGATGAACAGTGATCAAAATTTGTCTGGGGCCAGGGTGGTGACAGTCTATTGTAATCTGCCCTGCTGAGACGACATCTGAGTATTCTGTTCAGAAATACATTTATCTGCTGGGGAGCATCCAGGGGAATGGCCGCTTGATTGACTGACTCGTAAGCGAAACTCTCAAGAGTGTCCAAAGATTTTTTTAAAGCAATTTTAATATGTATTTTTAAAAAGAACGACAAAGAAATGTTTCATGCTGCTTTTGGGGGATGAGTGGGTAGAGAGGTCAATAGCATGAGAAATTTTTAAACTTTTGGAATTTTGGCCGCTTAGCATGGTATGGAGAATACTTGGAGTTGGGAGGAACTGAGTTCAAATTTTGTCACAAACACTTACCATATGACCCTGGGAAACTCACTTAACTTTTCTTGACTTCAATTTCCTTACCTGTAAAATGGGGATAACAATAGTGCCGACCTAGATTTGCATGAGATAATATAGGTAAAGTCCTTTTCAAAACTTAAAATGCTACATAAAATCATCATCATCATTGTAGTGAGAAGAAGCATAGAAATCCCCCAGTCCAACTCTTTCATTCGAAATATGTGGATGCTAAAGGTCTAAAGAGGGCGTAGGATTGAGAGTGAGGCTATTTGTCTAATCCTCCCATTTTACAGATGAAGGAACTGAGGTGCAAAAAGTTTAATGACTTCCATGGAATCACCTAGGTAGTAAATAGCAGAGACAGACTTTGAACTCAATTCCTCTGATTCTAGATGCAATGTTCTTTTCAGTGCACCAAATACTCTCTGGGTTACCCTTTTATTCTTCTCAGCATTCTGGTTCTAATTTGTATCTAAACCTGACCCAAGCAGGAATAGTTTGAAAGTGGAAAGAAATCGTTATTATATTTATTAATAATCACAATTATCTCATTTTTCTAGCTCCCACTGAGAAACCTGGGAAAATCTCTCTGCTGACCATCATCCCATCACCCTTACCAACATGGTTTGCAAGCAAAACAAAAGCACAAACAAAACTTTTATTAAAGGAAAGTCTCTTACTTTTAGGTTATATGAAACAATATGCATTATTTACCTAAGGCCTCAACTCCTAAGATTTAACAGAGCCTCAATAGTATGGTTTTGGGGCAGCCAAGCAGCTCAGTGGATTGAGCACTGGTCCTAGAGTCAGGAGAACCTGAGTTTAAATGTGGCCTCAGACACTTACTAGTTGTGTGACTCTGGGTGAGTCACTTAACCCTTTTTTCTTCAGTTTCCTCATCTAAAAAATGATCTGGAGAAGGAAATGGCAAACCACTTCATTATCTTTGCCAAGAAAACCCCAAATAGAGTCATGGAGAGTCAGACATGACTGAAATGACTCAACAACAGAAACTAGAAAATGCTGTTCACATATTCTTCTTCATTCTTTTGTTAGATGTACGTGGGAGCCAAAGTTATTCACAAGAGCCATGGAAGATGTCCAGTGCAAAATTCAAATGAAAGCGAGATTTTCTATGTATGGTAATATTTTCCAGATATTAATATTTGTAGATGACCCTGTGTTGATTACACCGAGTCTCAGAATACTACAGGGCTTCCTCAGTGAGATCCAAGACAAACTTGAAAGAAATTTACATAACAATCCATACTTGGCAAATCAGGTGGATGAAGAATACCAATTGCCCAGATTATGAATTACAACAGGATAGATAACCCATCAAGTTGGTCTACTAGTGGATACACCTTGAACAGACATTGTAGATGAATAGTGATCAAAATTGACTAGGAGGGAGGAAATGGGGCTGGATTTCATTTGAGAAATTTCATATTGCTTTGAGTGATTGCTTCTTGTTTGCTGCTGCCCAAACCTGTCTTTTTAATACCAATATTCTCTTCTTTCTACTCACATTGCTGTCACCCTAATTCAGGCTCTCATTACCTCTTTCCTGGCTTATTGAAACAGTCTCCTAATTTCTCCTCCTGCTCACAGTCACTCTCTTTTCCAATACGCTCTCTACACGGCAACCAAAACAATCTTCCTGACACACAGATCTGATTATGTCACTCTTCTGCTCAAGAAACGTCACTGGCTCCCTATTACAGCCCTTCATAGTCTGGATCAAATTCATCTTTCCAGAGTTTTGTTTGTTTTCCACACTCTCTCCTTCTTGTACTTTCACTTTTAGCCAAATAGGCCTTTGTGATGAGCTTGGATGTCTATCTTATGTGATTTTGCACAGCCTGTCGCCATGACTGATTACATTCTCTGCCCTTCCATCTCTTAAAATTCTTAGCTTCCTTCAGGGATCAACTCTGATGCCAAATCCTATAGGGAGTGTTTCTTGATCTCCCTAGTTGTCAGTACTCTCTCCTTCCTCAAATGAATTTGCACATTTTGCTCTATTTGCATGTTAATAGGATCATAGTATCATACATTGGAGAGTTAGAGGACCTAGAAGAAGGGAGGTGCAGTGGAAAATATATTGGGTTTGTAGTCAGACAATGTGGGTTTGAGTCCTGAGTACCATTTACAATCTGTGTGACCCTGGGTGGGTCACTTAACTTTATTGTTAAAATGAGGGGGATAATAATAATAATAATAATAATAATAATAATAATAATAATAACAATAACAATAATAATAATAGCCAGCATTTACATAGTACCTACTATGTGCCAGGAACTGTCCTAAGTGCTTTAAAAACATCATCTCATTTGATCCTCACAACAACCCTGGGAGACAGGTGCTATTATTAGTTCCATTTTACAGTTGAGGAAACTGAGGTAAACAGAGTTTAAGTTATTTGTCAAAGAATGCACAGCTAGTAAATAAGTGTCTGATGTGGGATTTGAACTCAGGCCTTTCTGACTCTAGGCTCAGTGCTCTATTCCATTGCATGACCTAGCTGCTGGAATGGTGGGAACAGATGATCCCTAACGCACTTTCTAACTCTATATCAATGATCCTATGATTAGAGGTCAACTCATCAAATCTCCTCACTTTACAGATGAGGAAACTGAGGCTCAGAGATTGTATCCCCTTGGTAGATGTATACTTCTTGAGGGCAGGGACTGTTTTACCTAAAAATATATGTTGCATGTAGTAGGTGCTTACTACATGCTTGCTTGCTTGCTGAATGAAAAACCTCATCAAAATGACAGATGACCCATAGAGTTATGGAAAGAGCCACGATGGGTGTCAGTAGATAGAGCATATATAAGTAATGCCTTCACCAGAGAAATGACATACTAGACATCATCCAAGAGATAAATGACCAGAAGATCCCATCCAAGGGCTAGCAAGAGTGAGGGGTAGCTTGGAGAGCCTGACTGCTTTGCAGGTATCTATAAAACACTAAAGACCCAGAGAAAGGGCTCCAGTGCTTTGAGTCTATCAATCAGGGAGGGTCCATTGAAGAACATGAACAGAAATCACACAGGAAGAGAAGGTATGGGTGTGTTGTGACCTGCACTGGTGGAACAAGCACTGGCATTGATTAGGTCATGCAATTATGGAAGTATTGACAAATGGTGAATGAATATTCATCCTTAATTTACATATTGGGAAAGGCATGGAAAAATGAATATTCACTCCTAATTTACTTATTGGAAAAGGCATGCAAATATTGCTCCCAGAACATCTGGAGAGGAAGGCAACAGTCATGGTTCAACATTTGCACAACATTTTAAGCTTTTTGCAAAGTGCTTTCCTCCTAACATCCCTATGAGGCCAGGATTCAACATTATTATTCCCATTACACAGATTAGGAAACTGAGACTCTAAGAGGGCAAGTTGCTTGAGTACAGTCATCTAAGTAGGAAATAACTGAGGCAGAATTCAAAACTGGGTTTCCTGACTACGTGTCAAATGCTCTATCCACTTCTAAGCCGCACTTACCTTTTGTTGCTACATCTATTTTAGATTTTTTTTTTAAATGTGGGAGGACCAGAGAGAGAATCAGAGAATGTGTGAGTCTTCAGAGACTATCTATATTAATGACTATCTCTATGTGATACCAGCTAAAGGGGCATTTAGTAGATGTTGTAATTGTTGTGAAAAGAGCTTCTCATTTAATAGAGGTTAATTAAATGTTTGGCTCAGGGTCATTGAATGATGATTTTCTTACAAGCGATGCTAGATTGAGACTGTGTTAGGAATCTGGGATGGAGTTACTCATTCTGTGGGTTAGAGATTATTCAGTTATGTGGAAAACTGCTCTAATGCTTGTGATGGATTTCTCACTTCTCAAAGCAATAAAGTAATTGCAATTCGATTCACTTCAATTTTCAATTCAGTTCAGCTTAATGTAATAGGCAGCCATTATGACATATAGGCACTATACTAGGTCTGGGAGAAAAGAAAGACAAAAATGAACTGACCTCTGCCCTCAGGGAGCTTGCATTCTGCTTGGTGGGGGGGCAGAGAGACAACATGCACACTAGGCATAAGGTCAGGACCTATGATTATATCAACGTAGGGAGCTCCCAGAAACGCCTTCCACCAACGAAGATCAGTCATTGTTCTGCAATTTACCATCTCAGAGATTTGCTTCAGGGCGCTTAAAGACTACATGATTTGCCTGTTCTTGGTATGTATCAGAGGGACGACTGGCACCCAGCCATCCTGCCTCCTAGGCCAATGTACCACACATCCTCTCAAAACCGACGCACAGGACAGAAAATATGCATTAATTTCCAGAGGGATGAAGAACTAAGAATATTGGGAAATATAGGAGGTGGTGTGGGCATTGAGCACCTTTGTAGGAAGGTAGGGGCATAGTCACGAGCAGGATGGAGACTCAGATTTTCTGAGCCCCAGTCAAGCTTCTGAATCCTCTCCCTTCGTTTCACTGTGTGAATGCGTCAGAGCCCTGCAGGTGCAGTGGGGAGGCATTCTAGCTCCCTGCCATAGCCTTGAAGTGGGTAAAGTCAATAGGAGTCATCTGGCTAAATCCCATATCAGGTTTGGATGGATGATTGTGCGCACACCTCGAGCGCTCTCCCCCAGGACCTTCACAGCAGGCTGTGGAAATCAGCCTGTGTGCTGTTGATCCAGACAGTTTCCCTGCTCGTCTCCTCAGGCCTGGAGGAATCGAGACCAAATGGAATCACACAGTGTTATTATTTGTACACTAACTGAAAAATTTATGATTCTTTGTGAAAATAGAGAAGAGTGTGCTTCTCTGCAGAGAACTGGGGATAAGAAATGAACTGTGTTATTGGCAACATTCCCCATGGGTCCTACTCAAATAAGAATGAATCATTTATTGGATGTTCATGGTGACAACCACCACCAACCTGGATATTTTTGAGGGGATGAATAAAAAAAACAACAACCACCAAAAATCTATTATTTGTTGAGCTGCAGCAGGAAATAATAAAGCAAATTAATTTTAAATTCACACATTGCTTGTGTCTCTCTTTTGTGAAGTTTGATCTTGAGCCTGTCTGAGAAAATGCATTTCTTCCTTTTCATTCAGTCTGTGAGATGCTTTCCTGCTTGGCTAGCTCACTTTTCATATTGGACATGATAATTAACTCAGTTTGCAAGATTTTATTTAGAGGAAGAAGAGTTGCTAATTTGTTCAGGATGATAACAGCATTTATATAGTCCTTTAAAGTTTGCAAATATTATTTCATTTGATCCTCACAACAACCTTGTGGTGTAGGTACTATTATTATCCCCATTTTACAGATGAGGAAAATGAGTGAGGTTAAGTGACTTGCTTAGGGTCATACAGTCGTGATTGAGTTAGGAATCGAACTTGAGTCCTCTTGACTCTTGGCCCAGTACTCTATCCACTATGCACATAGCTGCCTTTGTTCTAGAGATCTCACTACTGAGAAAATGCTTTAAGTAGGTTAATGATAACAAGAAGAGACCCATGTGTACCAATGTGTTCATGACAGCATCACTAGAGATAACCTTAAACAATAAATAAGATAGGTACCCAGTGAAAGGCCTGAACAAATAGTGGCTTATGAATAAGATGGTAGATGAATCCTCCATGAGGAGTGATACATATTAAGCATTCAGAGAAACATGGGAAGACATGAAATAAAGTAACAGAAAGAGAAAACCCTCACAAAACTATACAAGATTACAGCAATGCGAATAAAGGCAACACTAAGAACCAATGAAATTTAGGTCAAATCCAACGGATGGCGGTACCGCGTTGTGGACACAATATGGACAATGATATCACATGGTCAAAGTTAATGCACACAGGCTTCCTTTCTGCTAACATTTGGTAAATTACAAAAGTGGAACTGACAAGTGCTATTGAACATGTTATTACATATTACAGGGAGGAGGTGTTTGTGTAGATTTTTTCTGAGCAATGTCTGTTGTGTCAACACAAAGTATATCGATACAAATGGTCAAAAGAAAAAAGAATCTATACCGAGGGTCCAATGATAACCATATGCATTTAACGCAGCCTCAGTGTGCAGTGGGTCTACTTTCACTTTTTCACTGGGCAATGGAGAGAGGCAGAGAACAGACTTGGCATAAAAGCTTTTTAAAATCCAGTTTTGGCCATTAAATCTGATAGAAAAAAATTGTTTAACAGGGCTTCACAACCACACAGATGGATGTCCAACTGTGCGGACTCCAAAATGAACCTTTTAACCCCATGAAGAGGGACATTAAAACTTACTTCGATTGAGATGACAGTTCTTTAGGATGCTTAGAAGCATTCTAAAACTTTTTTCTTTTTGATAATTCCTATGTTATGGCTAAAAATCAGCCAATGACTCCAGAAGGGAAAAATGGTGAACACATTCATGAATCTTCTGATATAGACTTTCATTCAAAAGGCCAAAACTTAATTTGTTTAAGTCATGCTCCATGCTTTGATCAGAGGTACTTCCATATGAAAGTGTTGACTGAGCTTGGCTCTCCAGTGTAAATTCATGACTGTGAAATTCAAACACAATTTTGAAATGCAAACACAGTTTAATTTATTAATAGTCACTAATGGCACATAATCAAGGCATAACATTTTGGGAAACAAACAATTGGCTTCTTTGATGGATAACTAGAGTATAGTTTGAGAATAGTTAGCTCTTCCTTGCTACAGATAATAGCCCCTTTGGGTCTTTATCTAGGACAGATGTTAATTTTATTTAACTTTCTGTTATTTTTCTGCTCAAAATTTTTCATTGGTTCTTCATTGCCTATAGGAAAAAGTGAATTTTCTCTTGCTAGGCATCTAAGACCTTTCATAATCTGACTCCAAGCTATATTTCCATCCTTGTACCTTTTTCCCTATACATGGTAAGAGGGGATTGTGATGGAAGAGATACTAAGAAGGAACATGGGTACTCAAAGGAGAAGGCTGTTTATTACTCACAGGCATGTAAATGTGTGAGCTGCCTCACTCTGTAGATTGGTGTACACATGATGGTAGCTTGAGCATACAAAAGGATTCTACCCTGATTGGGAGTCCAGATTTCCTGGGTTTCTACCTTTATTTCTGATTGTTGTTGCTGGGCAGATTCAGAGGGATTGATTGGGAGGGGAATATGAGAGGAGGTGAAAAAGTAGATGGTAGGGACTGCAACCTCTTCCTCTCCCTTTATCAATCACAAGAACACTATAATCACTAAAGTTGGTTAACCTTACACACCTGGATTAGATGAAGTTTGATAAACTAATAGTTTGCTAACCTTGCTAACTTTGCAAGGTTAAAATAGCTGACCAAGCCAGTTGTCAGGTACATAACAACTTCTAGGTATAGAGAAAAATTAATCAGAGGTCAGCTAAGACCTAGCAACAGGTCAGATAAAAACAAGAATACAACACACAATGTAAATAAAGGCAACACTAAGAACCAGTGAAATTCAGGTCAAATGCAAAGGATAATGTTGATGCCACAGAAAGGCCAATGCCTTGTTCCAAACATAACTTTTACTTTTCCTGGTCTTCTTGTTCATGTCATCAACTTCCTCATCATTCTGCCTTGCTTAAATTCTACTCATAATTCTAGACCCTCCTCAAAACCCTCCTCCATGAAGGCTTCCTTGATCAGCCCTATACTGCTTATTCAATATTTATCATATGTAACCCTGTATTGTATTTATTTATGCTCATAGTTTCCCTCCCAGCTAGGTTGTAAGGAGAAAACTATTGAGATTTTTATTTATATTAGTATTCCGCCAATTTCCTAGCATTATGATTTGCACAAAGCAGGTGGTTGGTAAATGTTCATTGAATTAATGGATGGATGAATGAGGTTCTTCCTATTTTTCCCTTCCACATCAAGCTTTCTGATGGATCTGACACCTGGAATAACCTTTTCCATTCACCCATCTTGCAAATAGCTTCCCTATAATCACTTTTTGATTATTTCCAATTCTCTAGGACAAGAGCACAATTTAATATTCAATATGGAAATCTGATACGTTAGACTAGGCTGCTACTAATATTCCATCCTCTTAGCATGTGTCTCTATATCTTAGCTGTCTCCTGTGTTATTTTAGATCAGATGTCCTACTCGACAGAAACAGTATTCTGGGCAAGACCTTGTAAAATGCTCATGCTGAACAAAGGTGAAATAGTAATCTATTAAAACTTCTCCTGTAAAGGTGGTCAGATGGCAGCAAATTGGGCCAGATGGTGATGAAAATTATTCTTTGTTAATATTTCACTTAAAGAGTCAATACTTCTATTTTAGACAAGATATCTAATCTTGACTTTCATGCTAGTTTCATACTTGAGTTTATGGTCAATTCATTTCAACAATTCAACTCAGCAAACATTTATTAAGCACCTATTGCATACAAGGCATTGCACTAGTTGTGCTGTAGAGCTACAAAGACAAAAACAAGCCCTCAGGAAAAAAAAAACTACGTAGGACAGATAGACTTTTAAATTAATATGCATTATTAACATTTTTTCTAGAACTTTCTTAAGTCTAGACAATAAAACAATAATAAAAGTTAATAAATAATAAACAAATAAACAAATAATTATAATCAATTATAATTAATATTATAAGTAAATAACAACAATGAATAATAAAAACAAAGATTTGTAACATTTGCTGATTTCTAAGGTTCAAATGTTCACAGTGAATTTTGAATACTCCTCTTTCCTCCTTAATTAGAGGATGGCTAAACAATGAGAGGAACACATGATTGATGACAAATCAGCAAAGGAGAAGGAGAAGGAGAAGGAGCAGTCAGTTAAGTAGAATCAGGAAGGATTAGTATCTTTGAAACTAAGAGGAGAGAATGTTAAGGAAGAGAGGATGGTAGAGGAAGGGGTAGTTGACAGTGTCAACAACTGCCCAGAGGTCAAGGAGGTTGAGGCCTGAGAAAAGACCATTGGATTTAGCAGTTAAGAGAGCAGCGGTTGCCGTGGAGAGAGCACTTTGAGTGGGGTTCAGATGGGGTGTTGTTGAGATGTGAGTGGGTGGTGAGGTTACAGAGGCAAGTGGTTTAGGGATGATCGTTTCTGGAAATTTGAAAAGTAAAGGGACAAGAAATATGAAGTGATAGTCCTCTCTCCAGCCCAAGTGCCCAAATCCCTTGGGGTTTTAGAACAGAAAATGGTGGGTGAAGATCTGACCTTGTAGCTGTGGGGGTTTTTGGTTCGATGGGAAGGGAAGAAGGGACATTACTCAGGAGAGCTATAGTCATAAAGTAAAATGGCCTGAAGGTGTTTCTTGTTTCTGAAACAAGATTCTTCTTCTTCACCCTCCCTAGCATTTCCTGATCATCCTTTGAACAGATTCTCCCTTTGTTTTAGATCCTTTGCTCCTGGACTGGGACTGGTTTTCCTACCTAGTTTCAAGGATACGTTCAGCTCCGCCACCTGGGAATTTCTGACATTGACTTTGGATGGTGGTTGCTGATTTTGATCCCTGGTCTTCTTGCTTGGAGGCAGCCTGGTGCAGTGGGGAGAACAGTTGATTTGGAGTCAGGGAGGCCTGGGTTTGAATCTGTTCTCCAACCCTGACTTTCTATGTGATCCAGGGCAAATCATGTAACCACTCTTTCCCTTAGATTCCTCATTTGTAAAATGGGGATAATAATAACACATCTCCCAGGTTTTTGTGAGGATTAAATTATGTATATAAAGCACTTTTCAAAGCATTATTGTTCCTGTTGTTGTTATTTGACTATGTCACCCCCAATTTCCCTGGTTTTGTTGATGTTTTCTTTGACCTATTCATTACCCTCCTACAAGAGAAGTCTTGGCTTTGGAGGCTTTCTGAAGTAATAAGACTCCAGTGAGAATTTCTTTGCAGTGGGGGAGAGAGGTTAATTTTAGTCACAGGAGTATCATTCCCCAACTGATCCCCTTAAATATAACTAAAGATTGACAGACTATATTCAGTCAGATGATCTAGGTTCAAGTATCAGTTCTGGCAATTAACTCTGGGACCTTGGGTCAAATCACTTAACCACTCAGGGCTTCAACTTCCTTATGTGTAAAATGACAGGGCTGGCCTCTAAGACCTCTAAGGTCCCTTCCAGCTTTAAATCTAACTGACCTCTAGGCCAGGCGCCTGATTGGGCTGCCTGGGAGAGAAGCACAAAAACAGGTTTTTGAAGATGGAAGGGACCTGTAAGGTGATCAAATCCAACCATTGCTGAAGAGGAACAGCCTCATAGAATGTCACCATTCATTCTCTGTTTAAAGACTGTCAGGGATAGGGAACCTACTGCGTCCTGAGGCAGCCCTTTTTCATTATTGGACAACTCTAATTTTTATAAAATGTTTCCTTACATCAAGCCTAATATCTGCCTCTGAAACTTCTATCTGTTTATTGCTGCTGGCATTTCCCTCTGAGACCGAGCAGAATAAGTTAGATACTTTTTTGGCCTCAGAGCCCTTGGGCTAAAATGTTGAAGAACAGATGTCATTAGAAGCTAAAATTGATGAGGGACTGTGAGGAATTGGCCTGATGTTTTGTACCTTCTTTTCTTTTTAAGGTGGTTACATCTGAGATAGGAAGGGAAAGGGATCCCCTGTCTTTGGCATGAGACAGGGGAAATCCACACTTTTTAATTCTATCATTAGAGCCCTACATATAAACAACCAGATGGTTAAAAAGATTTCTAAGAAGCAGCAGAAATCTCAGAATGGAGATACTGAAGATATTGAAAAATCAGAAAAAGCACAAAGAACTATAAAGTGTTTTGTATAGGAAAACAAACTTTCATATCTTTAACATTTCCGGTTCTCTTGATTGGACTTGATCCCCTAACCTGTTGTCTTTGACATGTTCAGCCAGGCTACACTGACAACTAATTTAAATATTGCCTTCATCTTGTGAATTCTGTTCATGGGTTCTATAACTTTTACAACCTATATTTAACTCTTTGCAAGATTTACAGAGTTATTCAGTATAATAACATAGGGAATTAATGTATAAAGCCTTATACTTGGGTTAAAATAAATCAACTTCACAACCACAAGGTGGGTAGAGGTCATTCAATCAGTCAATAAACATTTATTAAATACCCACTATATTCCAGGAACTATGTTAAATACTGCAGGTGGCTACAGGGCAGTTCATTTCAAACAAATTTAGGGGTTTTCACTTAAGGAAAGGCAAGACAGTGTAGTGGACAGAGACCTGACCTTGGAGTCAGCAAGACCTAGGGTCAAATCCTTTCTCCTTGCCTCTGTGATCCTGGGTAAGTCCCTTAACCACACTATCTAGATAGATAGATACATTGACGGATGGATGGATAGATAGATGGATACACTGGTGGACAGATAAAATGGTACATTGATACCTAGCTAGCTAGATGGATGGATGGATAGATAGATAAATGATAGATAAAGTGTTTTTTAACTGCTTCTCTCTGTCAGACACTCAATATACAACTATGAGCAAATAAGTTACTGTCTTACCTCAAGGAGCTGAAGTTCTTATAGCTGGGGGAAAGACAAAATATAAAATAAAGAGAACTAAAGAGCAGGGTCGGGGAAGGAGAATTGTATTCATAAGGGAGCAATGTAACAGGAGAGAAGGTAGAGTCTTGAGAGGTGGTTGGGAAGTGAAGTGAGTATGACTGGGGCACAATTCTTAATGGTGGCCTGTAGTAGACAGTTGCCAGTTAGGACAACAGGCTTCAGGGTGGAGATATCTCCAGAGTGAGGAGATGGAAAAGTCCAGAGATGAGTGATAGCACCACAACAATCTGCCCCAGTTAGCATGGTGCCTGGTATATAGAAAGTGTTTAATAAATGTTTGCTAAAATGTTTACTAAAGTCTTATAAGTGTTAACTATATTTATTAATATTATATTTATGCTATACATTTTTACATCCACTTGTTTCATCTATTAGAACCTGAGCTTATTTTGAGTAGGGATTGTTTCATTTTTGTATTTGAATTCCTAGAACTGTGGTACAGCACCAAGGACAGAGTAGGTGCTTAATAAATACTTGTTGATTGATTGATTGGTCAGACCACATCTGGAGTACTGTGTTCAATCCTAAGTGAGCAATTTCAGAAAGGGTACCAGTAAGCTATGCTACCTCAGCCTCAGTCAAGAGGTTGTGTACTAGATAAGAGGTACAGTAGAAAGGGAGCTAGACTCTCAGCCAGGAAGACCTGAGTTCTAGTCCTATCTCTAACATATGCTGACTGTGTGATCTGAGCAACTTGCTTAGCCTCACGGAGCCACAGGCAGCTTTCTAAGATTATACTTTAAAGAGCAGGTACTGATCTGAGTTGATAGAATGAATTTCCTCATTGGAAGTTTTCCACAGTAATGAAATCCTAGGTTGGGCCCAAAAAGATGCTGGTAAGCTGAAGAGTATTCAAAGGATGGGGAACAGCTTCTGGTTCTTTCCATACAAGGATTTCAAGAAAGAAATGGGGATACCTGGCTTAGGGAAGAAGAGGCTAAATGGGGACCTGATGCTTGTCTTTAAGCATTTGAAAGACTGTCATGTGGAAGAAAGAATAGACCTGTTCTGCTTGGCCCCAGAAGCAGAATTCAGAGCAACCTGTAGGTTGAAATGAGGCAAATTTAGGTTTGACGTCAGGAAAAAATGTCCTAACAGGCAGACCTATCCCAATGTGGAATGTGTTGACCCAGGAAGTAATGGGTTTCCCTTTACTGCTGCCTTCAAGGAAAAGCTCTATACTGTAGGGAGAATTCTTGTTCATGTACGGGAAGGGTCAGATGGCCACTTCCATTTCCATCTTTGTTCCAGCTCACCAGCTGAAGGGTGGGAGATTCAAATTCACTAATTAATCAACCAACAAAGATTTATTGAGTATTTACTCTGTGTTTAATGCTTTGTTAGGCACTGTGGGATACAAAAGAAATATAGGACACTCCTTGCTGATAACGTAGTAGCTAGATGGTGGAGAGGCAGAGAATCTGTCATCTGGAGTCAGGAAGACCTGAGTTTGAATCATACCTCAGAAAATTATAAGCTGTGTGATCATAGGCAAGTCATTTAACTTCTCTGGGTCTCAGTTTCCTCATCTGTAGGCTTTAGGAAGAAAAGTAATATCTAGGTATAGAGAGTTAAGACCTTAAAGTAGGAATGGGGAGAAAAAGAATAAAATCTAGAAACATTGAGTCAGAAGAAGCAATAGAATTTGGTGATTGATTGACTGTGAAGAGGGAAGGAGAAAGAAAGTTGAAGATGACCCTGAAATTTTGAGTCGGAGAGCCTGTGAGCCCAGTGACGCCATTAATTGAAATAGAGAACTTGAAGGAGTAGTTATAGAGGAAGGAGGAGAATGAGAATAGCATAATATCCTGGCTGCCAAGGAGAAGAGTGCTTCAAGGAAGAGAAGGGTGTTCAAGCCAAGAGCTGATGGTTAAAGATCAGTCATTCAAAATTCAGGATCATTTTAAACACACACACACACACACACACACACACACACACACACACACACACACACACAGAGACATTGGGAATGCTTATGTTGGCCACAAATAGGATTATAGATTTAGAGATGGATGGGGTCTTAGAAGTTACCTAAGAAGCTGGAAGATATTACCAGTAATGAGTTGCACATGAAAAGCAGCATAAAAATTACAACCAAGGCCTTGATTCATATGTTCAGAAGGGGATATGAGTCAATCCTGTGGCAAAAATGAGAAGTCACCAATGAATTCTGTCTGACCTCTACATTTTTTTTTTAATACCTGCTAAGTACTATGCACTGTGCTAGGTACTGAGGACAGAAAAGTAAAAATTTCTCTGTATTTTAAGCTTATCCTCTCTCTGTCAGGAAGCATATTTCACCTTCATTCTTTTGACTTGTGGTTTATCATTGCATTGATAAGACTTCTAAAGTCTTTCAAAGTTTTTTTCCTTCTTTATGTTATTTTCACCTCTATTTGTTGAAACCCTTCTCTTCTCTCAAGGATTTCTTCAGGAAACCTTTCTGGATCTTTCCCCTTCAGAGTAAACAGATCTTCAGTTTAGAGCTCTCTTTTGCTTTTATCGCAATATTCTTTGTATCATACTCTGTATGTATGTATGTGTGTGTGAGCGTGTGTGTGTGTGTGTGTGTGTGTGTGCGTGTGTATGTGGTGAATCCCCTCTCTTTGACTGCATATTCCATGAGGGAAGAGATTATGCTGTTTTCATCTTTGGGTTTCCAGTACCTTGTATAGTATCTGACCCATAGTAGATGCTTAATAAATATTTGTGGAATTGTACAGAATATATTTAATTTTTTTCTTTTGTTTTCAAGTAATAAGTATTTTAAAAGTTAATTTGTCCCTCCTACTACATATCTCCCCTGCATTGAACAAATTAAAAATATAAAACAAAAACAAATCCATCAACGTATACATATTCAGGCAAAACAAATAACCACATTAGCCGTGTCTGAAAATGTATATCTCTGTGTTTTAAGCTCATCCTCTCTCTGTCAGGAAGCATATTTCACCTTCATTCTTTTGACTTGTGGCTTGTCATTGCATTGATCAGAGTTCTAAAGTCTTTCAAAGTTTTTTTTTCTCCTATAATGTTACCATTGCATAAATTGTTCTTCTAGTTCTGCTCACTTTGTTCTGATTAGTTAATAAGAATCTTCTCAGTTTCCTCTGACACTGTCAATTCCATCATTACTCATGACACAATAATATTCCCTTATGTTCGTATACCACAATTTGTTTAGTCATTCCCCAACAGGATGATACCCTCTTAGTTTCCAGTTTTGGAGTAGAATTAGATAGTGACTGGTTTATGATCAGTGAAAAGCACAAAATGGGTCCTGCCTTTCCACAAAGTGCAACAAAGTTGTTTTAACTAAAATTTATTCCATTCTGTCAGTAGTGTCTGGATTATAAACTTTGGGATTTTATGGTTACATCTTTCACAATTCTAGGAAGTATCCTGGAATCCCCTGAAGACTAAGGATGAGTAAAGAGCCAGGCCTGTGTCTCTAAGACAGCCTTTGCCAGGGTGTATTACATAACCCAGTCTCTGCCTGTACCACATCACAGATTTTTAATGATGGGAGTGGTTCAGCACTCTTTTGGGGGAGGCCATGAGAACTCAGACTGCAGGGCGGGGGGGAGGGTGAAGTTGGACTCCACTGAAGAAACTTGGACTCATTAAGACTTCCTGTAGTCCCTTGTAAGGCAATTTCCTTCTAAAGTTGGGTTAGGTATCATGGGGACTTCCCCCAAGTACTAGGGGACTCCAGGTATGCATTGGCTTTGTCCAAAGTGTGCAATGAGGGTGTAGCAGATGATTTTAAATTTCTAATTGCTTGGATTTTTCCTAGGACTCTTGAGCACAATTTTAGTGAATATCACTATGGACAATGTTCAACAGTTTATAGCACTCTATGACTTGGATGTTTTAAGTAGGTCGTAACTAGGGTTGAGTGACAAGGGCTTTTCCCCAGAGCATTGAAATTGAGAGGATGCTCACAGCACTTCTAAATCTTTAGAAGGACAGAAACAACTGAGTTCAGCCTCTAGTTAGTAAGAATAACTGGTTAAAATAGGAAGCCATGCTCCAGTTAAACTGTGATACATCATATTCAGATAAGACTTATGTAAAATTCATTTCAAGATCTTCAGAAGGAAAAGAGGAAGAATAACAATAACTTTAATGGATTGCTTTCACTCACTCCCACTAACCAATATTGCAGGGGCTTCATGGGGGTTGGTGTACAAGAATTACTCTTTCACAAATGAATTTGTCTTAAAAAGTTGATTTGAGAGTATATTTCATGGTGTTTGCACCAATATTTTTAGTTATGATTTTTGGTTTGTATTCCAGATGAATTCGGCTCCTACTAATTAAAAAAATAATAAATCACTCACACAGAAGTGTCAAAGCAATCTAAGGTATACTCTAAAATATCCTGTTCACCATCAGGTAGAATCAGATGTCCTAGTAATTCAGATATAAGTGAAAAACATTCCTTCCTGTTGCTTTAGCTTCTCAGGATGCAGCCTATGTCCAGTTATTGAAGTGAATGCTTCCAGCGACCACAGCCGTGTAGCTAATGCTCCATATGGCACTATAGCCAAGTCACTGGCTTGGCTTGAGCACTTTTGTCTTTGGTCATTCCAGAGTGAAAATACAATTAGACTTGGCTGTGAGACAGATGAAATCTGTCATATCCCCCCCCCCCCCATCAGACAACCTGCATTCAGGCCAGATCAATAAATACAAATACACTTGTGCATCAGTCCCAGGCTAAGCTTCCCGTTCCAATGTGTGCAGCTCCAAATTCACTCATATCTGGCACCCATTGCTTCCTGGCTGAGTTCATAGTTTCTGTGATTAGTGCAATTTCAGAGCTGGACCACAGAACCAGTCTGTAGACCATCATGATAAAGCAGCAGATGGCTTTACCATACCTTCCCTGTAAGGGCAGCTCCCAAAGAAGAAGGAGGCTGAGTTGTTTGCTCTACAGAAGGGAACTTTATAGGTGGTATGAGGTCAACTCATTTCCTGAGGACAGCTTCGTAAGAATGTTGTGACAGCTTCATAAGAATGTTATGATTCTTACCCTCCTCCCAAGCCCCATACTTTCTCATCATTTCAAAATGATTTTTAATAAGCCTTATCTGTTTTTAACTTATCATGGGAACAAGTCATAATTTGTGTCATGCAATGCTTGCTCATAATGGAAAGAGTTCTAGATGAACCATGACAGAGAACCTGGGTTCAAACCCTGATTCAGTTACTTACTACCTGTGTGAAGTAGAGTAAGTCACTTGACCTCTTTGGATCTCCATTTCCTCATCCGTAAAATGGGGATGCTTGGTAGGTCCCTTCTAGCTCTAAATCTATGAACCTACATTCAGGAATACTAGATTGCTCATGTATATTTTGTCATGCTAGCTTTGGCTCAATGGGACACCTGGCAGGTTGGAGACAATACATAGATACATAGACAATATATAGATATAATACATGCATTTATTAAGCACTTACTATGTGTGGGGAATTGTGCTTAGCACTGGGAATACAAATTCAAACAAAACAAGACAGTGCCTACCTACCCCCAAGGGATCACCTGGGAATTTTCTTAAATAGTAGTTCTGGGTGGGTACTCAGCAATCAGAGGAAGGAACAGTAGGAACAAAGACATCTCCAAAGAGAAAAGGCTGTTGTTGGTAAGGAGGTTCAGGTGGACCTGGGAGAAGAGGGCATGGGCTGTGAAACCTAGTTATTTTTTTCTCTAGAGTATATCTAGAGGATGTTAGAAGAAAGTGCTAACAATTCATTGGCAAAAATGACATTTATTTTGAGAGAAAATAAAGAGGTGGGGAAGTGTGGGGAAAAGAAATATGTAAGAGTCCGATGTTTATTTAATATATACTTCATCCTCACAAGATACTGCTCAAAGACTGAGTTTCTTCACAAAGAAATCTCACCTCTGCTGCCCTGTCCCAAGCCAGTAGCAATGTTAAATTAGGTTGTAGAAGTTGTTGCTACAGGATATTCAATGAGGCAATTAAGCCAGGCTATTTAGAGAATGGGATTAGACATTTGCTGTATCTGAGTAAGAAGAACATCTACATTTACCGCAATTGCTATGGAGAAGAAACCTTTAGACCTCCACATATTGCTAGACATCAGCACTATGAATCAGGTCAGGAAAGAACTTCTCCAGTAGTACTGCACAGCAAAGTCCATCCTATGGCATGGCTTATTCTTGGGGGAAAACTAGGTAGTTTGAAAAAAAATTCACTAACATATTAAATAGAGCTAGATTCAGAAAAGAAAGGGAGATTCGGTAGAATGACTTGTGCTCACCTCCTATAGGTAGAACCCCAAGCTTCCTTCAAAGTCCACATCAGGTGCTCCCTCCTATATGAGGCTTTTCCTGATTTTCCCAGTTGTTAGTACTTTCTTCCTTTTGAAATTACTTTATTTTTATGCCATCAAAACATTAAGGTCATTCACTGCATCCTAGGCTATTGTCAGGGGTTTTGACTTTTGTCATGCTACTGGACTCTGACTGGAAGAGAGAGTGAGACTGATGACTTTGCACAACTCTGCCTCACTTAAATCCAATTCACACACAAGTCGAGATATCACCTCGTGAAGCCATTGGTCCTCTTTGAAAATAAAGGACGAACAACAACAACATTCTTTTTAATTTACCTTTATTCTGGTGAATCTGCTAGAGTTTAAAATTGAAAATAGAGGGGAATAGAGAAAATTGCCCATAGTAGGTAGATATGCCAAGCCTGATGTTATAAATAGTAGCAGGTAAAAAAAATTAGAAAGGATATTAGAAGAAAGTGCTAACAATTCATAGGCAACAATATCTAAAGAAGTGAGACTATAGTGAACCCCTACCTGCATATATATATAAGGAAATGCACAAAATCTAGGTAATAAGTGAAGTCAACTAGAAAGTCTCATAAAATAGGCAAATTTGATCTTTTCAATATCACTCAATCAACCAGCAAGTGTTTATCAAGTATCTCCTATGAGTCAGGCACTCTTCTAGATATGGGGGTTACAAATAGAAAAGTAAAATAGTCCCTGCCCTAAGGAGCTTACATTCTGCTATGGTATGGCTAAGACTTGGTGGGATGCCACTCATGATTACCATATGACTCTGGAAAGATATATTGTATTTAAAAGAAATGAAATAGGTAAGAGGGAGTGTTAGAGTAGCATATTTTAAGATTATTTAACTATGCAATAGCTATAGATGTAGTTAAACATTCTACATTCTATTAAGAACGTAAACTCTTGGAAGACAGGTACTATTTTTCCTCCTTTGCATTTATATTCCCTGTGCTTAGAACATGGCATTGCATGAGGCAGGACCTTAAAATATGCTTATTTGATTGAATTGGAAATGAAGAAATAAAAAAAACACATTAGTAGAAATATGATGGAGAACATTGGGTAAAGATAAATGGAGAAAGAAACAGAAGTCTTAGCCCAAATCCCACTTAAACTTTCCAGTTCTATTAATACTAGTGACTTCTCTCTGCTAATTATCACAATTTTTCCTACATATATTTTGTTTGTATACAGTTGTTTGCATTCTCTCCTCTCCCCCATTAGATTGTGAGCTCCTTGAGAACCTGGATTGTCTTTTGCCTTTCTTTGTTATCCCCAGCATTTAGCACAGTGCCTGGCATACAGTAAGCACTTAATAAATGTTTACTGACTGACTCAATTAAGCAGAAATAGTATAGATTACCTGGAAAGAACAATTTATTAGATAAAGAAACATCCCAAAACTGAAATAAAGGCATGATATAAAATGGGGGACTTCCATTATCTTGACATCTGCTAAAATTCTCTGCCAAAAGCAGAGGAGCTCATAAATTCTTGACATGCTTTAGTGATAATTTCATTCTTCAAAGAGGAGGCAAAAAGAAAAATTGCTATTCTGGACCCAAATATTGCAAACTAGGAGGAAGATAGGTTAAAAAAAAGGCAGGAACTCTGGGACAAGTGTCTATTCCTTTCAATAAAGAACTCAAGACAGGGAAGGAGAAGAGATCAGGGACTCAAGGAGAGAGGATTTCCTTCCTTCCTTCCTTCCTTCCTTCCTTCTTCATTTGTCTGTCTTTTTATCTGACTGTACCCAACTGTCTTCCTATCTTGCCCAGACCATAACTGCAAGAATTACTTATGGGCTAGTTCCATTACTAATCAGCATGGGAGTTCCGATCTACTCCATTTCTGATCTGGGCCAGATTGTCCTTCGTCAAGCAATCTGCAGGCCCCTGTTCCTGAGGCTTATTATATCAATGCTAGATTCAATCAGCCTGGCCCTCTGTAGCTCAGAAGA
The DNA here is from genome assembly GCF_900497805.2 of Vombatus ursinus. Taxonomy (NCBI): domain Eukaryota; kingdom Metazoa; phylum Chordata; class Mammalia; order Diprotodontia; family Vombatidae; genus Vombatus; species Vombatus ursinus. The sequence continues at coordinate 1,003,049 of NW_020951957.1, forward strand.
TCATGAACTCAAGATCAACCAGCCTTAGTCTCCCCATTAGCAGGGATATGCTACCACCATGCCCAACTAAAGATTTTAAGATTCAGAGAAAGGAAACGGGCTTAATATTATACAGGGGGGAATTTGACAAAAGAGGGATAGGAAGCTTTCAAAATTGAAATTCAGAAATTATTCCAAACAATAGGAAAAAGATGAGCTACTGAAAAGACCAATGTGGCTTCATAGGGAAATTATTGACCAAATCAGATTAAAAAAGACAAGATTAAAAAATGAAAGCAAAGGTAGGTGACTGAGGATGGAAACATTACTGTCATAGTGTAAGAAGAGCTTAGCAATCAAGGATGAGCTGGGGCTGGCAATAAATGCCATGGACAACACAAACATTTATTTTTTTTAAAGCTATTTTTGGGGCAACAATGAATGAACGATAAAGCATTTATTAAGTATTTACTATATACCAGGTACTGTACTAAGTCTTGGATACACGTATAATAAGACAAGATAGTCCTTGTGCTCAAGGACCTTATATTCCACTGGGCAAAGACAACAATAAAGAGAAGTTGGAGGGGTGATGGGGTGGCCTGTGCATGGTGGCATAGCTTGGAAATAATTTCAGTCTAGCAAGATAAGGCAAAAGCTCTCCTATCAGAGTCAAAGTCAAAGCGGGGGGGATAGGATCAGAGTTCAAGGTTGTGGTGGGAGGAGGATGAAGAGATTGGGGACAGTGGACAGAGTGCAGGCAACATTATTTGGAAATGGCTGGGAAATGTTCAAAGAGGATCAAAGAAGAGATGGGACTGTTACTCACAGGTGGATGGATGGAATGTTAACCACTGGAAAGATGAATGACAACTCAATTTTGTTTCAGTTGTCTCTGCCAAGTAGAATAATCTTTTGATTGGGAAAAAGAACAAAAATAGTAGCAAATTGAAACCCAAGATAAAGGGGGAGCTGCTCATCTGAAGGACCTCTCCAGATGTCTATCATGTTCCCATAGTGATTTGGAAACAGAGATACTTACTTGTTGGAAGATTGGCTGACATATCCATTCACCTCCCCAATGCATTCATCAAACATGTATCTTTTATCTTAGATTTCAGCTTGCTGCTGATCATTTTTGTTCAGAAAAAACAGCAGTAAAATTGAATTGAGCCGTTTATCTATCTCAAGGTTATCATTTCATCTACCTATCTCTTCTTTGATCTTCTTTGCATATATCCATTGTATCTAAAGTCTGGTTAGACAGTCGTCTTTGAGAAAAAGATTTGGGAGGACTTCAAGCTTGAAGCAAAAAATAAAATAAAATAAAAAAAGATGCTATTTTAGGTTGCATTAAGAGATTCACAGTATCCAGAATTAGAGAAGTGATGGTCTTGCCATACTCTGCCCTTCTCAGATCACATTTGGAGTGTTGGGCTTAGTTCTGGGAATCACATTTTAAGAAGGCTATAGCACATTCAGAGAAAAGCAACCAGGATGGTGAGAAGACTGGAGCACATGTCATGTGAGGATTTTGTTTTTTTAGTCTTGGGAAGAGAGCACTTAGAAAGGAGCTGTCTTTCAAGTATTTGAAGAGTTGTCATGTAGAAGAAGGGTTTGATTTCTTCAGTTTGGTCCCAAAGGACAGAACCAAGAGCAACAAATAGATATTACAAAGAGGCTAATTTAGGCTTAACATAAGAAAACTTCCTGAGAACTGGAGTTGTATGAACATCAAATGAGCTGTCTCAGGAGGTATCAAGTTCTCCCTTGCTGTATTCAAGTTGAGGCTGAATGACAAGAAATTTATTTATCTTATTATTTATGTTTTATTTTGTTTTTTGGTTTATGGAATAATATAAGCATTTCCATAGCATAGTATAATAAAAAAGAGGATTGCACATGAAACTGCCAATCCATTATGTACAATTTGCTGTTCTTTTTAAAAAATATAATAGAATTATCATGTAAATTTCTTTTTTCCCCTCCTTGGCTACCATGAAAAATCATTCTATACAGACTTCTATTTATCAGTTCTTTCTCTGGATGCAGATAGCATCTTTCTTCATATGTGCTTTATAGTTAATTTGGGTATTTATAATAGTCATAATGACTTATTTGCACAAGAAGCATTTACTAAGCATTTGCTATGTGCCAGGTGCTGGGGTTACAAATACAAGTCCCTTCTCTCAAGGAGCTTACATTTTAATGGGGGAAGGCAATACAAAAAAAGGAGAATTGAAAAAGTGTGTATGTGTGTGTATGTGTGTGTGTGTGTGTGTGTGTGTGTGTGTGTATGTGTATGACTCCATGAACTAGGTGATATCTAAGGTCTCTTCCACTTCCAGATCTATGATTTTGTGCTAGGGAACATACCTTCTGTATCTTTTGCACCCACTAAAATGTCTATATTTAAGTTAACACTGTAGTAGGCATTTAATAAAATACTGATTGATTGATTGAGTGAATGAATGTGGCAAAATGACCACCCTTCTCACTGTCTTTTGGACTTGAAACTCTGAGTTCAATTTGTATCATTTATATCCTCCCTTTTTCTGTGCTTATCTGATCAATTGCTAAATCTTTTTGCTTCTTCCTTCTAGATATGTCTCTCATCTATTCTTTCTTTTCTATTTCCCTGGCCATCACTCTAGTTCAGGTAGTTATCTACAATCTATCCATTTTATTGCCTATTGACAACTGAACTTCTAGTGACCATGCCCAGAAAGGGCTAAACTACTCAACTGTGTAACTTCTGGCGAGAGATTGGGCCCTGATTGATGAATGCTCACCCAGTCCATTCTCTCTAGCCAATCCTAGATCCTTCTTCATGTTTTTCCCATTCATTTTCCTTCCAAGTTGCTCTGCCACTGAATGAAGCCTTTGCAGACTCCATTGCTGCTATTGCGGTGCTTTCCAAAGGGGACCTCCCAGCAACCATGACTTTATGCTAGAGGAGCTAAGCCACTTCTCAAATAGGAACCATGCTATCTTGCTTGGTAAGTGCTCACATAGTTATGGGTCCTGTATGCCTAGACTATTTTTCACCTTGACCATCAATTTCTACTGTGTCCACATTAATGTACTCTACCTGTTTCCATCTCTGGCTCTCCCCAAACCACTAATCTTACACATTTTACATACCTTGCTCTGGGAACAATAATCAAATTAGCATTATCATTGTTTTTGAAAGATGTCAATTAACTGCCCTATGATATCACATGTGGGCAGCCAGGTGGTATGTTGGGTAGAGAGCTGGTCCTGAAGTCCGGAAGACTCATCTTCCTGAGTTCAAATCCAGCGTCAGACACTTACTAGCTATGTGACCCTGGGCAAGTCATTCAACCCTTTTTGCCTCAGTTCCTCATCTGCAAAATGAGCTGGGGAAGGAAATGGCAAACCACTTTGGTATTTTTGACAAAGAAAATCCCAAAAAGGGTCATGAAGAATAAGACACAACTGAAAAATGATTGAACAACAAAACAAAATAATTTCACTCCCACCCTGATGAATTCCCAGATCAAAATACCCTCTCCTTTATGTATCATCAGCCCTATTAGAATGTGCAAGTCCCTTGAGGTCAGGGATTGATTTGATTTTGGGTTGATATCCCTGGCACAGCATCTGGCATGTAGTAAGTGATGAATGCTCATTCATTCATTCATTTTATTCATCCACTTATGTCTGGATGACTTCAATAGCTCCTTGAAGTTCTCCTTGTACATAGGAATATAGACAGCAGGCACATGAAAAGACATATCACCCCTAATATGAGTGCCTGACACAAATGGCCAGGTAGCCAGACAGAAAGCAAAGTCTTCCCTATGTGTACGAAGGCTAGGAGAGGGATAGGTGTTAAAAGGAGGAAGGAGCATGATCTTTTTAGTTCAGCAGCTGCATACCTATGCCCACTGAGTTGATAGTATTCCCTGGTCTCTTGTTGTGGGGTCCCAGAAGCAAAACTAAGGAGTCAGGATCAAAAACAAAAAAGAAAAACAATTACTTGGTTTGGAAACTCCTTTCCCTACAAAACTTTTACAACTTAGGTTCTCAATTTCAATTTGAAATGTGTCTATGTGTAATTTGGGAGAGGGTGTTGTATGTGTAAATGAATCCTCAGAAAGTTTATAAATGGAAAACAAGATTATCTAGCACAGAGCTTTGCATATACTAGGTGCTTAATAAAAGTTTCTTTAATTGATTTAAACTGTTTTCAGGGGAAGGAAGGAGAATATTCAACACAAATAACAGTACAAGCTATATTTAACTTGGAAGTTAAGCATAGAATTCACCTACCTCCATGAGGACTGAACTGTGGTCCAGAACATCCCAACATTATAGTGGGAATCATTGAAGAACCCAAGTAGAAGTGACTAGTGATGGGGTTGCCAAGAGATATTTTTCAGGTCTTTAAACATGGCCAATTTGCTTCTCAGAATTGTGGGTTTCTTATATAAATCTGGAAAAGCTCAGTGCCTTGCATATAGTAAGCACTTAATAAATGTTTGGGAATTGAAGTTCTTCTTTCTGTTGTTTTGTTAAAGCTGCCCACAATAGGAATTTTGGAGAATTCTCTAATTGTGTAGTGCTTAGGATAATGTATTTTCCCCCCAAAAGCTGTTCTCACCATGACACTGAAGACCTGTAGTACTTTTCATCCATCCATTCAACAAGCAGTTAGTAAATGCCTAATATGTGTCAGGCACCATACTAGGTGCTGGAGATTAAAAAAAAAATAAAAAAAAAACCAAATCAAGCCAAAACAAAACCAAAATAGTCTCTGCCTTCTGGAGTTTACATTCTACTGACAAGGGGTGGGGGGTGGGGTGAGGAAGAGCATATAAACTGGTAAGATTGTGTAAAATATACACCAAGTAATACAAAATTATTTCTGTTGGAGGGAGAGTATTGACAGCTGAGTGGTTTAGGAATGGCCTTACGTAGAAGGTAACACTTGAATAAAGCCTGGATGGAACATAGGAATTATTTTTTCCTTTATTAAAAACATTTTTATTTAGAGTTTTGAGTTCCAAATTCCATTCCCCCTCCCTCCCTGAGATGGCAAGCAATCAGATATAGGTTATACATACGCAATTATGTAAAACATTTCCATATTAGTCATTTTATACAGATGACTCAAATAAAAGAAAAAAATGAAAAAAAGAAAGTGAAAAATAGCATGCTTCAGTCTGTTTTCAATCAATATCTGTTCTTTCTCTGGAGGCAGATAGTATGCTTCATCATTAGTCCTTTGGGGTTGTCTTGGATCATTGTACTGCTGAGAATAGCTAAGTCATTCATAGTTCTTCATTGAACAATATTGCTGTTACTGTGTGCAACATTATCTTGGTTCTGTTCACTTCACTATGCCATCAGTTAATGTCTTTCCAGGTTTCTCTGAAATGATCCTGCTTGTCATTTCTTATAGCACAATAATATTCCATCACAATCATATACTGTAACTTGTTCAGCCATTCCCCAATTGATGGACATCCCTTTGATTTTCAATTCTCAGCCACCATAAAAAGAGCTGCTATAAATATTTTTGTACAAATAGGTCCTTCCCCCCCTTCTTTTTGAGTGTCTTTGGGATATAAACCTAGCAGTGCAATTGCTAGATCAAAGGGTATGCAGTTTTATAACCCTTTGGACACAGTTCTAAACTGCTTTCCAGAATGATTGGATCATTTCACAACTCCACCAACAGTACATTAGTGTCCCAATTTTCTCACATCCCCTCCAACACCCAACATTTTCCTTTTTTGTCGTATTAGCCACTCCAATAGGTATGATGTAGTACCAGATTTATTGTAATTTGCATTTCTCTATCAATAGTGATTTAGGGCATTTTTTTATATGATTATAGGTAGAAGCTAGGAATTCTAAGAGGCCACTTTGAAGAGGGAGAGGATTTCAGGCATAGCGAACAGCATATGGAGGAGCCCATAGGTAGAAATGAAATGTCCAGTATGGGAGATAGCAAAGAGTCCAGTTTGGCTGAAAAGTAAAGTCATAATGGAGAAGGAGCATAATAAAAGATGTAGTCAGTCAATAAATATTTACTAAGTTCCTGCTGTGTGCCAGGAGCTGTGCTAGTGAGTTTCTGAGGCAGGATTTAAACTTAAGTTTTGCTGACTCCAAGTCCATCACAGCACCTACCTGCCTCCTGTCATCATCTAATAGCAAAATGTTTGGTGTCATTTGGCAGTCTCTCCTTAATCTGTGGACCTACAATTCTGCCTCTTGTAACCAGTCTCTGCTCACCACTGGTTGTTCCTGACAGATCTTACTTCTGAGTAAAGAGTCTGAGGAAAGGGTTGCCTTTTCCAAAGCCATGAACTTTTAAAAGCTATTACTTGGCTAAGCTGCCATTTTAAGAGTCAGCTTTTCATTCCATGCACCATTACCCAAAGAGAGGGCAAGATAGACGGACTATCATACCTGTGAAATACAAGCCTTACTCAGCTAACAGACAAGATGAGAGATTATGTCCTTTGCATACTATTCACTCAGAATAGCCAAAAGGCTGCTTCTCTGGGGAGGAAGGGGCCATCTATGTGGAAATGCAGTTAATACCTATTAAGCTCCCCTGGCAGAGGGTATGATGACCACCCACTGGTCTTTTCTGGAGAGGAAAGTTATAGGGGCTAGAGCCTGAGAGAGAAAGAGAAGGTCTGATTAATACCCCTCCAGACACTACTCATGAAGCATTTTTTTTTTTTGGCCATCGAGATAATAAAGTACTATGATATGATTTGTTTCTTACTGCTTGCTGACCAGTTAGGAAGGAGGAAGGGAGAGTGATTGAATAAAATTAGATGTTCTTGGAAAGATAGCAGTCATGGCAGCAGCATTAGAAGCAAGAAAATAAAGATGATCTCTATAAAAAAAGATCTAGCTCTCAACCTTAACGAGTTTAAAATCAAAGGCATCTTCTTTTTGGCTATTGCTTATCAGTAATTGCCTTTTTTCTGCTGATTTGTAGGATGGTGGACATTTTCCAAAAGGAATAATTTTTCTTTAATATATATTTCTCCTAGTCAGAGTTCAATGAGTTTAATATCAAATAGTATTCAAAGGGCTGTTTGAATGGGAAATCAGATCTCACTGTGTTCTTATCAGAGCTCAGTGAAGTTTGTCTTCTCTGACTACCTTTCCTCCCATCTATTTCTTTTTATTCTTTTCTAATCTGGAAGATGCTTTCTGGAACTTGTTACTATTTACCGAAATGTTCAGTGTTCACTTGAGAATTGTTGAGATTTTTTTTTCTAGTCTCATTGAAGAAGTGCTTAAAAGCAAAACATTCACCCTTTCCCTTCTGTGTGAAAAATGAGTAATCATTCCAGGACTCTCAAGGACATCTTCTTACTGGGTTGCAAGATGAGCTAGTTTTCTTTTCACGTGGGTACATAAAGATCCAAATTAAATGGGAAGAGAAAGAAAATGGGGGAGGGGGAGGAAGAAAAGAGGAAGGCCAATAAAAAAAAGGAAGGGAAAGAAGAAAAGGAAAGTGAACCAATGAGAGAAAGATAGACAGATGGCTTTTATATAGTGAGAGAACAAGTAGACAATAAATGGTGGGAGAAAAATGGAAGTAAAAACTAGCATGGAATTGCTGTTATTTATATAACCAAAAATGATATTGAAATAATCCCAAGGTCAAACTGTTATGAAAGAGGAACTACACAGAAGTTGTATAAAGGCTGTCACCAGAGAAATATATGACCAGAAAATGGGGGTTGATCTAATTATGAATGTGATGGATGTTGTTACCTAGGTAATGCCAGGAAAATTTGATGAAGGTGCTCCCACCTCCTCAGTGGATGCACTTCCTGTACCATTTTTATGGGAGGACACTTAAAAGAGTCACAACATTGATGAGGTCACAGATCCACTGGGGTCTTAGAGCCCAAGGTCATGAAGCAGAAATTAAAGGGCAGGGATTCCTTTGATTTCCCCCAATGACCAGAGACCAGTGACACATTTGTCAATTGAGTTCAGAAAGTAGTCCATATTTAGATGCTTATTCAACTATATTTGATTATTTAGACTACATTGATACTGGCAAAGTCAAGGATGGAGAAGCCACTGTTCAGCTACCTTAGGCCCAAACCAGTTACTGGCCTGAATCCCTCCTCCCATGCTGCCCCCACCCCCACAGCTGGCTATTCATTTGGCTCAAATCCCTGATAATTGCTTGTGCATAGCCACAAGACTAAAAGCCTTTGTTTTGGCTTAACTTTAAATGAGAGAGAATGATAGTTTCTTTTTTTTTGATTCCATTCTTCTTTGTCCTGTTACCTGACTCTGACTTTCACAAGGCTCCCTTACTTTTTCCTACAAAACATTTTTCCTTTCAAACTGTGATTTTTTTTTCTCCCTCTGCAACTAGGGTCTCATATCCCATCTCTTGCTCTTCTCACAGGAAACACTCCAAAGATATAGTCAAAACTCTCCAGAGCTACAATGTCAGGCATGATACTTCCTTAGAATACTCGGAAAGAATTGTGGTATGTTGGGGGTGGGGTGGAGCAATGTGATGCTTATATATTTAGAAGCAGCTCCATTACAAATATTTTGAATCACGCAAAATGTGCAGATTTGCTATTTCAACAACGATAAAGACCTGCTTGACTTGCATAGCATTTAATGAACAAACGTGACAGGAATACTGATTGACAATATCTGGCTGCAGAGTCTCTGGAGATTATTTTGCATCAAGTTTGCAAACTTGAGCTTGGCAAATTATTTTCCTCTGGTGCGTACCAGATGCAATGCTTATCCTTTTTTTTTTAAAGTTACTTTCAGCATTGCTGTTGTTCCAGATCTACGTCCCTCTAAAGGACAACACGTATTTGAGATGAAACAGTGAGACAGAGAACAAGAGAACTGAGGTACAGGCTGAAGATCCATCATCCTCAGGGGACAGCTGGTATGCCATTGATCAAATTGGTGGCTACTCCTGATTCCATCCAATTTTGTGAGTGTTTATGAAGCACTTGCTATGTAATGTGCACTGGAGATACAAGGATAAAACAGAACAAAAGGCAACCCTGCCCTCAGAGAGCTTATAATGGTGGATGGGGGAGAGATGCTGCATATAGACAGGTTAAGTGAATACATAGATAGTAGTTTGAGGCAATAATAGAGTGCTTAAACAACTAAGAAGATCAGGAAAGACTTCTCATAGGAGTTAACACATGAGCAGGATCTAGAAATTGACCTGAGTGACTCTTTTTTGACATTATTATAACATAAATCAACCATGTTTAAATATTTTAATGTTATGAAGGGCTTCCTCCCTGTCCTCCTTTTTTTGCTGGCCCAGGGAGGGGTGAAGGGATGATAAAGGGTTTGTTTGTTCATTCACAGAATAACAGAATTGTCAGGGACCTCAGTGGTCATCTAGTCCAATTCACAGTTGCCTCATTCAAAGTGAGAACTTGAAAAGACTTTAGCTGAAAAAGGCCAAGGTCTCTCACTGCATCCTGGGCCATCTTCAGTCATCCTGATTGATGTGTGGCCACTGGACTCAGATGGCTCTGGAGGAGAAAGTGAGGCTGCTGACTTTGCACAGCCCTCCCTCACTCAAAACCAATTCAAGAGCATCCCAACCCCCCTGACCCCATGTCACCCAGTCTCACATTGGAGATCTCTGGTGATGGGGAAACCACAATGTCCCAAGACAGCTCATTCCACTTTGGACACCTCTAAAGGTAAGGAAGTTTTCCCCTTGTATCAAACTGAAAACTGCCTTTCTGGGATTTCCCCCCATAGCTTCTGGTTCTGTCCTCTGAAACTAGGCTTCATTCTTCTTACCAATGTTTTCTTAGTGGATATTAGAAGACAGTGATTCATTCATTTGTTCATTCAACCAACGACCATTTGTTAAGTACAATGTTAGGGGCTGTAATAGGTGCTGGGGTTATGAATATAAAAATAAAACACTCTGTGCCTTCAAGGATCTCCTTGCTATCATCATCCAATTTCTTCTGAACAGACCTTTGTGGAGGAAAGATGTATTTATATTTCTTTGCTTCCTCCCCTCCAACTCTGCAGCTCCAACTCTCTAAACCTGCAATAGCTCAGTGAGACTGATTCTTCCTAGAGAATGGACCAGCATACCATGTTTCTCCTTGTGCTTTTTCATTCAAGCCTTCAGAAGCATATGAAATCTTTCCATGCCAGAGAAGGATGGTCCACTCAGAGTCTGAAAGTCATGGTTCACTAGGGCTCTCCACTACATTTGGGCTATCCAGACCTAGCATACCCCCAAGGGTAGAAAGCTGGGGAGACACTATATGAAGAGAGTTGCTGAACAGGGCTTCTTCTGACATCTCTAAGGGAGGTGCTGAATGATTTAATTACCTTTGCAATAAATTGATCCTGGTACTAACAATGATTTGTCCCTGCGTGACTTTCTTCCAGGGAGCCCTCAAACTCTCCAATGCCTGTGTCACTAGTTGGAGGGCTAAGGCACATGAGTTTTAATAACCGTAGTCATCTATTTCTAAGCCAATAAGAACTGAAATGGGGAAATGTCCTAGGGTATATTGGGGGTTAGCCAAAGACTTGCTGAGAGGAGTCTATCTGGAGAATTTTACCTCCTAGCAACTCAACTGCTGCGTGACTCTGCATGCTAATGAAGCGTGGTAATGATAATCATACTCACTTCCAGGGTATTGTAGTCTTTTTCCTTTCTCATTAGCCACCCTAAGATGATCTGGACTTTTATCCAAGAGATATGCCAACATCCTCCTACTGTCTGGCTCCCTTAAATATCCTACTGAAAGTACCAAGCCTATCAACTACAACTTGATTCAACTGTTAACTAAAAATCGGGGCACTCGGGGGAATGTCATAAGGGTATCTCTTGTGTGGGCTGAGGTGTAGACTTCAGCATCTTCCACCTTTTCCCCTCACTTTTCTCCTAAACTGACAAACTTAGAGTAAGAACACAGGCTCATTTCTCTTTCATCTTGAGTGTTTTCTTTGCTGAATTTCTTGGTTTTTGTTCCTCCCTGGCTGTGTGTGTGTGTGTGTGTGTGTGTGTGTAAGAGAGAGGCAGAGACAGTCAGAGATAGAAAGAAACAGAGCAGGACAGAGACAGAGTGAAAGACATAGAGACAAACAGAGACAGAGACAAGAAAGCATGATTGAGAGAGACAGAGACAGAGACACAGAGAGATACCCACACAGAATGTTTGACACACACACACAGAGCGAGAGAGAGAAAGACAGAGAGAGAGAGAAAAAGAGAGAGAGAGAAAGAAAGAGATGAAGAGAGAGAGACAGAGAGACAGAGAGAGAGAGAGAGTGAGAGAGAAGGAAACAGAGAGAAACAGAGTATAGAGCATGGATATGAAAGGAAAACGCTTTGCAGCAGTGATAAAAGTAATCTGTCCCTTTGAAAATGTGCCAGTCCATTGCAGCTGCTTTATTTGGGACTTAGAGATTTCCACAGAAGAAAAATGGCCAATGATACTAAAGCCATAGACCTTTATTACAGGTAACTTTTAGTTTTTGCCAGGGAAGATTTTTTTTACTTGATACATCTGGGGTCTGGAGGGGCTGAGGAGGGAGACAAGGAAAGATGGTGGACAAGGACACATCTGGGTCATAGTAACTGGAAAAATGAGGCTACAGCTGGATCTCTGGAGAATACACTTACATCTTAACTAGTAGGATGTATTCAGGTCTTGGGTAAGGTGATCTTAGGAGGATGAAGGGACTGAGCATCATGCACGAGGCTCCTTCCTAACCCAACACCCATGTTTTGTCAGGCTCTCAACACTGTGACTCCATCAGTGCCAGAACTTCTGGATTATAGCACACATCAGGGCTACCCAAGGATGCAGAAGAGGGTTTTTGAGGGAAGAATAGGGGTCTCAATGAGGACTGTCTGAATGGTTTCCCATCTCTGCCATCACAGGCCCCTGTCTGTGTCATTTAGGAATGGAGATTTCCAACAAGGAAGATAGGAAATTTACAAGAAGGGCTAGGGCAGAAGTACAAAACATGAGGGGTTTGTGTGTCTAGAGCAGAGAAGGTAGTCAGAGAAAGTCTATAGACCAACACAGAAGGGCTCAGGCACCTTATGCCATAGTGACATTCAGAGTTTCAAAGACTTACGATAACTTTAACAGGGGAGAACAAGAAACATAAATACAACAGTGAGGAGTCAGCTGAATATTTTCTACACAAGAATATGGACTGAGCATCCTAGCCTTAGCATCCATATGTTGTTTTCAAGTTATGGAGATGAGAGGAGGTAGAGGATTTCAAGTTACTGTGACTTCAACTGGAACCTTTCCATTGGTAGTTGGGGATCAAGCGTGTAGTCTCAAAGGACCTGAGTCTGACTGCACAACAGAAGGTTCAGGGTGCACTTGGCCCCTCCTATGTCACCAAACATTGAGGACTGAGGGAAAGTTCCAGGTCCAAGGGCTGAGGTTGAGGGTGGTCCAATGCCTAGTTTTGAATTCTAGAGGATAGATAGAGAGATAGTCTTCAACAACTGATTCAAACACTGAATTGACTTTTAAAAGAAGTGGTTTGTATGTACTAAAAAAACTCAGCTAAACTGTTAGCTCATCAATGTGGATCTTTCCTCCAATAATAAAGATTGTAGCTGGTCCACATGAGTCCACGTGATGTCCCTTGACTTATATTTCTATAAATTCAACATAGTGTGCTGAGTTGATATCTACAGTCTAGTCTATGCTCAACACATAACCAGGGCACCTCCTTTTTCCATCATACATTTCCTTGATGGTATGCTTTACTTAATCTTGTTATTCTTAGTTTTTTGTTTGTTATGTGTGACTGGCTGCTCATGTCCATTGTGCATCTCTTGGTTGCCCTATGTATGACACTCAATTTGACTTCTTCAGAAACTGGAGAGTTTCACGACTTGTAGCCATACAATTAGCACTTGTAAAATACTGACATTAAAAAGACTATCACCTCAGGGATAAGTTCAGGGTCTTTACAGTGGAGCTGCAATATCCCAAACAATATTTAGGTGCTAAAGCTAGGTTGCTGATTCCATACTCTTGCATGAAAAATACAGCTCACTTTTATTCTGTTTGATTCTGGGTCCAACTTGTCATCCATTTGCAATGTCTACCTAAGCTATATATGCTTCATGTGCTAGTGTAGACACACTTAATCTATGTTTGTTGAACTAAATTGTTGAATGAAGAGAATAGGGAGGTAGCCTGGAATTTACTTGGGATTATGGTCTTCCACTATGACATTTGGCAAGGGGCTATTGAGGAGGATTCTTGGGGGTTGAGGTAGGGATACTTTTAGGGAGGAAGAGAATCCATTGTGTTGGGAAGTTGAGGGTGAGGGTGAAATTTCTTATGCTAGCCAGGAGGGGGTTACTAATGTTTGTGTTCTAGTTCAGGAAAGAGCATTACAATTTAAATCTGGTCCATGATTGAAATATTTCCCTTCCGATTCCATTGAAGCCCCTGCTCAGTTTGTCTTGTACACCATTCATCTCCTCCTTATATTAGAGGTCACTTCCAGAGATTGTCAATTCACCTTTGGGGAGGAGGAAAAGACTGACAAAAAAGTGAAGATTGTATTGGAGATACTAGAGACATATTTTATTTATGAGAGTGGACAAATGTACAATTAACTCTTTTTTCCCCGAGGATAATATTATTTACTTGAGAGGGAGAAAGAGAGGACAGTTTGGTTGGTTGATGGGTTTTGTTACCATGGAAACCAATATGAATCAAGAAAATAAGGGAGAGGTTTTAATACATTAATTTTAGGGAAATGTTCACTCATTGTTCATTTTTCTTGTGACTCATACAAAAAGCCAGGACCCAGAGAATCAATCAAGCCCAGGATGTTGCAGGGTATAAGTGAGATCCCCCTTTTCTATTACCTGCTCCCTAGGTTGGAGAGGGGTATGCTTCATGTGTGTGTGTGTGTGTGTGTGTGCATATGTGTGTGTAAAACTGCACATTTTCAGTGTGAAAAGCCCACCTTGCATTAATATAGAAGAATTGCTGTGCTCAGCACATAACTTCCAAGGGGAAATACATTGTGTACATGATTCAACCAGGTAGATATTACCATGGGCTCAGCTAACTTTTTCATACAGAAAGGAGCCTCAGGTGGTTGGAGGAGAGTGGGGCAATTAATAAATATTTAAAAGGGCATAGGGGGATAGATCTGTGATTTCATTGGTTTAGAAAAATCCAAGATGAGGAAATTCCCTCATCCAATGCTAGTCTGCACTTTCTCTGCAATTTATAGAAGTTAAGTGATTTTCCCAGGGTCACACAGCTAGTACACATTAGAATGGGGACTTGAGCTCTGGGTCTTCCTGATTTTGAGGCCAACTCTCTATCCTGCATACCATTCTACCTCTCAGATATTTAAAAGACTCATTGAAATCGGTGTAATTTTTTTAGGTGAATTACTAATTTTTTTTTTACAAAATATAAAACAATCATCTTGAAAGGCAAGGTGGCATAATGATAGAGGAGGGACCTTGGAGTCTGGAAGACCTGGATTCAAAACCTGCTTCTAAGTGTATGACTGCCGGCAAATCACTTGATTAGAACTTAGGGGTATATTTTGATCAGTGCACCAGCCCATGCTAGCCCCCTGAGTTACAAGGATAGAGATTTGACCCATAATTTCATTAAAATAGAGAACTCCCTGGCAAAGGAGACTCCCTTTTATGATGTGGCATCTTCTCTGTAACCTATAGTTTCAGTGAGTTGACTAGAACATGGAGAGAGCAAATGACTTGTCCAGGGTTACATAGCCCATAGGTATCAGAGGCAAAACTTGAACCTGGGCCTTCTTGGCTTTGAGGTAAGCTCTTTATCTACTGAATTAGGTTGTCCCCTGAGGTAGGGCCTGGGAACAAATTCTCTAGGATCAAGCTTAGACAGATTCAAGCTTTGGCAGTAGAGATGTCCTTTGGGCTTTGGGGTTTAACATCCCCAATTTCTTAGACAGTTATGGTGGAAGGTGGAGATTTGATTCTCTTTTCCTTTGTTGGGAGAATATGGACCCAATGGATCTTTGTCAGTTTCATCTTCTTTTAAGGTCCAGGCTGTCTGTTATTCAGGGGAAAGTCACCACTGGGATTCTACTATATCTGTAGCTTCTCTCTCACGCCCCATGACCCCAGTGGAGGCAGCTTTTTGAAGTGTGAAAATAAATGAAGCCAAGATACCATGACTGGCTCAGTGCTTCCGTCCTAATGGCAACATTACATTTTCCTTTTTTTTAAAAAGGTGCAATATATACATACATTTTTTTTTGAAAACCAGCTTTGATTGAAGGGATATTTGATTAGTTTCCATGAGATTAGTCAGTCACTAGCAGCTGGGAAAACTCTAGCAAATGTGTGAATATAGAAAATTTGTAGCATGTCACATCATCTTTCCTCTCTATCTCTTCCCAATTGCATTTTGGAAAGTAATGCACTTAATTTCCATGAGAATTTTAAGCTCTAAATTAGATTCCATATCATAAATACTACAGAAAAAGGGATGGGGGGAGAGAGGGAGAGACAGAGACAGATAGGCAGAGACAGAGAGAAAGAGAGAATCTTGTTAATAAAAGTGAACGCCTCTCCCCCCCCAATAAAACACACTACTAATCTAAATCATACTTGCGCTATTTGAACCCAGCAGAAGCTCACCTCTAGCAGGGAATAAATGCATTTTTGTTCCATTCTCTAGGATTAAAGTGGATGCAGCCGCTCTAAGCTGTTTGCAGATCTGTGACCATGACATTTAATTGCAGTTGCCTTTAAACCTTGAGCAGGTCAGCAGAGACGGAATGATCTCAGGGATAATTTGTCTTTTATGTATTTCTACAGTGTGATATATAATCCCTTATTGAAAAGGGTCCTTGTGGGTGTCAGATTTGGCTGGTGCTGCCTGTAATGGAAATACAGGACTGGTAAATAGATGCTTCTTTAAAGGTAACTTTCTGTTGTCCCTGATAATCCCCAAGTCAGGGGAGAGTGGGGCCTCTCTCTGCTGGGGCAAAAAAGAGGGGCCAGGGCCAGAGAATGACCTCTGTCCTTTTCTCTCCTTGATTGAATTTAACCATGTGTTCAGCAGCCTCTACAACATAGTCATACTCTAAGGATGACCCTGAAGAACCCACAGATCTATTTCCCACTTTGTATCTTTTAAGATCACTCCAGGGCTAACCAGACATCTGCACTGGGGTCCTGGCTGGAGAAACTAAAAAAAAAAAAAAATTCAACCCTCCTAGGAGGAACAAGGGAAGGAGGAAGGCTTATCTGGTTGGTTCTGAATATCTAAGGCAGTCTTTCTACTTAGGAAAGAGAGCATTATGGAGTCAGATACCACTTACCTGGGTGCTTTGCACTAAACTGGGCACTGGTGAAACATTCCATTCAATTTCACAAGCATTTTTTAAACTGCTATGTTCTAGACACTTCACTAGTTGCTTAGGATAAAAAAACAAAAAATGAAAGTTTTATATTTAAATTTAAAGTTTTTTTAAAATGTTTATATTGTATTTGGAGTGGAGTACAATATAAACAGAGATAAATAAATGTAAAATAATAAGGGTGGCTGGGTAGAGGTGATGGTTTGAAATGGCACCAAGGATTGGGGTAGGAATCAGAAAAAGACTGAAGAGTACAGCTCTTACCTCCTGGAACTTTGTCTAGGAGGCAGATAGGGGGCCTAGTGGATAGAGTGCTGAATTTGGTGTCAGGATAGATCTGAGTTCAAATCCTGCCTCTAAAGCTTAGCAGTTGTGTGATCCTGGGCAAGGCACTTAATATTACTCAGCCTCAGTTTCCTTATCTGTAAAATGTGGAAATAATAGCACCTACCAGCACTACACAGGGTTATTGGATACATCAAGTGATGCAATATGTAAAATGCCTTAGAAACCTTAAGTCACTATAAATACTAGCCATTATTGTTATAGTACAAGGTAGACAGACAGGAGTTTGAGTGGAAAGAATGCTGGGGTTGGAAGAGACTTGGGTTTCCATTTCAACTCTGACCCTTTGTGACTACAGACAAGACACTGGAACTTCCCTGAACCTGTTTCTACCTATGTAAAATGGGATCAATAACCCTTGTGTTATCTAACAGGGTTGTGGTGAGGAAAATTCTTTGTAAACCTTTCTAAACCTTAATGTCTATGTAATGTAAACCTTTGTAATGTAGTGTAAATGTAATGTTAATATAAACCTTTGTAAACCTTAATGTCTAAAGACATATGAGCTGTTATTGTCACTACCCAAAAGTGATTTCGACTTATAAAGAAGACGTATAAAAGTTCCCTGAGAGTCAGGGATTGTAGAGAACACAGGTGGTGTTTGTCGGACAGAACTATAAGGACCAGAGGGTCTTCCATATTCTCTCATTCCTTGAGTTTTCTTGAACTTAAATTCCTCTTCACAAGTTATATCCTCCTCCCCTCCCCCCAGTAGAATACAATCTTGAGGGCAGGGATTTGTCTTTTGTTTTGTCTCAATATCCTCCAAGCCTTACATGGTGCCTTCTACATAACAGGGGCTTAACAAGTCTTTTTTGAATTGCATTGAGCCGCCATTTAAAATGGAGCAATATAGCACAGCAGAGATTTGAAATTAAATTTCTTTCAAAAAGCATCTATTAAGTTCCTAATATATTCCTGGCATTGTGCTGGGCATAAGGAACAGAAAGAAAGCCATAAAACCTGTCCATGACCTTAAGTTAGAGCCACTTTATGTGGCAAGCAGAGTACTTTGGATTTTATCCTAGAGTCAATAGGGAACCATGGAACATTCTTGAGTAGCGCAGTGACAGCCACATTTCACCAAGCAGCCTTTTTAATGTCCAGGCTTCACTGAAATTAGTACACTAATGTTCATCCAAAGGAGCATTTGGAGGATCTCACCACCAACAGGTAACACTATTTAAATTTTCTGGAAGACCCTGGTGGACACTGAAAGTGAGCATGTCTCTCCATTGAATTGTACACTACAGTAATATTATAAATAGCCCTTTTAAAATGCCTACCACATGACCTTGAAAAAAATGTTAACATAGGTAGTAAAGAGCAGTACCTCAAGCTACATTCTGCATTGCCAAGAGAAATAGATCCTTCTCCAATTCATTCTTTCAATCATTAAATAGTTATTAAGTACTTATAATGTTCAAGACACTGGGCTAGGTACTAGACAACAACAGATCTTTCAGGAAACATTTAAGTATTTACAATATTAGACATGGCTGACATATGGATTAATTTTACTTGATTATACCTATTTAATGCCAAGGAAGGTGGCCTAGCTGTACCAGGTCTCAAACTATATTATAAAGAGGTAATTATGAAAACTATCTGGTACTGGCTGAGAAACAGAGTAGTGGATCAGCAGCATAGATTAGGTATACAAGACATATTAGTAAATGACCATAGTAATCTAGTGTTTGATAAACCCAGAGTCTAGCTTTTGGGACAAGAACTCACTATTTGACAAAAACTGCTAGGAAACCTGGAAAACAATATGGAAGAAACTAGGTGTATACCAACATCTTACACTGTATACCAAGATAAAGTCAAAATGGGTACATGATTTAGGTATAAAGGGTGATACCGTAAGAAAATTAGGAGAACAAGGAGTAGTTTACTTGCCAGATCTACGGAGAAGAAAAGAATTTATGACCAAAGAAGAGATAGGGAGTATTCTGAGGTGGAAAACGGATAATTTCAATTACATTAAATTAAAAAGTTTTTGCACAAACAAAACCAATGCAGCCAAGAATAGAAGGCAAGTAGAAAATTGGGAAACAATTTTTGCAGATTATAGCTCCTCAACAAAAAGGAAGTTATTTAGGGGGTGGCAGGGAGGGTCTAAAGAGTGACCTATTATTGATATAAAAAAAGGAACAAAAAAACCCATATATATGTATATGTAATGTATATATAAATATCAAGCTATAATACAGATTCACAGTTTTATATGTAATCCATATTTTCCTTTTCTTCTTTGAAGGTAAAAATATTCATGTTAGTCAAGTTCATAATAATGCAAAAGAATTTTTTAAAGTGCCATATTACGTGCAAGACATTGTGCTAAATTATGGGGATATAAAACCAAAATAAAAATAGCCCTTGCTCTCACAGAGCTTACGTTTACCCCCAGGAAATAGACTATAAGGGAAGAGATCCCATGGGCAATCAATCTTGCAGCCTTAAGTAAGTCACTTGTCATCTTTGGGCCTCAGATTCCTAAACTATAAATTGAGGGAGATGGGCTAGATGTTTTTTAAGTCTTCTTCTGGTTCTAAATGTTACACACTTCTCATTACACAGGTTCTGGAAGAGTAGTGTTGAGTCCTTCCTAGGATACTCGTCTTGAGAGGAGAGAAGGGAGCAGCTGGAGGTGTAAAAGTCAGAATCAGTATCTGCCTCAAACAAATAGTTTGATTACTAGAGCAGGGAATCATAGTGGAGGCAGCATGGAATTGTGGGTAGAATCCTAGATGCAGGGTCAGTTTGCCTTGGGTTCAAATCCCTTACTAGCTGTGAGTCCATGGGCAAATCATTTAACCTCCATAAGGCTTAGTATCCTTGCCTCTAACATGGAGATAATAATACGCATACTACCTACTTCCTGGGGTTAAGTTATGGACTAAATGGTATTGTGTGTTATATGCTCTACAAACCTTTTAGAGTTATATAAATGGCCACTCTTATTCTAGTCCTATCCAGGATTGACTGAGAGATTATAAACAGATTATTTCCTGTCCTGATTGGGTGACTCAATTTTTCCACCTGTAGATGTTGATAATGATAGCTATTTCTTATGAATATCTTTGCATCCATAGGGCCTTGAAATAGTAGGTCCTTAATAAATGCTTGCAGAAATGGCATTGCATGATTTTGTAAATTGTTGAATAATAATAACAATGATCATAATAATAGTTAGCATTTATGCACTAGGCACTGTGTGCAAAGCTTTATAAATATTATCTCATTTGGTACTTGCAACAAGGCTGGGAGGTAGATGCTGTTATTATCCATATTTTATAGCGGAGGGAACTGAGGCAAACAGGGATAAAGTGACTTGCCCAAGCAATAGAATGGGAGGAAAACAGATGGAGGGTGGGATACTGAAAGAAAGACTGGGAAGGTAGGAACCCTGTTCTTGTCTCTACTGAGGATGGTAGTTGAATTATGGAAAGGGTAGAAAGCTTTAATTGTGGCTGGGTGCCGATTTTTTGGGTTTAAAATGAAAGGTGATGGGAGTAAATTAAAACATCACCCAGGCCATTATTATCACTTTTTACATTTGTTTAAAAATTGAAAAAAATCAAGACCAAAAACCTAATTGCTGAGTCCTCTCTTCAGAAAACTGGCAATCCATTAGAAATTATTGTAAGCAATTTCTCTCTATTATTCCTAATGAGACTGACACTGCATCATCTTCTGTACTTATTGTTCAGATAGCAACAAGGAATTTATCTATTCCCCTCTCTCCCTGACAAAGAGCCGTGCGGCTTCTTGGCTGGCCGTGCAGGACAGAAGGCTATTTCGAACTCTATCTCGTTGCTAGTTGCTTAGCTGAGCCAGAAAGATGGATGATTTGTTTGTCTGATTACATGAGTGTGTCTCTTGCTTCCTCTTCATTTCCCAACTTCCCTTCCCTCCTAAAATCCTCCTCACTCCTGGCCACGTCTCAAGCTACACTTAATCTTAAGGGCCTCTCTTGGTAGAGAAATTTAAAATATTGGAAGCAAACCTTTCTTGGACAGGCATTTCAGTGGGGTTTAGAGCGGACTGAATTACGCTACAATAGTGGGAGTGTTTCTGTATTCCTAATTTCAGGACAGCTGCTTAGATACTGGCAAGGGCAGTGGGGTTTCCTAGGGCCTTGACAATGAAAGAAAAAGGTCCTTGATAGTGCTGTCAATCATAGTGTAATATCATAGCATTGGAGAGCTGGAAAGAACCTTAGGCATCTATTCTAATCCCTTCGCTTTACAAACGAGGGAACTGAAATCTCACAGAGGTGATGATTTACCCCAGTTCACATAGCTTAGTGTGCAGGGCCAAGATTAGATCTCTGTCTCTGTGTCTTTTTCTGTGTCTGTCTCTAATCTCTGTGTCTGTCTGTGTGTACATGTCTCTCTTACCCAAGAAATGTATGAATGACTTGTTCAGGGTCATGTAAGTTATAAGTGTTTGAAACACAATTTGAACCAATGTCCCTTTGACTGCAAGGCCAATGCTCTATTCACCACACTATTCTGTCCACAAGATAAGTTCTGACTTAGTTATCAATGAACATTTATTAAGTACCTACTATGTGCCAGGTACTGTGCTAAATGCTGAGAATAGAAGAAAGGTGAAAGTCCCTGCTTACAATCTAGTTTATCTAGCATTAAGGGTTCTTAACCTGGAGTCTATAAGCTTGATTAAAAAAATAGTTTAGTAACTGTATTCAATATTATTGGTTTCCTTTGTAATTCTATGAATTTTATTTAATGCATTAAAAAACATTACTCTGAGAAGGAATTCATGGACTTTACCAGACTGCCAAGGGGTCCATGAAACAAAAAAGATCAGAAATATCTGCTCTAGGTTAGTGGTGATTAAACTTTTGGGGCTCAGGAGTTCTTTATATTCTTAAAATGATTGAGGAATCTTCCTCCCAACCCCTAGTTTTTGTTTCTATGAGTTTATATCTATTGATATTTACCAAATTAAAAATGAAAGTGTATTTTTATGAAAATAATTTTGGCATCACTGATATCCTGAAAATGTCTCGGGGGCCCCCAGGGGTCCTTAGCCCAGACTTTGAGAACTGTTCATTTAGATGAAGGAGCTCAGAGTGCTTCAGCTAGCATCCACATTTTAATTCTCATCACAAGATCAGCTGCCTACTGTTTGTTGAATGTGTGGAGGATGGAAAGTTTCAAAAATTAAAACAACTGCTACTCTAAATCACAGTTTTCTTTCTCCTGTACTATCAGTCTCTCATTTTGATTTCATTGTATTCTTTGAGAACTTATTAACTTTTTCATTTCTAAGATTTTTTGACTTTATTAGATAACTCAGTTCAATTCAGTTTAATAATTATTTATTAAATTACTACTATATTACAAGATACTACAGTATGTTATATGTTGGGAATGAAAAAAAACCCAACAGATAAAAAAAAGAAAGAAAAAAAGTCCTTGCTTGCAGGAAGCTTACCTTCAACTGAGGGATACAATATGCAAACAGCAAGTGAATATATAGTATACAAATTAATGCAAAGCAATTGTAAGAACAAACTATCAAAAAGCAATCCCCAGCCTCCCTTACCCATATCTATAATATAAATGCCTCATCAAACTGAACCCCAGGAAAGTCCTTGATTTAGAAAGGCCAATGTCATCCACTGCATCCTGGGCCATTACCAGCCCTCTTGACTTTTGTCTTGTTGCTAGATTTTGATGACTCTGGTGGAAAGAGTGAAACTCATGACTTTGCATGACTCTGCCTCACTTAAATCCAATTCACTTGCAAATCAAGATGATATCACTGGGCCTCTTAGAAAATGAAGGACAAACAACAACAACATTTAAGTACATTTAGATGAATAATTGTCACCTTTCTTTACATAGCTACTAGTTACTCCAATGACAATGTTTTCAAAACATGGAATGGAGGAGACTAGGCTTGTTTCTGAGGCTCCAGTAAGGAGCTGGGTAGCTTGGTGGACAGAATTTTGGACCTAGAATCAGGAAGACCTGAATTAAAATCCTGCCCCATCTACTTAATAGCTGTGCAACTTGGGCCAGTCACTTAATTTTCCTCAGTCTCAGTTTCCTCATTTATAGAATGGGTATAACAGCACCTACTGCCCTGGGTTGTTGTGTGGCTCAAATGAGATAAGAAATGTAAAGCACATTGCAAACTTTATAAATGTTAGCCATTATTATTGCTATTATTATACAGAATTCTGTTATTAGCATCCAAAATTCATGAATTTGTTGCTATGGCCAGTCCTTCCACTAATGCAGCTCAAAGCAGTTTATACAGTGAAAAGAACACTGGCTCTGAAGTAAGAGTACCTGGGTTTGAATCCTGCCTTTGCTATTTACTGCCTGTGTGATTCTGGGCAAGTCTTTTAATCTTCCTGCACCTCATTTCCCCCTCATCTTTAAAATGAGGGGGCTGGATTCAATGGCTTTTGGGATTCAATCTAACTCTAGCACTGTTATCCTATAATTTAGCAGACTTTTGCTTTGGATGAGAAGTTTATTACCTCATGGCCCACCTAGTGATGAGCCTATTAGAACTTAGCTAGTCCAGTCACTAGAGCACAGATAGTGCTTCCTTGGGCTCATGCTGGCAACCTGTCCAGTGGTGGTAGGACATTCCAGGACTTTCTGCCAGCATAACTAGCCTTCCAATACCAGGGTCACCTTAGTACCGCAAAGTGGACTTGGGGGAGGACTTGAATAGTGGTAGTAGTGGGCGGCCCTGGGGGAAAGCAATAAAGAATATTCTTCAGAAAGGCTTTTGGGGATGTAAGGCTGGAGTAGACTGGAAAACTACTGCTAACAATTAATTGCCATAAAACACTGGCTGTTTTTTTAAAATTCAAACCGTTTATTTTTCATTAGGAGCTAGTACTGAAGAAGCTAAAGGCATTAGCTTTCCCGGTCCATATTCTATAATTTTTTTTTCATGTTTACAGGCTTACATTTGTGTTGTAGAAAAATCTTCACTTTCTAGTCTTTTCTTAAAGGTCATATGGCAAATCAAGAGTTTAAAATGAGAGCTACAGAGACAGAGCGATTTAGGAGTTATATAAAGTGCTGTGGATTTTAAAAAGCCACATGGGCCAAATGAAAACCCAAGAAGGATAACCAAGAGAGGCTCTCAATTTTTGGAACAACAACAAACAAAAAATGCTGCACCAGGGAGGTCGCTTGGGTTCAGATGTGCATTTGGTAGTTAAGAAAAAATACTTTCTAAACTAATTACCACCATGATTCCAGCTTGCTTCCCACTACAAACTGACACAGACAGGAGAGATCAAATCCTTCTGTAGGTAACCTGGATCCTGAAGCATCACTGACTTGAATGGCAGTTGTGTAAAGGCGCCTCTCTACTGACCTTGTGTGATATGTATGTCAAAATTTTATTAGTTTAATTCAATTCGATTCACCTAACAATTATAACATGCCTACTAGGTACAAGGCAAGGTGCTAGCTGTGAAGTCAGACACAGATGAAAACAAAAGAGTCCCTGCCCTCAAGGGGCTTGCATTTTACTATTAGTAATAGAAATCTGTGAAGGATGTTCTGCAATATTAGATGTCTACTCCTGGATGAACTTGTTATGTCCTGAGACCTCGTTTTTAAAGCTTGTCCGTTACTGATATATAGTTTTTCCCTTCTGGGGGTAGGTTATCTTCCTCATCTATTATTATCCAACTCATCTGTACCTCAAGTAGTCTTAGGGAGTTGCCAAGGGCAACGAGAGGTTAAATGAATTGGCACGGTAACAAGGCTAGAGTAGATCAGAGTTAGGATGTGAATCCAGGTCTTCCTGACTCCAAGGCTGGCGTTGCATGGGATGGCAGTAACCATTTCAGTGGTTAAGATGTATTTCTATATTTCTTTGTAAACCAACTGTATATCAAAATCTTCTTTCCACACTGGTTTCTTCAGAAAATGTTGAGCGTAAGGAGCTGAGGCTGAATATTAGAGATAGTTTTTTTGCTATATAAGACATCTTAGGAGGATCCACTCTCCCTCCCACCCTTCCATATGGATGCATAACTTGTAAATGACAGGAATAAGAGCTGAGTTGAGGTATCAGTAACAATGGGTTGGCTGTAGTTGTCCTTCATTCTCAAAGAGGACCATGAAATCAGCAAGATGATGCGTGGCTTGCAAGTGAATTGGCTTTAAGTGAGGGAGGGCTGTACAAAGACACCAGCCTCACTTTCTCCTCCAGTCATCTGGATCCAGTAGCCAGATATTGATCAGGACGACTAGAGATGGCCCAGCAATGGGGTTGACTCTTTGTAACTGGGTGCTATTCTTTTTCAGGAAGAATCCTAAGACTCTCACTACTCCAAGGCTCAATCAGGTAATAAAGGAGAAATTGTGAGATGCAAACTGTGGATCCTGGAACTGATTCAGCCTTCTTTGCCTGCAAAGAAGGCATCTAGGAACCTGAAATGGCCTGGCAGCCCAGAGTTGCTGTAGCAAGCCAGACTCAAACAGTCACCCAGAATAGGGCAAACACACAAATGGCTGCAAAATGATGAAAGAATCAGGGGTAAAGAACAAGAGGGTGAGCAGGTTGGGCAGGAGGGAGCAGAGGAGCAGGTGCTATGGACAATGGATAAGCTACACTCTTCAGGAAGGACAAAAACTGGTGCCATAGTGGCTGCTTGCAACGTTTAGGTTTCTTTGCTTTGTTTGTGTGTGTCATTCTTTCTAGCAGATCAGAAAGTAGGGAGAAAAGCTTCTGGGGTTATCTCTTACTAAAATTTCTAAAATCAGCCTGGTGTAGTGGAAAAAGCCTGACTCTACAGTCAGGGAACCTGAGTTTGAATTTCTGCTTTGCCATTTATACTCCATGTTTCCTCGGGCAAGTAGCCTCTCAGTGCCTCAGTTTCTTTATCTGTAAAATAGGATGTTGGATTGGGTGATCTCCGCATTAACTCAATTTGTACATTAAGTTACTTCCCCTGGGGGAAGCTCATAAATCCAACCTGTTTTATGTAACTATTTTTTTTTTTTGGAGGCAATCAGGGTTAAGTGACTTGCCTAGGGTCACACAGCTAGTGTCTGAGGCTAGATTTGAATACAGGTCCTCTAGACTCCAGGACCAGTGCTCTATCCACTACACCACCTAGCTGCACATTCTACGATGTAGACACTTGGTGCTTTTGGAAAATGAGGCTTTTGAAAAACAACTATTCATTTAACAAGGGTTTATCTAATGTTTACTATGTGTCAGGCACTGAACTGGGTGCTGGGGATACAAAAGTAAAACTAAAAGAGTCATTGCCCTCAAGGAACTTACATTCGACTGTAGGGAAGTAGTATATATACTGCTGAGTAAATACAAAATACATATTGTAACAAAGTAATTTTGTGAGAAGGGTAGAATACTAGTGACTAGGGGGTGGCATTTGAGTGGAAACTTGATGAGAGCTAGGAATTCTAGGGATAACTCAGGAATGAAAAGCACCAGTAAGGCTAGAGAGATCCTTTGTTTTGCCAATTCAAGCCCTTTACACCTTGGCCACAGCTGAGCTTTCTTATTTCCCAAAGTCCCCTTCCTGTACTGCCCAGGCCGGCCACATTGCCTCCTTGCTATTTCTCACCTATGATATTTCATCCCCCTATTTTGTGCCTTTCTCATGCCTACTCACTTCCTACTCATCCATGCCTCTTAGAATCACTTTTTTTCTTTCAAAACTCAGCTTAAAAATATTTTTATATGAACCCTTTTTCTATCCCTTCAGATACTAGTGTTCTGCCTAATTAACTTAGTTTTATTTTGTATCTAGTTAATATATGTAATGTTATCTCCCCCTGTAGAATCTAAGTTCCTTGAGGGCAGGGATTGTTTTATTTTTTGTCTTTGAATACCTAGTTCCTAGTACAGTGTTTGACACATCATGAACTCTTAATAAATGTTTGTTGATTAATCCATCAATCATTTCAAATGTCGTGTCCCATTTAAGATTTGGTCTAGTCATTCCTAATGTCCATAGGTTTGAGAGTTTCTCATGTTCCCCAAGGGCATACGTGTATTTCTTCAGAAAATTAAGAAAGAAAAGAAAAATAGGCTTGACTTTTGCTTTAAAAAATACACTGCAGTATTATAGCTCTTGAATCAAAAAGCCTTCTCAGTGGAAACCAAAAACCTTTTATAGATTATATGCTGGGACTGGATGATAGCTAATCAGCCAGACGGACAGTGTAAGTCATCTCCATGTCACACACACACACACACACACACACACACACTCCCATATTAAACCATTCTCCACCTCCACCCCCTGGCCACAGTTATTTTTTTTTTTTTGATGCATTTCAGAATGGAGACTTGCTGATAATACAGCATATCCCTAGCATTGTTATTTTCAGAAGTGTCAGTAGAAGGTTTATTCCCAGGGAAAAGATTGAAGGATGATCTAAAATCAAATACATTTGTCTGGGAGTTGAATGTCTGTCAGACCCACTCATTGATTTCCTTCAGCCTGGCTTTTCAGTAAATGCCTTTCCGGTGAGAATTCCAATCAGGATTCTAAAGGTTACACAAAACAGGCCTGATTTCTGGGCTCCCCCAGGGGAAGCAGCTTAATGTAGGAGTTGAGTTAATGGGGAGAGCAGGCAGAGGTGTTTTTTTGGGGGAAGGGCAGGAGGGGAATGGGGACAGGCACACCTGCTTTTGTTATCACTCAGTTCACATTTGAGAACACAGTGCATGCTGATTAGCTTCTGAGCCAGAAAACAGATAAGTTTAAACAGTTAAGCCTTGAGGATGAAAGAATCTCACTTTGGAGGATGCCAATGAAGCAAAAGGAATTTCAGGCAGAAACTGCAGGCAAGAAGAGACTGCTTAGATAGAAAACATATTCAGAAAAGCTTTTCCGAGGAGAACTTCCCCTGTGAGGCCTCTAGGGGGCAGCATTGCACTTCGGTTGGAGAAGGCAGCTCAGTCAGCTTCTCAGCCCTTTAATGGAAAACGTGAACGGCGAGCAAAGCTAAAAACCAGAACGTTAGCAAGAACCAAAAAAACAGCAACATAGAACCCCAACTCTCTCTGTTATAATGTGCCATCTTTGCATCTCTCAGAGCACAGTGTTTTAATATTGTAGTATTAAGACTCTCCAGGGCATACTTTATCGGTTCATTAATACTAGTTAGGGGTGGTTGGAGATGCAATGTGATTATTTTTTATTTCCCCACTTTGAGGTTGCCTCTCCCCTCCCATCCCACTGTCGCTGTGTTGTTCCCGACAGCTCCTTCCTTTTCTGCCTCTGTTGCAGAAAGGGCAAGATTGGCAGCTGGTTGTGTGCCTGGATGTCCGGTTGGGCAAGGATGGCTAGGGCCAGTGGCTCAAGGAATCCAGGGTTTCTGGGAGCTGAAGAAGTGCCTTTTTCTCCTTGTCTGGGGTTAATAAGGCATTCACAATTGGAAGCAGTTAGGGAAATTCTGGGGTCTTTAAATGCTATCCACTTCAGTAAGGGAACCGCATGTATAATTACAGCTGGAAAAGATCTTATCAACCGTTAGCGAGGCATGATGGTAGTGTGGAAAATGATACCTGGTTTAGGCGCTAGGGACTCCTGAGGTTCAGGAGCCCTGGCTCACATTGACCTGCTTTTCTGCTTCCACCTAGGTAACCTTGTTAAGGCAGTGAATGTCTTTGGAGCACAGTTTCCTCCTGAGTTCAATGAAGGGGACTGGTTTAGGTGGTGTCTGAGGGCTCTTCCAGTTCTGAGTCCTAGGCTCTCATTGTAGTACCCTCTCTGGGAGTCATTTCCCCAACTCACAGTCTTAGATTGGGTCCTCTGTGGGAGAAACTGCTACTCGGGGTCAAAGGGCAATCTGTAGGTCCATTTCCTAAAACTAGAACTCACAATGTGCCTTGTGACTTTTAATAGTCTACCAGAAGACCAAATTATCTCAAAGCAAAGGCATTTACTAAGACAGTATAGAAGAATAGTAGCTATAAAATATTTCTCCAAGAAAAGGAGGGAGAAGGAGTATATATCCATAAATATCCAGAGCATTAGCAGTAAGAATGAGCATATTCACAAAATGAATTGTCAGTGAGGCATGCAGGTAGGGCTCACATTCGGCCAAAGCATCTCATGGATGTGGATGGCAGCCCCAATGTCATTTTTCTTCTCATGCTATCTTCATACTGCTATTTTCCCTGTGGTGCAGCATCTCTGCTGGGCTGTTTGCCCAGTGCGGCTCCTTGAATCTCCTATCTGAAGCTCAACTGCCGATAGCCAGAGCTAATTCTCTGGATTCGCAGTTGACTTTCAGCTTTGCTACCAGGGGTTCTATTCCCGGGAGCCATTTACACTGTCTCTTTCTCTGCTCCCTGCTGAATGTAGTATCTTCTTCTGGATGAGTAACTCCTCTATGAGAATCCATAGCCACTGGGAGAGGAGATTTCTTTCTTTTCCTTCCTGGCCCTTCCCCTACCATCCCCCAGACCTGATACCTTCTGGGAGAGACACAAGGGTCACACTCCACAAAGCTGTTTCTTACCCAGATGCCTGTGTCTGTGCATCCCTGGAAATAGTCATTTTGTTGTCGTTTACTTTTTAAGGTCCACTAGAGTCCTTGGCCAGCTAATAGGTGCCTGTTTTCTAATTCCATCAAAAAGAACTTTGTATTTCCTTAAGGCTAACATGTGCAAACATAACTTTCACACTTAAAAAAAGAACACATTATCACCTTTTAATTTTGTAATTTCACCAACTGGGCTGGAGGGAAGGGAAAAAACCCCTCACAATCCTAACCCTAACCTTCTCCCCACCCCCAACTGGTCCAACACCTTCATTTCTATGTAGGTGGAAACTGAGGTACCAAGTGGTTTAATGACTTAGCCAAGTCATAAGACTTACTAGTGGTAGGAAACTAGATCTGGTACATACACTCCCTGTCTTTACATATATGTGCATATCTGGATAAACATATAGTTTCACAGGGTTATATATTTAGAGCTAGAAATAACATGTTTCACAGATGAAATGTTTCACATTCATAGATGTGAAATCCTCACATTTCACAGATGAGAAAAATGAGATTTAAAGCAGCTAGTAAGCACCAGAGCAGGGATTTGTGTCCAGAGACTCTGCCTTTGGGCCTCTAGGTGGTGCAGTGGACCTGAAGTCAGGGATATTCATCTTTGTGAGTTCACATCTAGCCTCAGACACTTACTAGCGGTGTGACCCTGGCCACATCACTTAACTCTGTCTGCCTCAATTTACTCATCTGTCAAATGAGCTGGAGAAGGAAAGGGCAAACCACTGCAATATCTCTGCTAAGAAAACCCCAAATGGGGTCACCAAATGTCAGACACGACTGAAATGACTGAACAGCAATGAACAATTCTGACATCTGAAGTTAGATCTAACATCCCTTCAATATATCATTTGGCCTCAGGGCAGCATTACAGTTAGCCTCCTATGCATGCCTACACTCACTCATATTAACATGGGTTAAGCAATCATTTGCTGTACTGTCTGAACATATTAAATATTTTAAAAGAAGGGATTTTTGAGGAAATCCTTCCAAAATTTTAAAAATTAAATTGCTTGTGTTTTTATTGGTTTTCTTGGTCCTTTTTATCCTCTATGTGTAGCACAATGGTACAATCAAAGGTAGCTTAGCACATGGTAGGCCCTTAATAAATATTTGTTGATTGATTTATTGATTAGGATCTCGAGCATAAAGAATCCAGGATTTTACAAGGATTCGAAGACCTTCTTATCACTTCTTCTATGCTTTGGTGCATTAATTCTGGAGCTGAAAGAAGACTGTGCAACCTTCCCTTGACTTCTCTTTCTGCTTTATCAGTTTTTTGGTTCTGTTTCCTGCAGTCTAGGAACCCTAGCCCTGAGAACTTCTAGAGTGATAGCTTTCCAATTCCATATCAAAGAATAGCTCTAGAAACAAAATGTGTGCTGACATGATTCCCTACATGCCTAGTATGTGAGAATCCCCTCTCTTGATGTTTTTTTCAAGAATATAAAATTGGGGGTCTCCTGTTTCTTAAAGCTCTGCTGCAAGGAAGTCTTTCCATGTCTCTTTCTTCCCTCCTTCCCCTCCCTTGTAGGAAACAAGGAAGTTTCAGACATTCGACTTTTCAAAGGAGCGAAGTCTACCCAGGGCAGGGAATAAGAAGCACTGTGAAGATTAATTATCCTTGTTGGAATCTAGCTTGACTGGGCAAGGTGAGACAGTTCAATTATTTAATCACCTTGATGCTATTGGCTTTGGAGGCCAGGAGTGTGGGGATTAGGCTTCCTTCACCGTTTAATTTATATGAGGAATGGCTTCTCAACTAGCTGCTCCCTGTTGAACCCTCAGGCAGGCAAGGGGAGAGAAGCAATTGATGCTGGAGGGAGATGAGGCATTCCCATAGCTGTATCTTTCTCTGGCTGGCTCTTGGTGGGACGCGTTCAGTTCTTAAGTTTGATCACTGTTTGCGGGCTGCTTTTCTCACACCATTGTGTGAGAAATGCATGCTTCTGCGTGCATGTGGAATGGGCGTTCTTCCTTTCCACACAGGTTTCTAGTCTTTTGATACAAGAAAGGCAACCAGATCCCCGACTGAGACTTCAGGTCAGAAAACCCCACGGGATGTGAAAGAACACATCCATCAGAGGGCAGACTGAGAGCCAACAGCCTTTCTTGAGACTAGCTCCCATTAACATTTTTTGTGAGTTTTTTATCCAAGGTTTCTTTGCTAGGGTGTAGTGGGTAGAATATTGAACTTAGAATCAAGACCTGCCTTCAGATCTCACCTCTTAAACTTGCTGGCTGTGGGACTCTAGGCAAGTTCACTGCCTCCTCTTCCTTTGCTTTTTGATCATCATTCATCTCCTAAGCTCTCAACTTTGCTGGATGTCCCATTAAGATATAATTCTCTCCTTTTTATCCTTTTAGATCCTGATATAAATTTAAAGCTGAAAATGACTTTGTTTTTGTTGAGTCTTATCAGTTGTGCCTGACTCTCCTCTCTGTGATCCCATTTGAGGTTTTCTTGGTAAAGGTACTGGAATAGTTTGCCATTTCCTTCTCCAGCTCATTTTACAGATGAGGAACTGAGGCACACAGAGTTAAGTGACTTGCCCAGGGTCACACAGCTAGTAAGTATCTGAGGCCAGATTTGAACTCAGGAAGATGAGTCTTTCTGACCTCAGTCCCCTACCCACTGTTCCACCTAGAAGTTGGAATATGACTTTAGAAGTAATCTAATTTCCAAATCCTTATTTAGGGTTTAGATTACTTCTCAGAAGAGGGAAATGAGGCCTAAAGCTGCGTAGAACATTTCCCAGCTCCTAAGTGGAAGAGTCAGATTGCAAGACCAAGATTTGAACTCAGGTCTTCTGCCTCCAGAATCTTTCCATGGTGCTCCACTTGACCTGCATGCTGCTAGTCTTCTCTTCCTGCCGCTCGCAGACTCACTTGGGTTCTACAACCCAAAGCTGTTCACGGATAGCAGGGGCCAATTTTATTTTCCTTGTCACTAGATTCAGTCCTAAGTTAGTAGGTAAATGTTCCCTTTACAAATTTAGCTTAATTTAAAGAACTTCCCTCATTAACATGAGAAAGATTCCAATCGTGTCCATAGCTGAATTGCATGTTCGCAGCAGCAGGCTGGCATGAGGCTTCTCCCCTTCTGGGGAATTAACATGCGTATCTAAGTTATTCTAAGGACTGAGCACCTGAGAAGACCTGATATATTTGATATAACTTTCTTTTCTATTTAGTTATTGAACTAAGTACTTCTTCAACTTATAAATTATAAATAGAAAATTTATATGTGTATATATATATGTGTGTATACATGTGTTTGTATATACATATGCTTATATATGTATGCCTATGTGTGTATATATGATATCAGAATTACTGTACATATATGTATATATATATATATGATATTAGAAAAAAATTTAGAGGTGGCTTGGAACTATCTATACCTATCTATATTTATGTATATATACATATACATGCACACTCATACATACACACACATACTATATACATATCTATATATGCCTGACTGGTTTTCCTTCCTCTAGTCATTATTGGAATCTACCTATCCTCCACACCACTGTCAAATAAATTTATCTAATGCCAGCTCTGAGGATGTCATTCCATTGATCATTCTAATGTCATTTCAATGGCTTTGCATGGCCTACTGAAGAAAGTCCAAATCCCATAGGATGACATTCAATGACTATGATTTGATTCCAAGTTACCTTTTTTTCTCTAATATCCAGTATATCTCTCACCTTATTTCACATTACTACCCTTCATATAGTCTATATCTATTACATATACATTTGAGCTATTGGCTGTTTCTTGAATACAATGTACTGAACACATCCCAGGCCTTTTGTTCCTGACAGCTGAAAGGTATTTCCTTCCCCCATTCTCTGTCCCCTCCATTTCTGCTTATCAGAATTCTCCACGCGCTTCAAGACCTGCTCAAAGGATACCATCTCCACAAAGCCTTTCCTCATTCCCTAGCTGGTAGAGAGCTCTCCCTTATCTGGAACTGTTAATACCATTGTTAAACACTTATATCCTAATTTAGACAAAAGTTACCTATATACAGAGGCAGTATGGAGTAGGAGAGAGGGAGAGCTGGCTTTGGAGCCAGGAAGACCTGGGTTCACATCCTGTCTTTGATACATACAGGCTGTGTGGCCTTGGGAAAGTCACTTAATCTCTCAGTGATCTAGTCAGTTCTCTAAGATGAGAAGATGCTGACCTCTATGAGCCAATAATATTTAACATTTATATAAATGTTAAATGTTTATAATAATGTTATATTAATTATATAATATATTATAATTATGTATTGTATAATATATCATAATGATTAATTTTATAACATATTTTAATGTTAAATTATATTATGTTAAACTAACATTTATATAGTGCTTACTATGTCTCAGGCACAGTGTTAAGCACATTACAATCGTCATCTCATTTGATCCTCATAATAATCCTGGGAGGTAGGTGCTATTATCATCCTTATTTTTCAGATGAGGAAATTGAGGCAACCAGTGCTTAAGTGACTTGCCCAGGGTCACAAAGCTAGAAGGTGTCAGAGGCTGGATTTGCATTCAGGTCCAGCACTCTTCCACTGCATCATGTAGTTGCTGGAGTTTCTTCATCTGGGAGTTCCTTACACAAATGAAATCACAAATCTAGGCCTTATCTCTATGTACATTTCTTATCATCTCCACAGTAAGGTCCTTCAGAGCAGGTATTGGGTCTGATTTTTCTTGTTGACTCTCATCACCTATTAGAGAACACTGATCATAATTGGAACATGATCAATATTCCTAGAATGGTACTTTAAGTTTTTCATGGAATTTCCTCCCAATCTTGTGAAGAAGTAATATTCACATTTTATAGACAAGGACACTGAGCTGTAAACAATGTGTCTGCCCAAGGTCATACAGATAATAAGTATAAGAGTCATACCTTGAACCTGTATCTCCTCAATTCAGTCCCAGCATTTTTCCCCAATGAACCACACTGCCTCAGCAACAAAATATTAAAACTAAGATAATTATATAAAGTCAAATGCTATTCTTGAATGAGTGCTAATGACCATAATGACAGCAGAAGACTTTAGTTCAATCAAAGATGATTAGAATTGATAATAGCCATGTAAACAGTTCCCTAATTCAAATTTTTACTAATTTTTCCATATTACTTGAAGGAATGAGTGTTGGTATAGTAGAGAGAACATTGGATTTGGAATGAGAGGATCTAAGTTTGAATCTACTTAGTACCAGTGTGACACTGGGCAAGTAATTAACCCTCTTCTCTGGACCTTTGCTCTACCCTTTGTAAAATGAAGGGTTTGGACTGGACTAAAAATGATCTCCAAGTTCCCTCCCAGTTCTGAATCTACAATCCTGTAGTTCTTTTTCAGCCAATGACATACACATATTCAGTGTGGAGTGTCATTGGTATAGAGAGTTTGAAAACTGGGAACTCTTCACTGTAAAAAAATCCCAGGTGACATCTCTAGTGACAGTCATCAAATACCATTGTTTCTTCCGAAGCTTGCACTATTCAAATGGTCTATGCACATTCAGTTAAGGCAAACTTTCAATACCACTTTCATTTTAAACTGTCCAGTAAGATGACAATCGTTTTATAAACACACATGGAACTGTTATAAATTGCATTTCTGCTTTCTTTTTTAAGGGATTAGAGACTCAAGGACGGTGTATGATCACTGTTGTTGAGAACTCTCTGCTGATTTTTCAGATGATACAGGTTGAAGCACGCTAGGATTCTGCAATCCATTGCTTTCTTATTCTCCAAGATTCTTAGAGAATTAGGCAGAATTGGTTTATGAGTGTTTGGAATTTGTTTTTTCTGTTTTATCAACTGGCATTTGAAGCCTTTCCAGGGCACTATTTTATTAGCCATAATAGATAACCACACTTGGGAAGATGTACAAGAAGCCTGTTTAAAGATTGATTCCCGAGTTGTTGTGCAGCACTGCATGTTGTAAATTTGATTCACCAGTCCAAAGCCCCCATTTTTTTTTGAGACGTAGAAAATGGATGTCAGGAGTTAACGAATATTACTCCTTGAGAATCTTAGAATTCTGGCTGTATGATTACATCAATATGTTATGATTTGTTCCAATGGGGGAAGAAAAGGATTGATCTTCCAGTAGAATCCATCTATTAACATCACCTGCTCTTTTTCAAAGCAGGATTGAGAATATAGCTAGACCCATACGGCGTTACCCAAAGTCTTGGTTTTATTAGTGATTGTTTTGCATTCAATCTTCTCCTGCCTTTCTTGATTTCTCTGTTTCTAACACTTTGGCCTGCAGAGGTAACAGGAACATTTTCAACTTTTTCTTTGTCTATTTTTGGATTCATCTAAAAGAATCAGGAGCAGGTATGGAGACTCAGGTACTCTGAATTTATGTTTGAATCCAATCGATTTCCTAGGGTCACCAATTCCAGAAGCACAGAATTTTTGGACTTGGAAAGGCCCTCTGAGCCTATCTAGTCCAACTCATATCCAAAAAAAGGATCCTTGGGGCAACGCATCCAACATGTGGTCACGCACCCTTCGCTTAAAGACCTTGAGTTCTCAAGAAGGCTTGCTCCTTCGTTGGTTCTTGATAAACCAACTCTGGGAAAGCACCCAAGTTTAGGGCCTCATAACCTTTGCCTGGATTATTATAGCAGACTGCTAAGTGGTCTCTATCCCCTTTTTCATCCGTCCTAAATGCCATTGTCAGATTAATAAGAATAAAAACAACATTTATATAGTGCTTATTACATGCTAGGCACTGTACAAAGCTCTTCACAATTATTATCTCATTTAATCCTCATAAGAACTTGGGAGGTAGGTGATATTATTATCCTCATTTTACAGTTCAGGAAACTGAGGCAAACAGATTAAGTGACTTGCCCAGGATCACAAAACTAATAAATGTCTGAGGTAGGATTTAAACTCATCATTGTCAACTGAATAAAATAATAATTAAAAAAAAACCCTGTTTAAGTTGACACTCAAGGCCTTCTCCCCACTCCCCACTCCCCACTCCCATACCTCCTACCTAGTCTTTCTAGCTTTGTCTTAGGCTATTGTCCATTTATTCTATGGTCCAGGCTTAATGAACCACTTGTCATTCCTGGAGTACTTTCTATATTTCCCCATCTATGTGCCTTTGACCAGATGAATCTCTTTCTGTACCTGAAATGCTGGCTTCATCCATCTTCATGTCCTGGAATTCTACTCTGCTTTAAGGCTCAATTCCGATGTCATTGTTTCTATAAAGCCTCCCCTGATATTCTCATCTGGAAGTAATGATAATAATAACCATTTATTAAGTACCCTTGCATTGTACCAAGCACTTCATAATATTAGATCTTCACAACAACCCTGCAGGGTAGGTGCTGTTATTATCCCCATTTTTCTTTTGAGGAAATTGAGACAAACAGAAGTTAAGTGGTTTACTGAAGGTCACACAGTCTGTAAATGTCTGAGACTGGATTTGAACTCAGGTTTTCTTGACTCCAGGTTCAGTGTTCTGTCCACTGTACTGCCTTATAACCCATGATATGTGTCTTTCTCATGAACGTGTTATGCTTAACTTTGTATTATATTTTTTGTTCTAAAAATCGTCTTCCCTCTCTGTTAGGAAGTCCTTGAGGGTAGAGACTGTGTATTATTCACCTCTGTATTTCTCAGAGTCTAGAACAGTGCCTGGTATGTTTATTCAGTCATTTTTCAGTTGTCTCTGACTCTTCACGACTCCATTTGGTGTTTTCTTGGCAAAGAGTGATTTGCCTTTTCCTTTTCCAGCTCATTTTACAGATGAAGAGACTGAGACAAATGGGGTAAAGTGATTTGCCCAGGGTCACACAGCTAGTAAGTGTCTGAGGCCAGATTTGCACTCAGGTCTTCCTGACTCCAGGCCCAGTGATCTATTCACTGTACCATCTAACTGCCTCGTACACAGCCAGTGTTTAACAGATGTTCATTGAATAAATGGGTGAATCGGCCAAAAGGAAAATGGCCTTATTGATTATTAACAGAAGAAATAGTGATAACAGAGTCTCTCTACAGAAAGACCTACTGAACGTAGTATGTATTTTTTTTGCACATAAAGAGTGCTAAGTTCCTTTTTATTTTAATATCATTGATACAAGATATTAGAATATTTTAATGACTTCCCCAACTATCTCTTCTGGATTCTCATTTTCCTCAGTCCTCTCAACATTTCCCTGTGGTCTCATGGCATGAGGTCCAACCAGGTTCAACTGAATTTTCCCCAGGCACCAGAATTCCTAGCTGTGGCTCTGCCTTACTAACCCTTTCTGAGAAGCTGTGAAAAATGCTTCCAAAGAAGTCTGTCAGATTCTGCTTGTGGGCCACATTTCTCCTTCCATTTTATTCCTGGTTGCATCATTAGTGCCTTCATCTTTTAACTCACTTTCAGATCTTAGTGCCTTAAGCAGTCATGGCCCTCATATGCTTTTGACCCTTTCTTCCTCCTCCTTCATTCTATTACTGATGCCCTTGAAAAAGTAAACAACTCTCAGAGTTGAACATTCCCCATTGATATCACCCTAAGAGCCAAAATGCTTTAAGTCTAAATGCCTGTAGGCCTGTTGAAGTATACCAGCTCAAATATATATAGGTTGGCCTGGCTCGAAGTAAGACCTTCTTCCTGAGTAAGATCTGGACCTGGGCTTCTTGTGTGTGATGACACCAGTATATCTTTCCTACTTAGGGATTCTGGGAGAGTCAGACGTCTCTGTAACATGTGGAATACCCAATGGAGTTCAAAGAAAAAGCAATGCCACAAAGGAAAGGGAAATAATGCTGGGGTCAAAGCATCCAGTATGAGGATTCAGCCAAGGGCTTGTTAATGTGAAAATCTTAAGAGGACTGAAAGTTTGATTTGGAGTTAGTAGCCTGAAGCTTTCAGATTTAGAGCTAAAAGGGGCCTTAGTCACTGACTTTAGTCTCTTGCCTACTTCTGACTTCGAACCACTTCCTTGTGTACAATTTTGTGGATATTATTCCTTTTCACACAAACCATGCAACACATTTTTCCTGTTGGGAGACATTTCTGGGCATTTTCCTTAGCAATACCCGATTGCACCCTGTACCTTTGACATGGAAAGTCTTTGGCTACTGCCTTCCATGGATAATCATTAGAGAAGCTAGGAAGCTGAGGTCATGGTACATGGGGTTTGGAGGCTAGAAGGGTCTTAGAGACCAGCTAGTCTGACTCCTTTGTTTTACATAGGACTGAACTGAGAGGTGCCTGGGAGAGGTGAAAATGGAGCAGACAGTAGGTAGCAGAGCAACACTTCAAACACAGGCCTTCTTTGCATCTCCAGCACTTAATCCAATTCCTTGTACATGGGAGAGATTTATAAAAACTTGTTGAATTGAATGGAATTATCTCCTTTTACTGGGCATTGTGTTAGTCAATCAGCATTTATTAAGCACCTACAATATTCCAGGCACTGTGCTAAGTGCTGGAGATACAAACAAAAGCAAAAGACTAGCCCTGCCTTCAAGTAGCTTACAATCTAAGAGGGGAGACAACATGCAAACAACTATATACAAACAAGATTTAGGCAGGATAAATTGGAGGTAATCAATACAGAGGAAGTACTAATATTAAGGAGGACTGGGAAAACCTTGGTTTTTTTTTTTCTGAGATTCAGAAAGCCAAGGGGCAGAGATGAGGAGACTTTCAGACAATGAAGGCAATTTCCAGTGGAAATGTTTGGATTCAGGAGATGGAGTGTCATTTCTAAGGACTTTTCATTGCCTACTGGATAAAATAAACACCCCTTAGGTGAATCAAGGCCCTTAAAAACATATACAGTGCATAAGAAAGCTATCTCTGGAGTGAGGAATACTATCTTCAAATCTAGCCTCTGATGAGAACTGGCTCTGTGACCCTTGGCAAGTCACTTATATATGTTGAAGATAGAAGTTACAGTGAAGGTGCCAATTTAAGTTGGCATAGGAAATGCCTCCTTCCACTGATGAAAGCACAGGTCTTGTTAAAAAACA
This sequence comes from Vombatus ursinus, assembly GCF_900497805.2. Taxonomy (NCBI): domain Eukaryota; kingdom Metazoa; phylum Chordata; class Mammalia; order Diprotodontia; family Vombatidae; genus Vombatus; species Vombatus ursinus. The sequence continues at coordinate 1,042,369 of NW_020951957.1, forward strand.
AAAACAAACCAAGCAGCTGTACCATTGGAAAATGACCCATCCAAGGAAGCTTTCTTTAGAAGTATCAAGAATGCCTCTTTAAAGGTGAAGAATATTATAATATATTTTCACATAACCTTATTGATAAACCTTTCTCGGAAATATGGTTTGTAGTTTTTATTAATCTTATGTAGTAATTGGGTTTTGAATTTTTGTCACTGATTGACCATCACTTTCTGTGGCCCTACCCTTTTGGTTGTGGTTCACATGAAAGTTTGTTATTATTGTTCAGTCTTCTCCCTTGTGTCCGACTTTTTGTGACCCCATTTGGAATTTTCTTGGCAAAGATAATGGAGAAGTTTGCCATTTTCTTCTCCAACTCATTTTATAGATGAGGAAACTGAGGCAAGCAAGGGTAAGGGACTTGCCCAGGTTCACCCAGCTACTCAGTGTCTGAGACCAGATTTGAACTAAGAAAGATGAGTCTTTCTGACTCCCAGCCCAGGCCTCTATCCACTGTATTACCTACCTGCATATTTATTACAAAATTTTTCTTTTTCTTTTTTTTTGGGGGGGGAGTAGAAAGGAGAGAGAAAAATAATTGTTAGTTGAGAAGAAATGAATGTAACATAAAAAAAGAAAGACTGATAAACTAAGGAACATTCAGAGGAGGGCCATGAGTATGGTGCTAGGCCTCCAGAGTTTGCCATGTGAGGGTCAGTTGAAAGAACTGGGATATATAGCCTGGAGAAAAGAAAACCTAGGGGGAGATGTGGTAGTTGTCTCTGAGTAGTAGAAGGGCACTAATGTTTGGTCCCCAAGGGCAGAACTAAGATGATGGGGTAAGAATTACAGAAGGGGAAAAAGGAAGAACTTTTTAACAATAACAGCTCTTTCAAAGTAGAAAGGACTGCTTAAGGAACAAGTGAGTCTTCAAGCAGAAGCTGAATGAACCCTTTGGGCATATTGTGGGGGTGGTTCTTGTTTAGACACAAGTTGGACTGGGTAGTGTTTGAGGTTCCTTCCTGCTGCTCCGTGATTTTATGATTCTGGTTGTGGAGTGTGCGTCCATGGTGCCCTCTTAGATTACAGTTCACAGTCATCTGAGCCCAGATCTCCATTTGGGGCGATTGCTAGCTTTTTCCCTATCCTCTCTAATAATAGCTGGTTTTCACTGGGCATTGCTTCCTTCAAACAAATGCATTCTGCATGGCTTTTCAAAATGAAACTGATATAAAAACTCCACAGGGAGCTGTAGCCACAGCTGGCGGAAAAGCATCAACCATCAAACCCAACAGTTCCCCAGCAGATCCAAGGGTGTGGTGTTTCACTGAGGTTGCAGAGGGATGCAAAGAGGCAGAAAATAAATATTAGTTGGAATTTGATAGGGATAGCAATCATCCCTGGGCACGCTTGCCCTTTATCTGGCCTAAGGAGTCCTGATCTCTTTTATTTTAGAACAAGCAAAACAAGGATGCTAGAACATTGTCATTTTGAGCTGGGAGCATCCCAGGTTAGCACAGGCATTTTGGGCTCAATAGAAGTGCTTTAGTCAATCAATCACTCAATCAAGCAAGCAAGCATTTATTATATGCCTGGCTCTGTGCAAAGGACTAAGGGTACAGATAGGCACAGAAGTGAAATATGGGCTATTACAGTTTGTGAAGTTTGGATTCAGTCAAAGGGCTGCACTTGAGGACCTAGGGGGCCCTATATGGCCTCAAGGCCCCAGGTTCCCCACCCCTGGGCTATTACATGCTATAACAGCAACAAGTGGGCCATTTTGAGTGGGGCAGGGAGTATGTGATAGGGAGCAATGTGTGGTCATCTTAGAAAGATAGTCCAGATCTAGACTGTGAAGGCTTTAAATGCCAAATAGAGTAGTTTTTTTCTTTATCCTAAATCTAAGGGCAGTTAGGTAGTATAGTGGATAGAGAGCTAGATCTGGAATCAGGAAGACCTGAGTTCAAATCCAGCTTCCAACATTTATTAGTTGTGTGACTCCTCTCTCACCAGCAAGTCACTTAACTGCTATTTGCCTCAGTTTCCTCAACTGTAAAATGGTTGTAAAATGTGAAATAACCTACTTGTTAGGGTTGTAGTGAGGATAAAATTAGATTATATTTGTAAAGCACTTAGCATAGTGTCTGGAACATTTTTTTAAAATTTGTTTTTCAGTCATATGTGACCCTATTTGGGGTTTTCTTGGAAAAGACTCTGGAGTGGTTTGACATGTCCTTCTCCAGATCATTTGACAAATGAGGAAACTGAGGCAAACAGAGTCAAGTGACTTGCCTAAGGTCACGCAGCTAGTCAGGGCGTCTAAGTCTAAGATTTGAACTCAGGAAGATGAGTCTTCCTGACTCCAGGCTGAGCACTCCATCCACTGTGCCACCTCGCTGCCCATGCCTGTCACATAGCAGGCACTTAATAAATAAATGTTCCATTCCTCCTCTAAATAAGAAGTTACTGAAGCCATTTTCAGTGTGCTGGAATTCTGTTTCAATTCAACAAGCATTTACTTATGACCTATCCATGTGCAGAGTACTATGCTAGAGTGCTAGAGATTTAAAGAAAAAAAAACCTCAACATTTACAGCCTCAAAGAGTGTGCATTCTATTGTGGGGGAGGGGAAATAATATGGATACATATAATTAAATATAAAACATAAACAAAAGTTTGTATTCTTTTTTTGTTGTTGTTGTTTAGTTATGTCTGCTCTTCATGACCCAATTTTTTGAAATATCCAGTGATACTGGAATGGTTTGCCACTCCCTTCTTCAGTTCATTTTACAAATGAGGAAACTGAGGCAATCAGGGTGAAGTGACTTGCTCAGGGTCACCCAGTTAGCAAGCATCTGAGGTCAGATTCGAACTCAGGAAGATGAGTCTTCCTGACTCTAGGGCCCAGCTCATTATCCACTAGGAGACAGGTGAGGAGACAGGTACATTCCAAGCTTAGGCATTCCAGGCACTGAGATAGAAGATGGAACTCTGTGTAAAAGGAAATGGTAGCAGGTAAGGTTCTTTGGTAAAGTCATGTGATGACTCTCAGGGATTAGAGTGACCAAAGATTACCTGTTGGCTTGCAAAACTCTGCATTGTCAAATTAAGTCAACAAAAGGCCCCCTAGCCCACCCCAAGCCCACTCCCAGTAAAGGACTACATCTTTAGGGGCCCCATCATGAAGTCACTATCAGAGAGGACAATGAAACAATCCATTCACTCTCCAGGCTTTCCTGACACCTTAGGTCAGTGGCATCAAACTCAAATAGAAACAAGTGGCTATGGAACCTACTTAAGGATCCCTGTGGGCCCATATTGACTCAGAAAACCACATATTAACATTATCTATGTTCTGTTGTGTTTTTATTTATTTTGTTAAATAGTTCCCAATTATATTTTATTCTGGTTCTGGCTTCACATGGGAATATTGGCAGAGCAATGCTTGTCTACAGATTGTTGTTGTTGGACCTTGTTCTTGAAGAACAAGGAGGGTGATGTCTTGACTTGCAAGTGAATTGGATTTAAGTGAGGCAGGGCTGTGCAAAGTCATCAACCTCACTCTCTCCTCCAGAGTCATCGGAGTCCAGTGGCAAGACATAGGTCAGGATAGCTGGTAACGGCCTCAGATGCATTGGGAGACCCTGTCTACAGACCCATTTGACCTCTCTACCTTAGACCATTGTCCACATTTCAACACAGACTAAGAGGCAGTATAGAAATACAGTGGAAATATCACTGGTTCTGTAATCAGGGGATCTGGGTTCAAGTCTTGCCACTGATGCTTTCCACATGTGAGAGTGACTCTGGGCAAGTCATTTAGCTTGCCTCAGTTGCCTTATTTGCAAAATAAGGAGGTTGGACTAGATGTCCTCTGAGGTCCCTTCCAGCTACAGAACTATGATTTCATGATCACCAGGAGCATCAAAGATTTATCTTCCTGGGAACAAGTTGTGAGGTTTTATAGGTGAGAGATGCAGCAATGTACTCTCATTTGAAACCTATACTGTAGTGAGCCACCAGCTGTTTTAGACTTGGGTCTCCTGGTAATTCCTCATGAACTGTGGTTCGGGCCATCACAGTCTATCCACAGAGGTGCAAAAATAGCCCATTTTTTTTAAACCAGCTTCGTATGTGTGGAGTTGGCTTCCTGGTTCTTGGCCACCATGGTTCTGTAAATGCACGGGAGAGAACATCTGCCTAAGCAGATCCTTCTTGGTGCATTCATTAGTTACTACTGTGACATCCCAGGCACCTTCCTCATATGTTGCCCAGGACTCCTGGGAAGAATCCTTCCAAGCAGGTGGTGTTGCATTATTTAGGTCTGCAGGAGGACTTGCTAGAGCAAGAGGAAATGCAGCAAGGATTAGTGGTCCACAAGGTGTCAGAGATCTCAGACTGTAGTAGCAATGTGTGGCACGTGCACAAAGATGAAGAAAATGTAATGAAGGCTTGGTTTTAGAAAGCTTGTAATCAGAAAACTGAAAGCAATCTCACCAGCATCTGCTCTCAGGCTCAGCCAACAACAGAACAGAGGAGAAAAGGCACGTTTATTTATCATAGCTTCTGGGCCTGAGACATGGAAGACACAGGCAGGAGTCCTAGGTTTAAAGTCAGAGAACTTGGGTTAAAATTCCAACTCTACAATGTATTTGGTATTGGTCTCTGGGCCTCAGTTTCCTCATCGGTAAAGCAAGGAAGTTGGACTAGATCTAGACTGAATTCTACCCAGGTCATTATGTTTGTAAGTTTGTAACTCAAGAATAGAGTAAATTAAAAACAAAAGTTTTCTCAAAGGTATATTTACTTTGAAGATATAGAAAAAGCTAAAGTATGAAGAGGGTAGCTAAGTGGCACAGTGAATAAAGTGCAGGCCTAGAGTTAGGAAGACTCATCTCTGTGAGTTCAAATCTAGCTTTAGACATTTACTGGCTTGATCCTGGTCAAATCGCTTAACCCTGTTTGCCTCGTTTTCTCATCTGTAAAATGAGCTGGAGGAGGAAATAACAAACCATTCCAATATCTTTGCCAAGAAAACCCCAGGGGGGTGGAGCCAAGATGGTAGAGTAAAAGCAGTGACTTGCTTGAGCTCTCCCCAAACCCTTCTGAATACCTATAAAAATGACTCTAAATACATTCTAGAGCAGCAGAACCCACAAAAAGACAGAGTGAAACAAATTTCCAGCCCAAGACAACCTGGATGTTTGATCAGAAAGGTATATCGCGCTGGACAGGGAGAGGAGCACAGTTCAGCGTGGGTGTGCAGGCCTCAGTGAACCTGGAGCAGGCCTCAGGGGACTGAATCATGGGCAGCTGTGGCCATTTCCAGAACTCTCAATCCATGAACACCAAAGACAACTTAGAAGGTCAGTGGGAAAAGTCTGTTTCTGCAGTGGTGAGAGAGAAGCACAGGGTCCCAGCCCCATTCCCTGAGCTCAGCCAAGGGTGGTGGCTACCTCCTGAGCTTCTGGTCCACAAACTGAAGGGAAATCGAGTGGCTGATCAGAAGGGGATTGCAGGGATCTCTCTGCTGGTGCAGGATTCTCTTGCTTTGCCTGTGCTTGGATCTGGGTCACAGTTCTGGGTTACTGTCCTGGGGTGAGGAGGAGTGCTGGTGTGGTGGAGCTTGCAGTGGCTTGTAGAGAGAATCCTCCTCACAATTCCAAGACAGAAAAGAGTGCTTGTGGTCACTCATAGACCAGAGCACAGTTCAGGATAAGAGTAAACACCTCGCCCTTGATCATAGCACCTTGGAAGAACTGAAAATTTACAGGTCCCTAGAAGTATCTCTGAATACTTCTGCACAAAACCCCTGAAGTTTGGGACAGTACATTCCCCACACTGGAAACAGACCTCTACTATAACAAAGAGTTTATAACTCAAGTAATTGGTTAGGGTCATGAGCAAGCATCGCAAAAAGAGTCAGATTATATTATCTTACTTTGGTGACAAAGAATATCAAAACACACAACCAGAAGAAGACAACAAAGCCAAAGCTCCTACATCCAAAGCCTCCAAGAAAAGTATGAATTGGTCCCAGGCCATGGAAGAGTTCAAAAAGAATTTTGAGAAGCAAGTAAGAGAAGTAGAGGAAAAAATGAGAGCGATGCTAAAGGAGACCCCCCAAAATACCGAAGAAAATAACACCTTAAAAAATAGCCTAACCCAAATGGCAAAAGATGTCCAAAAAGCCAATGAGGAGAAGAATGCCCTAAAAAGCAAAATTGACCAAATGGAAAAGGAAGTCCAAAAGATTACTGAAGAAACTACTTCCTTAAAGATTAGAATAGAGCAATTGGAAGCTAGTGACTTTATGAGAAATCAAGATATTATAAAACAAATCCAAAAGAATGAAAAATTAGAAAACAATGTGAAATATCTCACTGGAAAAACAACTGACCTGGAAAATAGGTCCAGGAGAGAGAATTTGAAAATTATTGGACTATCTGAAAGTCATGATCAAAAAAAGAGCCTAGACATCATCTTTCAAGAAATTATCAAGGAAAACGGCCCTGATATTTTAGAACCAGAGGGCAAAATAGAAGTTGAAAGAATCCACCAATCACTGCCTGAAAGAGATCCCCAAAGGAAAACTCCTAGGAATATTGTAGCCAAATTCCAGAGTTCCCAGGTCAAGAAGAAAATATTGCAAGCAGCCAGAAAGAAACAATTCAAGTACTGTGGAAACACAATCAGAATAACACACGATTTAGCAACTTCTACATTAAGGGACCACAGGGCATGGAATACAATATTCCAGAGGGCAAAGGAGATAGGATTACAACCAAGAATCACCTACCCAGCAAAACTGAGTATAATCCTTCAGGGGATAAAATGGACATTCAGTGAAATAGAGGACTTTCAAGCATTCTTGATGAAAAGAACAGAGTTGAATAGAAAATTTGACTTTCAAATACAAGACTCAAGGAACATGGAGAGATAAACAGGAAAGAGAAATCATAAGAGACATATTAAGGTTGAACTGTTTACAGTCCTGCATGGAAAGATGATATTTGTAACTCATGAGATCTTTGTCAGTATTAGGGTAGTTGGAGGTAAACAATTCTATGTATGTATGTATGTATGTATGTTTGTATGTATGTATATATATATATGTATATATATATAGATAGATAGATAGATAGATGGATAGATAGAGGGCACAGGGTGAGTTGAAGATGAAGGAGTGATATCTGGAGAATAAAATTAAGTGGTGAGAGAGGATTGTACTGGGAGAAGGAGAATGGGAGAGGTAGAATGGGGTAAATTATCTCACAAAAAAACCCCAGAAAAGTAAAGGCTCTTACAATGAAGGGGAAATGGGGGAAGGTGAGAGGGAATGAGTGAATCTTATTCTCATCAGATTTGGCTTAAGGAGGGAATAACATACATACTCAACTGGGTATGGAAATCTATCTTACCCTACAGGAATATGGGGGGGTAAAGGGGACAAGAGAGCAGAGGGATGTTAGAGGGGAGGGCAGATTGAGGGAGTGGGTAATCAGAAGCAAACACTTTTGAGGAGGGACAGGGTCAAAAGAAAGAATAGAATAAATGGGGGGACAGAATAGGATTAAGGGAAATAGAGTTAGTTTTTCACAACATGACTACTATGGAAGTGTTTTGCATAACTGTACATGTATAACTTTTATTGATTTGCTTGCCTTTTCAATGAGGGTGGGTAGGGAGGGAGGAAGGAAGAAAATTTGGAACCCAAAGTTTGAAAAACACATGTTTAAATAAATAAAAGTTTTCACAAGAAAAAAATATTAAAAATCTAGCACCAAAAAAACAAAAAAGAGAAAGAAAAGAAAGAAAACCCCAAATGGGGTCACAAAGAATCACATGTGATTGAAAAATGACCCAACACTCCTACCAAGGCACAGACCAATGTGGATCAGCGCCTTTCCTTCAACTCAGAGTCTTACAAAGTCATCTGGGAGATGTTGTTGTTTCATTTCAGTCATGTCCAATTCCTTGTGACCCCAAATTGGATTTTCTTGGCAAAGATACTTGAGTGGTTTGTCATTTCCTTCTTTAGCCCACCTTTCAGATGAAGGTTAAGTAACTTGCCCGGGCTCACCCAGCTGGTAAGTATGTGAGGCCAGATTTGAACTCAGGAAGAAGAATTTTCTTAATTCTAAGGCTAGTTCTCTATCCACTGCACACCTAGCCAGCCCTGCCCATAATGACTGAAAAGTTAAGAACATTCTTAGGGTTACAAAGTTAGTATCAGTCAAAGGTGGAAAAATTAGATTTTTAAATGACCTTTACATTAGAACACTCAAAAAGGATAGGAAACATTATAGAACGTTTTGGCTGGCTGCAACAAAAGTTTCAATCTGGCTATAGTTAAACTGCTACCTATACCACACTCTCTTTTTCTAGCCCTTCCTGCCTCTAGTTATCTCTTTTTCAATCTCTTTCTTGTGTACACTCTCTCTCTCTCTCTCTCTCTCTCTCTCTCACACACACACACACACGTTCACACATACGCATACATACACATGTACAAACACACTTCATATGAGAGTAAAGCATGATATACGCCAAACAGTGCTGTGACTTGAGAGAGGCATTATGGCAATGGGGTAGAAGACTAGCCTTGGAGTCAGAAAGACCTGGGTTCAAGTCCTGCCTGTGACGTATGTATGTTGACTGTGCCTCCCAGAGCCTGAGGTATCTCTCTAAATCTGAGTGATAGTACAGTGGATGATTTGTACCTGGTGAGGGAATTTCTTCTCTGGGAGCTCTCCGTGTGAATGAAATCAGAAGTCCAGGCCAAAAGCAAGCAAGCAAACATATAAATAAAATTGTACTCTACCTGAGAAGGAAAACATCGTCAACAATTGTCACTGCATTTTTGGAACCCTGGTTTGGACTGTTTAAAGTTCCTCACATTTTATTGCCGAGTCAGTGCTACTTTGATCAATAAAGCTCACAGATGCAGGGCACAGAAGTGGAGGAGAAGCATTTCTGCTGGAAAAGTAGTGGCGTGGTTCAATATGCCTTAACTGGCTTGGAAAGTCATATCTCCTCACAGTGAAGAAAGGTTATTGATGTTAGGGAGAATTTTCCTGTTCCTCTTTGTCTAGTAGCCAGTGTGGTTGGATGGCTTCAGAGATATTTCATTTCCTCCTTAACAGCTTCAGAGTGAGGAAAGTTATCTTTCCCCTACTGTTTCCAATGATTGCTTGTTAAGGTCCTGTCTGCTGATGCAAAAAGGACTTGTGAGAACAGTTATTGTTCACTTGTGGGATGGTGTCTCTAACCAGCTATGGCCTTCACCCATTAGAATGGGTGCTCCTGGAGTGCAGGAGACTATCTAACTTGCTTGCATTTATTTATGTTCTTGGCACCATTCCTGGCACATTGGTAAATGCTTAAGAAATACTCTTTCCTTCCTTCCTTCCTTCCTTCCTTCCTTCCTTCCTTCCTTCCTTCCTTCCTTCCTTCCTTCCTTCCTTCCTTCCTCTTTATTTCTTTTTCTTCCTTCATTTCCTTTCCTTTTCCTTCCCTTCCTTTCCTTCCTTCTTTCTTTTGTTTTTTCTTTTTCTTTGTTTCTTTCTTTTTCCTTTCTTTCCTTTCTTCTTTCCCCTTCTTTCTTTCTTTTCCTTCCTTCCTTTCTTTTCTTTCCATCCTTCTTTCCCCTTGTTTTCTTCCTTCTATAAATCTAATTTTCCATGAAAATAAGAAAGTGTTGAAATTAAACTTATATGGTAATTCAACTAAGTAGTTCTTCAACTGATAAATTATTAATAGAAAATTATGTATATATATGCATATACGTGCGTGTGTGTGTGTGTGTGTGTGTGTGTGTGTGTGTGTATGTAAGAAGACTGGAAATGTAGCAGATGATCAGGTTATGAAGGACTTTGAAAGACAGAGGATATTTATATTTGATCCTAGAAGTAATAGAGTCACTAGAGTTTATTGAACAGAAGGGTGATACAGTCAAACTTGCGTCTTGGGAAGCTCAATTTGACAGATGAGTGGAAGAGAAACTATAATGGAGAGACTTGAATTAGGGAGATCAACCAGAACTCTATTGTCGTAGTCCGAGGTGAGATGATCAGGGACCGTACTGGGCTGGTGGCAATGCTGGAAGGTAGGGAGAGTTATATATAAAGGATGCTATGAAGTCCAAATCAACAGATTTGGCAATAGATGGGATATGGGGGATGAGAGAGAATGAGGAGTTGAGGATGACACCTGGGTTGCAAGCCTGAGTGGGACTGGGAGGATAGAGGCATGTCTTGATAGTAACAGGAAAGTTCAGAAGAAGGGAAGATTTTTTTGGGAAAGACAATGAGTTTAGTTTTGTACACACTGATTTTAAGATGCTTATGAGACATCCAGTTTGAAATATCTAATAGGCAGTTGGAATTGCAAAATTAGATGTCAGCAGAGAGTTTAGGATTAGATAAGTAGATGTGAGAATCATCAGCATAGAGATGATAACTGAATCCATTGGAGGTGATGAAATCACCAATTAAAATAATATAGAAGAAAAAGAGAAGAGGGCCCAGGACAGAGCTCTGGGGGACACTCACCATTAGTAGGGGTGATCTACTAGAGAGAAACCTAGAGAGAGGAGAGTATCAAGGTTACTGAGTGATGATGGTAGAGGGTGAACTTAAAAGCTGCAGAGGGGAGCAAGAGACATTCCAACTCCCTCACTTGGATCGGTGAGTCGGGTGAAATGAGTGAAAGTACAACCTGTACTGGAAAAAATGGCCAGGGAGGTTGTGTCATTAGGAGGGAACTAGGTCTTAGTGATAACCAAAAGATGGAAAGAGTGGGAAAGGAAAAGGTTTAAGATGAAGGCAAGTTTTTACTTAATGAACAAGTATTCCAAAGAGCACAATGAAAAGGTAAATGGACATTTGGGTGGGTTCAGGGAGATGGAAATAAGGGAAAGGGTAGTGGAGAACAGGATTTGAATAATGACAACCAGGGACACACTGTGATAGGGAGAGCATGACTAGGGAGGTGTTTGTTAATTAGTGAGGAACGAATTCAGGTAAGTTGTCAACATTCTGAGCTCAGGCGAAGGAGCCAGTGTGGGGAGATGATGGAAGAGCTTTCTTCTCCTCTCCATTCAGGCAGGTCAGACCAGTCCAGGAGATCAGTGGAAGAAGCACAAGGATAGCATTTTTTTTTCTGTCTAGCAGACAGGAAAAGGCCAGAAGAAGCAAGATGGAATGATGAAATCCACAAAGAAGTATGTTGGGTAAGGGAATCAGAAAGAAAATATTCCTAACTTCTCACTTCTAGTTTATTTCAGAACAAACCAGACAGGCAGTGGCTAGAGGTCCTGAACCTGGAAAGGTTTTTGGTTTTGTTTTTTCCTTGCAGCTAGGAAAATCCCAGCAGCAAAGAAGTATGAGAATATTTCAATTGAAGATAAATTTTGCTGTTATTTAAAAGTATTTCCTTTATAAATGTGAAATCTCAAGGCAAGTTACATGGCTATCATATTTCTTGTGTGAAAGATGTCAGAGTTTCTCTGGAATTAAGTCCCCAGGGTTTGCAGTATATCATACAGTAGAATGATGCTCTCTCTAGGCTCTCCAATCAGAGAATTTTGCATATGATAATTGAAGCCTAAGCACTGGGTTTTGGGCAAAATGTGCACAATCTAAAGACAAATAAAAAAGAACATTTAAAAATGCTTTGCTTATGCCTTTTGTTTTCTTTTTTTAATGTCATAATCATTTTCCCTAAATACCCCCACTCCAACTGAACCCACCCTTGTAACAAATACAAATAGCTAAGTTAAGCTTAACATATGCAATATTTTGTTTTCATAGTCTTTTCCCTCTTTACTGAGAGGACAAAAGTATGTTTAATCATGCTTTTTGTTTAAAAAACAACAACAACAAAACCCCATCATTAGAACAAACTTCCTGAGAGTAGGGGCTGTCTTACATTTCCATTTCTATTTCCAGTATTTAGTACAGTGCTTCGAACATAGTAAAGGCTTAATAAATACTTCATTCTTTCATCATCTGGGCTATAGGAACTAGATTGTCACTGCAATTAATCTGAGTTCAGATGTCTTTTAGTGTTAGTTTCATTTGCATTTTTATAGTCATTATGTATATTGTTTTCCTTACCTTTTTTCCCCCCAATCTTTATCAGTTCATAAAAGTTGTTCTGCATTTCTATGATTCCCTTATATTCACCCAGAAGAGCATTCAGAAACATAGAAATGGTGTAAGCAATGCAGAAATACATTCAATGAGTACAGAATAATTAACTTAGATAAGAACTAGATGCTAAATATCTTCTGATCTCAAAGGGAAACAAGTGGTATAGAGCAAAGGACCCTGGATTGAAGGGTGAGGGCTTGAGCCCTGTCTCTGCTTCTTCCTATTTGTGTGACCTTGGTCTTTCTCATTGGTCAAAAGAAGGGAGGGGGTGGGCTTAGCAATCCTTAATGTCACTGATTCTAAATCTATGGCCCTAGGATTTCTATCATGAAGTTGGGTAGTCTCAAGTCATCATACAGTGCCTTCCATCCTTTGGTTCACCAAAATAAGTGCAAAGGTGAGGGGAGTGAATTGAAGACCACTATGTTTGTGGAATTAAGGGGACTGATTTACCAACAGTGTGGTCAGAGACTATATTCCTAGGTTCTTACTAATACACAGCCTATGGTTCCATAGTCTGTGGTTCCATTGCAGTCAGTGCTCCTTCTACCAGCCCCTTCATGACTTCCTAGACAATTCAAGATCAACTGCAACCAAGAAATTAATCACTCTTTTACCAGCCTGGTCACAAAGGTCTTCAAAATAAGGTAGGCTAGTCCTCAGAAAGCCTGGGTCACTGGACCTGTATGTGTTGCCTTCCCAGTTTGGTAGAAACTCTCACAGCTTGTGATTCACAGGCATGGTTTTTGAGTATGACATCACCTCTATGCCAGGAAGAGGCATCAGAAGAGGACTTTAGTCCCCAAACATATGTCCTAGAAAAATATTAATACAGGTCAACTCTATTCCATATATGCAGATAGGCTGGCCTGCAGAATTTTTACTTGCCCTTCCCACACTTACTAACAACACAGAGATTATTCTTCTGAAATAAATGAGGAAGTACAATGGAAATCACAAGACTTAGACATCATCCCTTAACTAAGTCCTTTAGTTCTACTCACATTGCTGGTACTCCATTAGCCCTTGGGTTTTTGTTGAGACTGACCACACTTCTTGGAAGAAAGCAAAAGGATCTCATTGGAAGGGGGCAGAGAGAAGTGTAATAACTACTCCTTTGTTAAAGGTACTTCTCTGTCCTTTATTATTTTTAATGCACCTGTTCTATGGTTAATGTTTTTATTAGTCTCAGTGCTTGCAGGAGGCTTGGAAAACCTTTAAGAGAGATGAACCAGATTTTGATCTTCCCAGGGAAAACTCTGTGTCATGGCAAAATGAGCTATAGATGCAGGTTTTAATTAATATTACAGAAAGACACTAAGTAACATATGAATAGATAATTATACAACTAATATATAAATAATGATATTAATTTTAATTAATAGTACAGAAAGATCCCCAAGCTTGGATATGGTCTGTATGTTAGAGGTCAGGGTCTGAAATTTGAGCAACAACAATACTAACAACAACAACAATCCATTAATATAGCACATCAACATTGGCCACTTTATGTACGTTATCTCATTTGAGATTGACAACAACTCTAGGGGTCAGATGCTATTATTGGAATCACATATCAGCTATGTCCACTCACTGTGGTGATAAGCAGAGGAACATCTATGTCTCACTGTGAAGTCAGTTGCTTCCCTACTCCTCATGTCTTGACTTCTTGGTTTTTCAAAGTTATTATGCTGGTATTTTGTTATCCCAATGCTTTTCCTAAGGATTTAGCCCAACAGCTTCTCCCCAGTCCTACACATTGAATCTTCAGAATCAGCTTAGGAAACTCAAGGAAAATCCATCTCCATTGGGGGCAATGCCAGCCTTAACCTCCACTCTAAATTTCCCAGGATCATTTTTGAGGGACTTTCAATTAGTTGTAATTTTTACCGCATTGACTTCTATTTCTGTACTATTTTCTTTTACAGTCCGTCACAGGAAGAATTTCTAGTTAGCTGACATTTTGCATGACCTTCCCCCCAAACCTTTCACTCTCCTTCCTTGCAGAATACATTTCCTGAGGTTCCCCTCAAAGGAAACTCCTTACCTGATATCCAACTGCGGCTGTTCCCCAGTTGTCTGTCCTCTTTCAAGAGGTCAAGAGATGTTGTAGAGGTGAAATCAACATGAGCTGGTAAATAATATGATATGAGTCCAAGTTTATGAACATGGCTTAGTGGGAGGATGGCGGTACCTTCCAGCTGTGTTAAAGAGTTCAATGGCTACCTGAACTCAGTCACTGTTTCCTCATGCATGTCTTCTGCTATCCTCTGTCATGGCCACATACTTGAATCTCAGTTCACCTGGGCTTAGCGTTAGCCTATCTTTGGTCTAATGGACTCATCAGTAAACATGGTGCTTCCAATGTCCTGAAGGCTCTCACCTAGAGGGGTTCTGAGGATTTGTCCCTTTGTTGCACCTGATGAATCAATATGCATTCTCTTTGATGCTTGCTGAACCAACCACTCTCCTGCTCCTTTTTGTGGTAGAAAAGATAAACTAAAATCCCATTATTCAGTCCATGGGATTGTGATGACAGTTTCCTTTGAGCCTCTTGGCAATACACTGCTTGCCTTAGAACTGTACATCATATTGGAATCCATTGAGAGCCATTATTTCTCTGACAGGATATTTATAAAAGCCAGCATTAGCTGCAGTTCCAAGTCAATATGTTTCCGCCATGCTGACATACAACACACCAACAGGCTTGAAATATTTAAATACAATGGTCCTGTCAAGAAATCATTAATTTTTCTATCACTATTAGAAGTGGTAATTTGATGAAAATTGATTCAGATGAAACAGTCCAACTGACTAGGGCAGATACTTGAAGGTGACCTGATTTGAGATCAGCCAGGGCTCACAGAGCTTAGAAATGATCTAGTTTAACTTTAATCCTCATTTTCCAGATAAGGAAACTGAGGATGAGAGAGAGGAGGTGAATTGACCAAGGCCAAGGAATAAAGAGTTGGAGGATCTGGTTTGAAATCTGTCTCTTACACCTATTAACTGATTTCATGCAAAAAGCATTATGAAAAACTTACTATGTGCTGAGCATCGTATTAGATGATGGGGGGATGGAGGAGGAGAGGGTCAAAGACAAAAAAAACCCCACACTCTCAAGGAACTTACTTTATTTTGGGAGGAAACAACAAGAAAAAAAAGAAAAATATAGACAAAACAATTTTTTGGAAAGACTAGCAACTGCAAGCATTTATTAATCACCCACTATATGCCAGGCACTGTTAGGTGCTTAAAATACACAGAACAAAACCAAAACAATTGCATTCCTCAAGGGGTTTCTATTCTGTGGGAAAGGGACCATGACAGCACTTGAGCTAAACTTTGAAGGAAGCTTGGGATTCCAAGAGGTGGAGGTGTGAGAAGGGTCACCAAGAAGAGTGACACATGCCAATGCAGGGTTTGTGAAGACTCCAAAATAGACATTTATTAAGCCCATACTAAATGTCAGGTACCACTGATTCAATTCTGGGCAAAAGAAAAAGCATTCCTTGCCTTTAAGAAACTCAGATTCTACTATAAAAAGACAAAAATCAATCTTATTTTTAAAGCTTTCCAGAAAATGAAATTCCTTAACTTCTCTCAGTTGGATCATAGGATTCATAACTGTAAGGGACCTTAGAAATCATTTATACTCTTTATTTCACAAAGAAATTGAGACCAGTGAAGTTAAGTGATTTTATTAGTTATATTAAGCAATTTGGGTTTAAGAAGGGGAGCCAGAATTTAACCTACATTCTCCGACCCTGAATCAAATGCTCTTATTCCAATATTTAATAGCCTTCACTATCAAAAAGCTTTTTTGTTTTTTGTTTTGGCTATGAATGACTTGAAAATTTTGTCCAAATTATAGACACAGAGATCCTCCTCTGCCATATCGATGCCCAAGAAGTGGCTCCCCATTTGATATTTGTATAGCTTATAGTTGAGGTCCACAAAGTCTTAGTGTGGCTTTAAGGTTTAATAGCTCAATTTTAAGCTTAAATAGCTTAAAACTGCATGAAGAATTCTGGGATACCCTGCATTGACTTACATGTTATTGCAGTGTTTTGAACATTCTAAACTCTAGGGACCATCAAACTGATCAGAAAGACTGACAGTAAGGTTAAATGCCACTGTTATCACAATGAGATTATTTATTCCTGAAAAAAAAAGATTTTCCTTGTATTCCTTAGCTTCTGGTCAGTCTTAGAAAGGGTTAATTATTTATGTGTTGGTTAGGTTCTCTGTTTTAGCAATTTTTTTTCTAATTCTTGGTGAGCTAGTTGTGTATGCACAGCTAAAATGAAGGAGATGCCTTGATCCTCCTTGGCTGAGCCTTTCATACCAGTGACCTTTCTGGACTGACAGCACTTTACCATTATGTTTTTTTTTAAAATTCTATGTAACCCTTCACCCGAAAAGGTCATAAATGACATTGTATTAGTTTGATCCTCACTTTCAAAGAGCAGAAACATGGTTATATCTATGTTTAACCTTGTGCCCCTACCTCCAAGAGAATCGCTATGACCTAGGAGGAAGTCAGAGACTCAAATCATCCAGATATGTTGTATGTGACAAAATTTCATGTTTTCAACATGGCTTACGCTGTGCGTGTGTATGGGGCATGTCAGCCCCTCACAGACATGTATGTGGCTGACCAGCTCTTTCTTTGCCTTGACAATCCCTGGCCCATTTACTCTCATCTACTCAATCATGTGTTTAAATACGCTTCCCTTTCTTTCTCTAAATGGATTTGTGACTTCATTGTTGTGTGCAATGTCTGTTGAGAAAATCTCTGTGCCAATGGTGGTTGACATTATCTTGGAAGCCTACATAATTGCCTGAGGCCTTGAGAGGTTAAATTGCTCATTCAGGGTCACAAAACCATCAGAAACAGGATTTGAACCCAGTTTTTTTCTGACAAGTTGCCTCTTTCTCTACTAAGCCATGCTTCCTCTTGCTCTTCTTATATTTTCCAATCACATCATTTACATTGGACACCTCTTTAAGGACATCATTGATTATAATTTCATCCTTCCAAAAGTGGGGAGACCTAACAAGGAGTTCTATTATTCTGGATCTGAGTCAGACCCACAAGGAAGAACTGGTTTCTAAATATAGAAATATATCTTGTTTGTACATAGTTATTTTCATATTGTCTCCCTATTACTCAAATATGAGATCCTTGAGAACAGAAATTGTCTTTTGCTATTGTATCCCTGGTGTTTAGAACAGTGCCTAGAACAAAGTAGGTACGTGATAAATGTTTGTTGACTAACTGATTGACTGACAAGTTATTCTATCTGCCATACAGTCCATGATAGAATCAGAAAATAAAACCAGGATCTTAGAATTTGGGAGACCAAATTTTAAAAAAGTTTATGGAAAGGATAGAAACGAACCATTGGCCTAATGTGCCTAAGAGAAAAGTGAAGCTCTCAAAAATAAAATTCTAGAGACTCAAACAGAAATGAGTTAACTGTATTGGAAGCAGCAGAAAGACCAAAAAATGAATTGGACTGTATTTTGGGGTGAATGAGATGATAAAAGACAATGGAAAGAAGGCTTAACTATTTAACTTTTATTTTGCTTCTATTTTCTCTTCTAAGAAGAATGATCTTTGGCTGGGGAAGAACAGATAAAAAATGCGTAACAGAGTATGGAAATCCAAGAAAAGTGAGGAGATGGTAAGAGAATACCTAACTATCATCACTGAGTTCAAGTCACCATAATCCAGGTACTGAAAGAATGAGCAGATATGATTGCTGAACTGCTGTGACATTTAAATGATAGAGAATTGGAGAAGTGGCCCAGAATTGGAGAAAGATGAGCAATATTCAGTTATTCAGATTGTGAAAGCTGCTCATGCATTTACCTTCTGGCACAAGGCAGAATAAATCTAATCCTTATTATCCAAGAGAGCTCTTCAAGTGCTTAGAGGCAGTTTTCATGCCCCCCAGACAGCTATCATGTTCTCGGGAGTGGTAGCAAAACAGGGATTGGCAGTCCCTGCTGGTAAAGGAGAAGAAATACTAGACTTGGAGTGAGAAGATGTGCATTTGAAGCCTGCCTCTTCCACTGCATGACCTCAAGTAAGTCACTCACCTCTCTGGCCTTCAGTTTACTCATCTCTAAAATGGAAAGACCAAACTAATAATTTTTTTTTGCCTTGTGTAATTATCAGCATCCACAACTAATTTTCCTTTCTGTACACTCAAACCCTGTCACTTAGAAGTGTTCTCCTCCTCCTCTTCCTCCTCCTCCTCCTCTTCTTCTTTTTTCTTTTTTTCTCCTTTTTTCTTCTTTTTCTTATTCTTTTCCTTCTTCTTTTTCTTCTTCTTCTTCTCCTTGCCATCCTCGTCCTCCTCCTCCTCCTCCCCCTCCCCATTTTTCTTCATGTATATATAAACCTGAATCAATGACCAACAGAAAATAAATTGTTGTATGAGCAATGGAAGATGGTGGCTTCCTTTGTTATGTTGGGAGTGCCTCATCTTCCAATTCTTTTTTTGTCTATCTCAGTGTTCTTCTCACTGGGATACACACACACACACACACACACACACACACACGTACACACACTCCTTTCACCCTTTTCCCCTTTTCATTTAGATTGTAAACTGCTTGTGTACAGGAGTCTTGTTTTTTTTCATTTCATAGCACCCATCAGAGTCCTCAACACACAATGTTGTTGTTGTTGTTCAGTCATTTCAGTCATGTCTGACTCTTTGTGAACCCATTTGGGGTTTTCTTGGCAAAGATACTAGAGTGGTTTGTCATTTCCTTCTCCAGCTTATTTTACAGATGAGGAAACTGAGGCAAGCAAAGTTAAGTAACTTGCCCAGGCTACCACAGCTAGTGTCTGAGGCCAGATTTGAACTCAGGAAGACTCATCTTCCTGACTCCAGACTTGGTGCTCTATCCACTGTGCCACTTAGCTGCCCATAACACACAAAATAGTAGCATATATTATGGCTCTACTAATTCCCCAGCTCCCTTCTCCGTCCCTGGGTTTCCTTTGATACTTCACATACTTAGGAGGATCAATGATCTCACTGATATGGAAGCTCCCACACCAACAATGCAGATCACAGTCTCTGTGTCTACCCAACCTGGGTGAATTTCTTTCATATCCTCTCATAAATCTGCCATGGTGGGGGTAGGGGAGTGGTTCATCCAATAACCTGGGGTTCTTTCTGTAGATTTGTTGACACTGTGTGAATACAAGTGGAACATCTTTAGTTCTTGCTATGTGACTATCCTATTTTTTTTTAATGGTTATATATTGCTCTGATGAAATCCTTTGTATCACTTCTGTGCAATTTTTTATTTGGATTGTGTTGGAAATCTGATCAGGTCCACCATGAATTTCTTAATTCCCATTGGGATGATTCTCAATTTTTAGGGACAGTGATATTTCATGACTCACTGTCATGCAACATCATAGGTAAAACATTGGTGTTATGGGTATTTATTTCAGAGAGAACCTTGAAAGTTATGAATAAAACAAATCTACTAAAGGTAATCCAGCCTACTTTCTGGACTCAGCTCTTTGTTCATTATCAGTATCTATCTAATATATCTGTATTTATATAATGATGAACCAGCTCTATGAGTCACCCAATTAACTGGATAGCATAATCTGAACAATAATCATTCTTCATCCACTTAGTTTTTCCTATGCACATAGTCGTACCAATTTTTCTCTCAAGTGATTATGAATCGCATTTAGACGGTTCCAGAGTGGCAGGGCTTGATGTTATCAGCACAATGATGTCCACAAATGGTTAAAACTGGAGAACAACACTATCTATAGAGAATCCTTCTTCTCTTTGGACTCTGTGTTTATCTTCATTTTTATAATGAACATCCTAGTTTCCTAGGAATTAAGCAATAGATTCCCTGCCCCCAACATGTGCTTAAGTTGCTGTAACAAAACTACTTTTCCTTCTAAATAGATCCTTATGTAGGTCGACTTTCTTATGAAGGGAAGGTTTAGAGCAAGGTGTTTTTAACATGAAGTTCACAGTCCCGTGAGGGATCAATGAATAGATTTCAGTGGGTCTGTGAACTTGAATGGGGGAAAATTGCAATTTATTTCAATATAATTTCTGTCCTTTATTATAATCCTTTTGTATTTATTTTATGCATCTAACAACATGGCTCTGAGAAACACTCCATAGGCTTCACTAGTGGGTCCATGTTACAAAAAAATTTAAGGATCCCTGATTTAATAAAGTGAGCTAGCATAGTATAATGGAATGAGCCATAATTTTTTCCCGAATACCTTGTATTTAACTGCTTTTTAGGTATGTAATTTATATGTGTTCACTTTATATTTATGTTGCACATGTGCATTTGTTATCTTACTAAAATTTAAGCTCCTTGTGAGTAGAGATTGTTTTATTCTTTGTCATTTAATCCTTAGTGCCTAGCACTATGTGTTTGGCACAGAGGGGGCATTTGTTGACTGATGGACTTGGAGTAAGGAGAAACCTGGGTTCTAATCCTGCTTCTGATAATTATGAGCTGTATGATCAGGGACAAATCACTTAAATGTTCCACTGGCTTCCTCATCTCTTAAAAGAAGATAATGTCTGTAGTATCTACCTCAAAGGGCTGTCGTAAAGATAAGATGGGCAACACATGCAAAGTGCTCTACAAATCTTGAAGTACTATATAAATGCCAGTTTATATTATTAAGTAGCAAAAAGTAATCTATAGCTTAGTTGGTGATAACTTGTTAGAAATTTTGGATAGCCTTAAGCTTAATACCTTGATAGATAAAGGGGATAGTTCTTAAGAAGACACGCAGTTCTTAATTAATATTCATAGCAATTGAGACTTATGATGTTGCTCACTAGAGGGCTACTATATTGCCCCATTGATGTAGTAGAAATATATTGAGGACAATGGGAAAGTAATTAACAATGAATATAAGGGCTATAAAGTTAGAGCAGTCCCTAGTTCATTGTAAGCTCTTGATATAAAGCAAATTATTTTCTGAAAGAGAAACAACATTGAATGTTCTGCTTTATTTCTTTTACAAACTGTGGGCTCAGTGCTTTTTAAAGTATCATCATTTGGGGAGGCAAAAAAAGGATAATTCCGAGCAATTCCATTCAACAAGGATTTGTTAAGTATCCACGATATACTAGGCAGTATGATTGGTGCTAGGGATACAAGGACAAAAATGAACCAGTCTTTGTCCTCAAGGAACTGACATTTGACCGGGTAGTGGGGAACAAAATGTACACAGGTAAGTAAATATGTAGTATGTTTATGCAACTAAGTTCCAATTAATTCCATCAATTAATTTGGTGGAAAGTACTATCAACTGGAGGGATCAGGAAATGCTTCTTGTAGGATGGGGCAGTTGAGCTGGGACTTGATGCAAATTAAAATGACAAGAGGTGGAGGCAGATCATTTCAGACATGAGGGACAGACTGTGCGAAGGTAAGAAGATGAGGGGTGGAATGTTGTGCCCAAGAGATAGCAAATACAC
This sequence comes from Vombatus ursinus, assembly GCF_900497805.2. NCBI lineage: Eukaryota > Metazoa > Chordata > Mammalia > Diprotodontia > Vombatidae > Vombatus > Vombatus ursinus. Next base: position 1,064,015 of record NW_020951957.1, read on the forward strand.
AAACTTGGCTAGAAGGTAGGATACCTAAGGGGACTCTGTGATCAGCCTGGAAGGATCAGCTAGAGCCAGATTGTTTGGGAAGAGCCTCTAATGCCAAAAAGAGAAGTCTGTCATGTAATCTAGAGGCAATAAGGAGCCACAGAGGCTTCTTCATGAGCAAGGGAAATGACAGAGTTCAGATCTTTGCTTTAGGAATACCAATTTGGCTACTGTTTGGAGGACTGATTGTAGAGAGGAGAGGCTGGATGCAGGGAACTCAGTTAGGTCACTATTGAAATTGTCCAGGCAGAAGAGGAGAAGGTCTGACTTAGGGTGGCAGCTGAGTGAGTGGAGAGAACAGAATGGGTACAAGAGTTGCGATGATAGAATTAATGAGCCCCTAACCATATAAAACTTAGATGTTGAGAGAATATGACGAATGCTGGATAGAAGAAAAGCCGTTCCAGTCACATTGGTCATTTCTGAAATATCGTCTGGGTGATTTATTCATGACATTACAGTGTCCACTAAAGCATGGACATTTATAACAGTCTAAATGGGATTTGGTAGCCCTGGTGATGTTGATCTCTCTCTAGCTTGGCTTTGCCTCTGCCATGGATTGGCTGCTTATGACCTAACAACATTTTCACCCTGTTTACATGACAGTAAGTGATTGTTTAGTGAAAATAAACTTACCTACATGCTTGCAGGGTTTGGGGTGGGGTGAGGATTAGTGTCTGAAGACAGGAAACAGCTTTATAACTCCCACCCTACCTTTGTTTTAAAATATTGTTTCTACCTTATTGAGAGATGCTTTTTTTCTGACTAGCCAGCCCTGGAGAACAACAGTACACATTGAGACAAAACAAACAAACAAACAAATAGATTTGAAAAATTTGCTCTGTATAAGTCTGTTCTTAGTTTTTCTGTCCCTCCATTTTATTGAGTATATATGACTAGAAGAGAGTAAGGTTGTAGAGCAAGATGCTCCTGGACATAAGGTATTAATTGTGTGCGCGCGCGCGCGCGCGTGTGTGTGTGTGTATGTCCACAGCAACTCACAGATACTCTTTCTGCCATCTAGCACTGGTAGAAGGAGTATCCATAGTGATAAGGTTACAGATTTTGGGAACTATTGAAGGAGGCTGCTATTCAAGTGTTTTTCTGAGGACCCTCTCAATCATCTCACCAGCTATCAAAGGTTCTGTGATCATCCCATATAGAGTTTACTGCCAAATTCACATATCTAGCCCTCATCTCTTAAGCTCTGGTCCTGCCTCACCAACTGCCTGCTGGTGAATAGTTCCACCAGGCTATCTCATCAATATCTCAAACTCACATATACAAAATAAAACCTATAATTATTTCCCCTAAATTCACCCTTCTTCCAACCTCCCTCTTTCTGTCATAGACATCACCATACTTACTAAAACTCAGGTTTGCATTTCTTAGTCTTCATCCCAGGCCTTCCCAAATCTAATCAGCTAAGATTTTTTTCTACTTCTACAAGATTTTTCACATTTATAACATTTCTCCTATCATAAAACCACCACTCTCATTTAAGCCCTCATTATGTTGTACCTGGGTTATTACAGTAGCTTCCTATGCCTCATTTTCTCTTCTCTCCAATCCAGCCTCCACAGAGTTGCTAAAATGATATTATTGAAGCTCGGTTCAGACCATGTCACTATTTATTTCAAAAAGATTCAGTGTCTCCCTATTGCTTCTAAGATAAAATACAAACTCTTGTTTTGCATTTAAACCTCTTGCACAATCTGGTTCCAATTGAGCTTTCCAGGCTAATTTCACATTGTTCCCTCTCACAGGCCAAACTGGCCTTTGTGGTCATTGTACATGCTGCTGTCTCTTCCCTGAGCCTTTGTTTCCTATTATTGTCGTGTCTTTGCATTGCTCATCGTCATGCCTGGAAAATATTCCCTCCTCACCTCTGCTTCATACAATCTTTTTCCTTTAAGATACAGCCAACACATCTCCATCATCACCTTTTGACATAAAGCCTTTCTTGATTCCCCCAACTGCTAGTACCCCATTTCCCAAGCTACCTTGCATTTAACTATCTTGTGTATTTGTTTGTATTCATTCTCTTTATATTTATTCTGTATTTACTTCTATGTGTACTTACTGTCTTTCCCTTTAGAGTATAAGCTCCTTGTAATTAGGCTTTTTAATTGTTTGAACTTGTATTGCCCCCTCCCCCCATAATAGGTGCTTAATAAATGCTTATTGATTGTTGATTGATCTCTAAAATGAGAAGGCAGGACCAGGTCCCTCTTAGGTTCCTTTTTAGCCTCATATACCATAATTATTTTAGCCATTGCTCACTGGGTGGATACTCACTTCTCCCACCTCTCATCACAGTTTTTTGATGTTTGTCTATACTCTCTTTATTTTAGCAATTGCCTTTAGGTTTTTACCCTTCCTACATCTCTATGTTCACTGCTCTCATTCTTTGTCATCTTCAATTTCTTCCTCACTTTTATTGTCTTTGTTATTTAACCTCTTTAAACTAAAATCATCCTCTTCATTTCCATCCATAGATATGAAGTACATTTTTTAAATGCATTAGCTATGACTGTTCAATTTGTCTGGTTCCATGCTGTCTCAATCCAGTGACAAAGCAGGGCTGAACTAAGCTTCTTTAGTCTTCTGTAGGGGTTAGAACATGTTTCCCTATAAATAGTAAAATCTTCATTGTTATTTTAAAAACTTACTGTTAGAAACCCGTTTGGTATGAGTATCCTTCATCACTGCATAATCTGCCATCTTATCACTTACTTATTAGATTCCTGAAGACACAGAAAACTTCCTCAAATCATAATAGAATTCTTTGGTTCCAGTTCACTTTCTCAGTCACTGGTTTTTAACTAAGGTGTTTGAGGTATATATTGCTGCTATTCTCACTCACTGTCTAAATTTATCATATCTTCTGTCTACTCTGATTAATTGGGTTAGAAAGTCTTTCTACATACAACATGGTCCTTATATGAGGAGGTGACCCTAGATTCCAAGTGATGTTATTTTGGGGAAAATCCTAACACTTCATCTTCCTTTTGGGGTAAATGTAGGTTATTTACCATTTGTAATTTAAAAAAAAATTATTGATATCTGGCTATTTTTCTACCTTTCAAAAATCCACTCCTGTTGATTCATGATATTGATGGATGAAATAAAAGATGCAAATGGAAATCTCTAGAGTATTTTCTCATCCCCCCTACCTGCCTGTAGACATAAGCAGTCCCTTTTCTACCACAAATGGAATCATATATAAGATTCCATTACAATCTTGTAATTCAGGCTTTGGGAAATGGGATTTTTGCTTTGGAACCCAAATTATGGTTCAGTAATTCTTACACGCACATGTAAACCTGAATATGTACATTTATAGTTGTCTTTGTACCAACAGAATTAAAACATATAGTTAACAAAAGTTAAGATTGCCCAAAGGGATTTGTACTCAGAGAGATGGTGGAGTGGAGTTATTTTTAGAGAACTGGATTCAAATCCTAGCTCTGACGCTGACTAGCTGTGGAATGTGGGAAGGTCCTACTTCTTTAAATTGTAATTTCTTTGTTGGTATAAGAGAAATAATAATCCTTTATCTACATACCTCATGGGTTTGTACCAAGAAAAGTGCTTTGTATACTATTGAGTGTTATATAGATGTGAGATTATAAACATGTACTGCCTCTTTTCACTTTAAGAATGTGTGATATTTTCTTAGTGAATAATTGAATAAAAGAATAATTGAATTAAAGAATTATTTGCCACATAACTTCTGTGATTATTTGCTGCTTTGTTTTTCCCTTGCCAAAAAGAACCACATTTTTTGCTTATTACAAATTATGAGCTAACATGTAGATAGACGGCACATGATAGATGGGTAGACAGATGATAAATAGCTGGATAGATAGAAAGACAGACAGACAAATAGATAGATCAATAGATAAATAGATACCATACTTCAATGATTATGGTACAGTAGAAAACAAACTGGACCTTAGATTCAGGAAGACCCGAGTACTAGTCTTGCTTCTGATACTTACTAGCTAATGTGACCGTGAGCAAATCACAACTTCTCTGAACAGCAGGCAACTCTCTAAAATTATGTTCAAAGATAGATTTCAATCTGGTTGGGTGAAGAGAGCTCTCACATAGGTGAACTCATAGGTTATTTACATATAAGCATTTGAAAAAATTAAGTTAATTTTGAACTGGGATATTATAGGATATGAGCCCTTAAATTTTTGCCTTACCTCAGAGGTAGTGAACACGCAAGAGATAAATATTTGTTTTCTACCCCTTTAACACATGATAGCAATGGACCACCTTATCTGGGCTTCTAGTTTTTGTTGACTCAGTGCCAAATGACTACAATGCCAGTCATACAGTTTTCTAGATTTCACCTCTACAATAAAAGCCTAAACAATGCATTGATAGAAAAAAAAAGAGTTAAAAACTAGCCTTAGAAGGAAGGAAATAGGTATTTGTTAAGGATCTTATATGTGTCAAGTATAGATAGAATGTCAGGCCTGGAGTCAGGAAGACTCCTGTCCCTGAGTTCAAATCTAGCCTCAGATACTTACTAGCTGTGTGACCCTGGGCAAGTCCCTTAACCCTATTTGCCTCAGTTTCTTTATCTGTAAAATAAACTGGAGAAGGAAATGACAAACCACTCCAATATCTCTGCCAAGAAAACCCCAAATGAGGTCATGAAGAGTCAGACACGACTGAAACAACTGAACAACAGCAACAACAACATGTGACAGGCACAGTGATAAATGTTTTACAAAATATAGTCTCATTTAATCCTTTCAACAACCCTGAGAAGTAGGTCCTTTAATTATCCTCATTTTACAGTTGAGGAATTTGAGGCAGAGAGAGAGGTTAAGTTACTTGCCCCAGGTCACATAGCCGGTAAATATCTAGATATGAATTCATATCTTTCTGACGCCAGTCCCAGAGTTCTAACCGTGTACTACCTTACCCCTCCAACCGTGAAAATGTAGTTAACGTCCTCTGCTAACATCTTCTTCTGATGTTGACTGGAGTCTTGAGCAGGTTCTACCATGCTGGAAAGGCTTTGAGAGAGGAGATAGACTAGCTAATTTCAGGTAAGCTTATCACTAGGTTGGCTAAAGGGAGATTCATTTTGGGGTCACAGCAATTCATAAATGCCATTTACTAAGTCATAGAAGGGATGTCTGGCATCTGCTTCAACAGAATCACAGAACCTGGGGGAATTAAAGTATAAACAGTTCAGTTGTACATTAGTTCAGAACCATTCCTTTAATCTAGAGTCCCAGGAGCAGGGAACCTGTGGCCTTGAGGCTACATGTGGCCTTCTAGGTCCTTGGATATAGCTTTTTGACTGAGTCCAAGTTTTATAGAACAAATCCTTTTTTAAGGGGATTTGTTCTGTGAAGTTTAGATTCAGTAAAAGCACCACATTTGAGGACCTAGAGGGCCATGTGTGGCCTCAAGGCCACAGATTCCCCACCTCTGATAGACTGTTGGGGAGGAATGGGGAACATAGGAGTAGATTTTATTTAATTTTTGGGCTGAATTAATTTATTATATTTCCTTGTAGGTGATGGAAGACCTATGGACTATCGGTCAGAGTAGTCAAAGATATTTACTGTACATGTTTTAATTTAATTCAATCAGTAAATACTTATTTAGGTATTTGTTTGGATCAAGATGCACCCCCTCCTCCCTTCCTCTTTTCATACCTAGTGTGGACTTAATCAGAGATTTCTCTAACTGAGGTCACCAACAATGAGTATAGTTTAATTGAGACCAGGATGCACTAATACTTTAATGAACCTGAGATTCTGAAGGCAAAAAATCCATTCATGCTAGGCCTCCCTATGTAACTTATGTCCACGCTGTTATATGCTGGCTACTCTGGGGTTTCAGGTTTGGGTCTGGAATGAAATGAGACACTAATACATCAGCTTCCTTAGTCATAGCATGCAAAGTCACGTATAACACTGGTGTGGGTAGACAGAACTCTCCTTATCTTTATAAAGAAATGCATCTTGTCAGCAAGGTGTGTTGGGGGGTGGGGCCACCCATCACAGTGAGAGGTACACCATGTCTTCAGGTACTGAGGCCTCATAGTCTGGCTTTTCATGCCTAAGCAAACCGGAAGCCTTTTCAAGGGCCAAAGCCTTAGCTGAATGTACCAATGATCTCTTCTCTACCATTTAGGGAAAACAAAACAAACAAAAATTAGCCTAGCTTACATGACAGATACTGCTCCTTATCCTTCCAGAAGTTCATCCCAGAGAATCTTTTCAATGTGCTGTGGGTGGCGATATTTTCTATTGACATCAAGAGGATACTAGTTCAGCACATGGATTGTCCAGTGGTTAGCTTTCACACTAGCTATGTTACTGGTGCATCTTTTTCCTGCTTGATTCCTAGTTTATAATATGATTCAGTTTATTTACACTGCCCTTGTACCTCTACATTGCCTTTGGGTGACCCTGACCTTCAGATCTTAGGAAGTGAAAATATTCTATAAATTATAGCTTCATGTTTGACAAAATTCTTCTCAGGGCTCCTCTAGCTCCAAATTTGTGATCTGGAAATCTCATGAACGTCACTGGCAAAAAGATGGAGTTAAAGAAGGGAGACCTTTGTTTTAGGAAAGAGCTTGAGGTCATTAAATAACTTGGTTGTGAGGTAGGAGAGAAAGGTAAATGTTACAATGGGAAGCCCTGGTTACATTGGTAGAACTCTGGATGGCCAAAGACTTAGAATAGACTATAAATTTTATGAAATCAGAAATTTGTATCTGTAACGTCCACAGAACTTAGCATATAGGAACATTAAAATCTTTTTTTTTTTCTGGAAGGGTTCTTAGTGGTCATGTAATTTAATACTTCGCTTTACAGATCAGGAAACTGAGGGCCCACTCTCTCCTCAACTCACTTTCCTAGTGCTCCACTCCTTACCTTTATTATATCTATTTTATAGTTTTGGAAACTGAAGCCCAGAGAGCTTAGGTCACTCACACAAGGTCACACAACTGGTGTCAGAATCGGGGCTAGAACCCAGGTCTACTGACTCTCAATGCCAGGTAATTGTTTATCAGACTACAAAAGTCAGCTGAGATGACTGATTTCACCTCTTTTCATCCCAGAATCTTGCAGTGATTTTTAATGAGAATAGGTTATTTCATATTCTATACAAGTATTATAACTTTACATCATTGTATATTCATAAAGATAAGCATCTTTTCATCACTAGTAATATGCTAGCTGTCGAAGAGGTACTAAAAACACAAATTCTCCCTATGGGCTTATGACCTAATAAGACACATAATAAAGACAGAAGGTGAGTAAGGAGAAGTTAGCCAATTCTCCTAGGGTAGACATATTTGGCATCTGGTTTCAGTATTTATAAGCACTTCCTGACCTACTCTTTGCCACCCTCGCTCTTCCCATTGAGCCTTCAAAACCTACTCCAAAGACAATTAATGTAGATCCATTATAATTTCATTTTTCATCATAATTTTATCATGATGTTCATATTTTTTGTGTATCCTTTTTCTAGTTAAAAAAAATAGTGATACAACCACAATGCAAAGGGGCTCATTATTCAAGGCAGATTCATCATTTTCAAGGATATAATATAGAGATACTTAACAGTAAAGAAATATTTGGATTTTATTTTGTGTTATATATATCCACACCTAGGCAGGACTGACAGGCACCAGAAATTTGAACCACTGGGAAAGGAGGAATCTGAAATTCCCAAAGAGGAGCTGGAAGAGTCTCAAGTGTACAGTTGCTTAATGGTCTGATTTTTCACCTTCCTCATCCTCTTCGACTCCCTGCCTCTCTTCACTTTTTCCTCCAGGTAAAGAAGCTATTGGAGAATGGGGAAGTTTCTATATAGCTACAATACTGTAACATCTCCCTTGCCCCATTGGGGAAAACCCCCCCACCCCAAACCCCCTAGCATAAGGTTAAGAGTGTGGGTAGACATCCTTTTTCCTCACTTCAAGATTTAAGAATATAGCCTTTGAAGATTTGCAAAGTACTTTACATTCATTCTCATTTGAATCTCTTTTACATCTCTGATGTAAAGACTACAGATAATAATTTACAGAGGAGGAAACAGTAGTTGGGAGAGGTCATAGATCATGGGATCATAGATTTGGGGTCAGAAGAGACCCTACAGGTCATTTAGTCCAACCTCTTTATTTTACTTAGGAAGAGACTGAGGGCCAGAGAGAGGTAAGTGACTAGGTTATGGTTGCCTCCAAATATAAAATCTGCCCCATTTATCAAGACTCAAGGCAAAATTTTTGTTTGTTTTGATAATACAAATACTTTTAGTCTTTTCCAGGAGTCTTAAAACTATGATGATGGTATATGTCTATTAGTGGAACTAATGTAGTGAATAGGGTAAGTTATCCAAGAAAATCTAGGAGACGACAACATCATTAAAGAAGTGGGATCTTTGTTCCAAGGACAGAATGCAAATATGCTAAGTAAAATGCTCAGTAGGAGAATAGCTTTGGGATGGCAAGTGAACATGGTTCCTCTGTGAGATAGTGTTTACATTATAAGATCTCTTCTCTATTTTGCAGCTATTTGTCTTCTTTTGAAAGATGTTGACAATATAAGAAAAATAGAAGTACCTTAGAGTAATAAGATGGAGAAAACTGGAGAAAATAGGACTATGTGTCTGATTAACCAGTTTTTTCCGTCACATACACCATCTGCTAGGGAATACTATGGTTAATGAGTCTCTTCCCTGTAAGGGGGTGTGTGTATATGACTCTTTAGTCTATTTAAAGGGGATCTACAATTCTTTCAGTCTTCTACTTTGCCTTAATAAAGGTACTACTATCAGAGCCACCTGAAATTCAAGTCCTTCACTTACTGGAGGTGCTATGATTACTAAGCCTCTCTTCTGGTGGGAAGCTACAGCCCTCCTCAGTCAGTATTTTCTGCCAACAGATATGAAGCTCTTTTTGACAATTCTTTGTCAGAATTCTCTGCCAATGACTTTAAAGTTCTGTTCATCTCTTTTCACCCAATAATATTATCCAGTGCTTTGCTTTATTGTTTTCTCTGGGTTCACTTGTCACCCATCTTATGGTCAGGAGTAAATTTTAGTTCTTAGATCTTATCACACCCTGCTGTCCAAATTGAATATTCTCACTGCTCTACTTCCTAAAACGAAAAATTATATGAGTGATATTGTGGTAAGAAAACAGCTTTAACCTCCTCCCACCCTCCCCTCTTTCTGCGCAAATAGCAATGACTGTATTAGGCTAGAGAAGGCTGAAGTGCATTGACCTGTGTCCTAGCCCTATTCTGCCCACAACAACATCATAACCTGATTTCTCAAGTCTGTTTGTTATTATTATTACTAACATATAGTGCTTTAAGGTTTGCAAAATGCTTTATATATGTTAACTCACTTGATTCTCACAGCAACCCAATGGAGAAGGTGTTATTATTATCATCCCCATTTTACAGATGGTAAAACTGAGGCATAGAAATGTTAAGTGAGTTGCCCAAGATCAATTACATACTTAGTAAGTATCTGAGGCAGGATCTAATCAATGACTATTTTATATATATTTGTAAGAATGTATAATCTTTGATAAGGAAGGATTGGAGTAGGAGAAAACCATATAGCCTGGAGCATATTACTAATGCTTTTCAAAATGCAAAGGGGAGAATTGAATAATTTAATAACAAGTGTTTCAGCAGCTTTTATGGCAATATGTCAAGACTCTAGGAGTTCTTCTGGCAGTGCAGGCACAGTTTACAACCCATTTATAGCATAATAGATATGTTTTAAAGAGTTGCCTGAGGCTTTGTCCATGATCTCACAGCTAGTAACTGTCCAAGGAAACTACAGAGAGATAGGATTTGAACCCAGACCTTCCTGGTTCCAAATGTTGCATTCTGTCTGTTATACCACATTGCTTTTCTATTAGCTGCAGGTTTTCTCATTGAAATATATTGGTATCATTTTAGAAGCCTCTTTCCACCTTGCACCAACAATAACTTTCATGTATTTAGGCTCTAGAATTTAATGATTCTCTATATTTATATAGGTCTTCAAGATCTGCAAAGGGCTCTACTTACTTTATCTCATTTCAGTCCCTTACAAGGTGGGTAATGCAATTTTATTAATCTCTATTTTACAGATGAGAAAGTTGAGGCCCAAAGAAATTGTGATATATCCATGGTAACATAACTTGATAGAGAAATAGCTGGTATTTAAGAGCAGGTCTCTTGACTCTAAGCCTACTGCTTCTTTTAATATAATGTACTAACCCTTTGGGGTATCCCAATGCATCAGGGATCTCCTTGATGTGAATATCCTCTTTCCCAAAACAGATGACAACTCATCTATGCCCATATATCCTGTGACTAATCCACGTCATGGCACATGTTTGCCACAAAGGGTCCATTCATCCACTTCACAAGGATACCCATGGAACAGAAGACCATTTATTAATTATCCTTCACTCTTGCTATACAACTGCCTTTTTTTTGGGTTGTATATGATATCCTCTTTAGTGGGTTAATAGTATGACTTAACATTTGTTCAATGAGAGAAAGTTTGGGGCACGTGAACTAATTAACTTATTCAAGGTTACATAGAAAGTTAAATCTTGGTGCTATAAACTACTGCTTTTTCTAGAAGTATCAGGTTCACTGCTTAAAACTAACGATTAGTGAAAATGCAATAATTCTCAGAGTCCTTAGTAAAACCAGAATAAATACTGTCCTAAAATGTCAGGCATTAGCAATAAACTTATATCAACTTTTCATTATAATCTTAAATTTAATATTTGACATTTATGAATGAGTTTCCAGCAGAGAGTAATAATAGTAATATTTTTGGATTGTTATTTCTAATCAGTCCAACAGTAATACTTTGGTTTCTTAGTCTTTAAGGTAAGAGAGAAAAGCAGGATCTTAGAATTTGGAAGTGAAAGAGGCCATAGAGATCTTTTAATTTAACACCCTTATTTTATAGAGAAGAGGAAGCAAGTGTAGAGAAGTTAACTGACTTGCCCAAGGTCACAGAAGTTGAAAATATTATAGTTCCAAGGTTCACACCTATATCCTCTGACTCCAAATCCAGGAGTTTGCACTGTACCACCAACAATGAAATTACAGCACTTCCAAAGTACCAAAGATGGAATGAAGAAGATACTTCCAGGCACACCTGTCAGGCATTCCATCACTATGGGTAGAAATGATCAAAGAGACATGAGGATACATTCCAAAATGTTAGAAACAGGGACAACAAATGTCAAATCTAACAAAATGTCAATTGTCTTGGAAAGCACGTAGGATGCACTGGGCAGTCTTCAAACAAAATTCAGAGAATTTAAATTTTTCTTTCTGGTTGTTTAATTGTTTCTAACTCTTTGTGATGCCATTTGGGGTTCTCTTGGCAAAGATACTAGAGTGGTTTTTCCATTTCCTTCTCCAGTCCATTTTATAGATGAGGAAAATGAGGCAAATAGGGTTAACTGACTTGCCTAGGGTCACATAGCCAATAAAAGTCTGAGGCTGAACTTGAACTTGAGTCTTCCTGACTCCAGGGCCAGCGCCCTATCCACTGAACCACCTAGCTGCCTCAAATCTACATCTAGCAGGAGCCAAAAAGATCGGCTTATCCAATTCCTTCACATTAATGTTGAGGAAAATGAGGCCCAGAGAAATATCTTCACAAGTCCACCTTTGTAGGAAGAAGCAGAGGATCTTGAAATGGAAAGCTCTCACCTCTTCTAATCTGCAATTTCATTTTATAAGTGAGGAAACTGGGACAGATAAAGGCTATGTGACCTGCTCAGGATTATATAAATAACGAATGTCTAAGGCAGAATTTGAACCTAGATCTTTCTGACTTTAAGTACATAGCCCTCTCCTACTATGCTACATTTACCTGAATGTCTCCTGAAGAGAAAGCTAGGTAGAGTTAAGGTTAGAGGTTCAGGACCTGTCCTCAGACAGAAAAGGAAGGGGTAAAGAGTCTGGAAGGAAAGAACCTGCAAAGTGATCCTTTTTTCTTCGGGGAGGGCTGGCTCCATGTCCTAGGGGAAGAAGCTTATGAAGATGGGCTATAAGCTTCGCTACTTCCTTTAGCGGCTAGTTTAGGCTCCTACTCCCAAAGGGAGAAGGCTGCTGCTGAGGGGGAGGGAAGGTGTGGTCTGTTCTTTCTGATTCATTTCAGATGGATGTAAACGGTTAGTATTAGGGGTCATTATGAAAAGGGTACTAGGGGAACACAGAAAGGGGAGCTTGTGGCTGTCAGAGACAAGTATAAAGGCATGCTAGCTGAATTTGACTTGAGGGAGGGAGCATAGAAAGCAAAGTCTGAGGAGGGGGATTATTTATTATACACTACAGCATTTATTAAGTACTTATTTTGTCCAGAGATATAAAATTTAGATAAGAAATAGTCCCGGACCTCAAGGAATTTACTTTCTTTGGAATTCCTCAAGGAATACACATGCGTGCGCACACACACACACACACACACACACACACACATCTCCCCAGTTCATCTGGGAAATTATATAGATAGCTATAATACACACTATTGCATGAGAAGTACAAGGGGAGTTAGAAAACAAATTGTTATGTGAGGTCTTGTCTTTCTTTACCAACCAAAGGAATCAGCAAGGACTTTCTGGAGGAGGTGGCTTTGGAGCTTGATTTTGAATGCCAACCACCAAGGGGGTGCTGATCTTGTTATTTCCTGGTCCCTTGGCCCTGCCAATATTCCTAAAACCCTCTCCCTGGGACTCTCTGTGTGGCCCATGCACACTGGCAGAACCCTGAGCTGCTGAAGGGAATTGCTCATATGGAGCATGAATTAAAAAAAGGTTTTTAACTTCTGCCACTCTGTGGAAGGAAGGAAGGAATAAGTATTTATTAAACACTTACTATGTGCCAAACACTATATTAAGTACTTTCCAATATTATCTCATTTGTTCCTTGCAACAACCATATGTGGTAGGTGATATTATTATTCCATTTTACAATTGAGGGAATTGAGGCAGTGAGAGGTTAAGTGACTTGCCCAAGGTCACACAACTAGTAAGTGTTTGGGGGTGGGATTTGAACTCAGGACTTCCTGACTCCAGGCCCAGCACTCTATCCACTGTGTCATCTAGCTCTCTGTGTTCAATCCAAATTGATTTTCTTGCTGTTCCTTACACATGACTCTAGATTTCCTATCTCTGAGTCTTTGTGCTTTATGCTTTGTGCTCTTACCAGGAATGCACTTCATTTCACTTCCAAGTTTCAGAATCCCTTGTTTTCTTTAATACTCTGCTCATGTCACTTTCCACATGAAACCTTTTCCAATTCCCAGAAGGTGTTAGTATTCTCTTACATTTTGTGTATACTTACTTATTTACATGATGTCTCCCGTCATATAATGTAAACTCCTTAAGGGTAGAATGGTTTCTTTTTTTTCTTTGCATCTCCAGCACCTCGCATGTACTAGACATCCAATAAATACTTACTGATTGATGGATTGAGACAGAGCCCTCGCTAGCATGAAATTAGCAGGACTTTGTCCCAGAATGTTAACATCCTGGGTAGGGTAGAGTGAGATGATGTGTGCAAAGTACTTTAAAAACTTTGAAGTGCTATACAGACATTGGCTATCATCATTATCACCACCACCACCACCACCACCACCACCACCACCACCATCATCCCCTACATCTTGCCTCTGGTCACTTGCCCACTCACATTGTTTTATTTTTCAGCAACTAGCTCTAGCTCCCTCCCCTGCATTGGTCCAATGTCCTATGGTTACAGAACCCCTCCTGTGAGGATATCCTTCCACCTATCTCTGATACCTTTTCAGGGATGAGTATCAGACAGGCTAGATTTAATCAGAAGATTGGAGTTCAAGTACTATCCCTGACACTCTTTCTCAGGTAACTATAACCCTGGGACTATCCCATCACCCTCATTTCTCTACCCCCTACCACTTCTACCCTCTGACTTCCCATATTTGGCTTCTCAATGTTAGGCTTGCTTCTCTTATTTCTTCAAAAGTTCCCATCCTATTTATCCATTAGGGGCATGAAAGTTGAAAAGGACATGAGAAGTCACCTAGTTCATCCCATAGCTGACCAAAGAATCTCTCCAACATCTCCAACAAGTGATCCTCTTATCTTTGTTTGAAGACCTCCATTGAAAGAGAGTCTATTGTTTCTTGGAGCAGCCCATTCCACTTTGGGGTAGTTCTATTGTTCACAAATTTTCCTTAATCTTCCCTAAATCTAAATCTGTCTATAACTTTTCTTTATTACTTTGACTACTCACCTTTGGAAGAGCCTAATGTCTCTTCCAGTTGACATCCATTCAAATACTTAAAGACCATAATCATCTGTGTGACTTTGAGTAAGTCACTTCATCTTTTTCAGCCTCAGTTTCCATGTTTGTAAAATTAAGCAATACGGCATATTAGAACACTAGATTTGGAGCCAGAGGACTTGGGTTCAGATCTCAGTACTGCCACGTATTAGCTGTGTGACCTTGGACAAGTCATCCCTATCCCCTGCAGCCCCCAACTGATTTTACCCCGGGTGAAGATATTCCTAGTTATATCTCTGGAAGGTGCTGCCAACAAGAAACTTTGCTAAATTTTCTATTTTGCCTTGAGTTGCCTCTGCCGCCTTTCAACTGTTGGCAACCCAAGAAGCTGTATGCAGGATGTTGTGGGAGGCCACATGCATGTATAGCTAACTAGGAACATGGCTATTAAGTGGGATGATGCAGATTGTACTGTTGCTCATGATGTGTGCCCTGTTGTTAGTGTTGGTGGGTTGCTTTTTAACTCAACTGGCTTCGTTATGGAGGAATTTTATTCCCACAGGATTCATTAATCGAGGAATCATGATATGAACTCTACAGTCCGTCCGTGCAAGTCACCTCACATCCACCTACCTAAAAGAAATTAGGCCAGGTCTAAAGGCAGTGAACTGGGAGAAAATCAGGCAGTGTGCCTTAAAGGAATTTAATAAACCTTACTACTGTGTTCTTGGGTTTGCATGGTAATTGGTGTCTGTGGGTGAACTCCAATTATATTTTCTGCAAGCAGAAGCTTGTGTCCTCTCAGCCTAATGATTTGGGAAGCAAGAGTAAAGGACAGGAATGACTAGGGGAGAGGAAGAAGGAGGGGGAACATAAGGAGATTGTGTGAAAATGGAATGCAAATTTTATAAATTGGTTGAGATGTTTGCTGCCTACTGAGTTTTTAGGTGCTTTAGTTTGCAGGGTTTAATTAAAGGACCTCTCATAGAATAGAAGAGCTAATAGCTTGATTTTGGTGGTCATGGCGAGGAGGGGAGGGCTACTGTACACTTAGGTTATAAGGTGTTGGAAAGAGTGTGTGTGTGTGTGTGTGTGTGTGTGTTTGTGTTTGTATGTGTTTAAAAACAAAACAAAACAAAACAGAAACACTAACAAAACAAATCCCATAAAATAATGGATTGAGAACTGAAAGGGACCAGCAAGGCTATCTCATCCAATGTGATTTCCTCACTTTCCAGATGAGAAGACTGAGGCCCAGAGAGGTAAAATGATTTGTCTAGGGTCACACAGCTATTAAGCTGCATATAGAGAATTCTAAGTCCTCACATTTCAAATGCAGGACTGTTTGTACTAAACCACTGTGCATCCTCCTGCCTACTACTTCTGTCTTTCTCTGAAACTTCCTCTTGTCAGCTGAAGTTTCAGTTACTGCATTAGTAGCAAAGTTATCCGACATATTTTTATCATAAATATGTTATTAAAACTTCTGGTGAAAATATTTGGGAGTTTACTTGCTAAGACAAACCCAAGAACTATATAAACACAATTCCAAAATACTTTTCACATAAATAAAATCAGATCTAAACAACTGGAAAAATATCAATTGCTCATGGGTAGGCCAAGCTAATACAATAAAAGTGACAATTCTACTTAAATTAACTTACTTATTCAGTGTCATACCAATCAAACTACCAAAAAATTGCACATGTATAACCTATTCAGGTTGCTTGGCATCTTGGGGAGGGAGTGAGGAAGGGAGAAAAATCTGGAACTCAAAATCTTATAAAAATGAATATTGAAAACTATCTTTACATGTAATTGGAAAAAATAAAATACTACTTACCAAAAAAAAAAAAACAAACCCAAAAGACAAAAAGTGCTTCTATGAACAAAAGTGGAATGGAAAGATGCATGATGAGTTTAAGTAGGTGGTAATATTTTATCAATGACAGCTGGCATGGGAGAAGTAGTACAAATGAATAGAATAGGATGTGCCTGAGATATTGGGTCAAAGTAACTGGAACTGGATCATGAGAGCTGATGGTTAAATGTTCACTGTGAGTGTTTACAGCTTGGAAACTGGCAAATGTTATATATCAGGGCTTGATTTATTGTTCTGTTGATTTTCTAGACTTAAGAAACTGATGGAGAAAATGTTAATAGTGAAGATTAAAATTAAAAAATGTGTTGACATATATATATATATAATTTATCTCTCTCCCTATATGTACATACATAAATAGAGTTTATATAGCTTTGTGGAAAAGGGAAGGGGACCTTATTCTCAACATTCCTTTGCTATGTTTATTCCAGAGACCTAATTGGTGGTTTTTGCAGCTTTTGAAAAGGAAAACCACCATTAAAAAAAACAAAAACAAAAGCAAAAAAAGCTTTATTCTAAGCCTGGTGGGGAGACAAGGGCAGCACATTTGTCAGTGTTGTAATACACACACACATATCTATCTATCTATCTATCTATCTATCTATTTATCTACATATGTGTATTTGTTTTCGGTGGTCATGGCGAGGAGGGGAGGGCTACTGTACACTTAGGTTATAAGGTGTTGGAAAGAGTGTGTGTGTGTGTGAGTGTTTGTGTTTGTATGTGTTTAAAAACAAAACAAAACAAAACAGAAACACAAACAAAACATATTTGCTTCTCTTATTTCTTCAAAAGTTCCCATCCTATTTATCCATTAGGGGCATGAAAGTTGAAAAGGACATGAGAAGTCACCTAGTTCATCCCATAGCTGACCAAAGAATCTCTCCAACATCTCCAACAAGTGATCCTCTTATCTTTGTTTGAAGACCTCCATTGAAAGAGAGTCTATTGTTTCTTGTAGCAGCCCATTCCACTTTGGGGTAGTTCTATTGTTCACAAATTTTCCTTAATCTTCCCTAAATCTAAATCTGTCTATAATTTTTCCTTATTACTTTGACTACTCACCTTTGGAATAGCCTAATGTCTCTTCCAGTTAACATCCATTCAAATACTTAAAGACCATAATCATCTATGTGACTTTGAGTAAGTCACTTCACCTTTTTCAGCCTCAGTTTCCATGTTTGTAAAATTAAGCAATACGGCATATTAGAACACTAGATTTGGAGAAAATATGTAGAATATGTATATTCTAGACACTTCTAAGTTGGAATGAAATATATATGTATATATACTTATATATGTGTGTAAATGTGTATATATGTATATATGTGGGTATATATGTGTAGGTGTATATATATGTATATCTATGTATGTACGTGCATATATATATGCATATATATATATGCACACATATATATTTTTCCTCCTCCCTTCTTCCCTGCTGGAGAGCCAGTTGTCAAACATTTGCCAGCACATCTCTGCAGCCCACCTCAGAGTCAACAGTCAAGGATACCAATTGTACTCTTTTGTTTGAGGTTACATCTTGAAAACTGTGCTTATTAATAATTTAAAATTTTACATGCATATACACATGTAGCATTGTCAACAGTTTTTCAGCTTTCTGACCACCCAACCCCCAAACAAATCTCGCTGTCCCCTATTCCCCTATATGTGCTGTCCCCTTGAATTAAGCCCCTTCTGTGTAGAAATGGTCTTTCTCCTTCTGTTTGACTCCCAGTGCTTGGCATGGTGACTGGCACATAGTAAGTGTTTAATAGATGTTTTAATTTACCGACTGATTAATTTATAAAAGGACACCAGATAGTGTAGTGGGAAGAGCAGTGGATTTGGAGTAAGCAGCTTTAAGTTGTAGTCCTCGAATCTCAGCCCTTGTGTGATTTCAGTCAAGTTGCTCTTTGAGTCCTATTTATAAATGAATGAACTGGACTAGGTGGTCTAAACTCTATGGAACCCGTATGTAGTTTTGCACAGAGAAAGCAAAAGCAAAACTGTTCTCTGGCCATTGAGTGAAACTTGGCCAATTACTTTATTTAGAAGTGTAGTTTATTATTTTTGTAGTTTGTACTCCTTCTTACCCATCCATGCACCCCTGAAAGCTCCCAGCGTTCAAGACATGCTCTAAGTCAGCATCCGTGCAAAACCATAGCTCTTGAGTGTCTACTTATATCTCTCTTGAACTACTAGATCAAACTCAAGAACACATTAATTCATCCCCAGTAACCATGGAATGAGGGGGCAATATGTATGGCCTGGGAACACTCATAGGAAGGGAAATTCATGTTCCTAACTCTGTATCCCAGATGGAATCCTACTCTGCTTTCTAAACTGCCAGTGCTGATTTCATCTGCTAGGCTAGAGGTGTCTGTCATCTACTGGGCTATTTTTCTGCTGACCTGCCACCTGCTGGTTCTTTGCTGCATTTTTGTCCTCTGAGTTACCACCACCTGCTGAGCGGCTAACATTTATTGGCTCTCTGCTAAAGTATAATTGTCATGCTATCGAGTGTGGCTTTGTGGATAGAATCCTAGGCCTGGAGTCAGGGAGAACTAGAATCAAATCCCACCTCAGATACTTAGTAATTGTGTGGCTCTGAGCAAGTTATTTACTTTTCTGGTTCTTAGTTTCTTTATCCATAGCTTTTTTGAGAGTGTATGTCTAGCCCATAATCTCATTTTTATTCCAGCTATTTTGTAAGTCAGACTTATACCTACACCAAGCTAGCTCTCAAAAATCCCTGAAATTAATTCTGTCTTTTGAACTGTTTTTCTTCTGTTTCCACGACTATTTTCTCTAGCTCTCTTGCTATTTGGATTGGAGTTGGAATTTTCCTTTTAACATTAATTATGACTTTGATTGTTGGTCCTACATTCATGCAAATTAACCTGGAGTTTCACCTATTAAGACCACCTATTAAGAGGGTGGTTGGAACTCTCCTCTCGCTCTTATAGTGCTGTTCTCCCTACAACTACAAGGGGAAACAGGCGAGAAAAAATGGCTGTCTCATCACAACCCTTTGAATATATGTCTTCTTGACTCCAGGTCCAGAATTCTGTTCACTACATCACACTAGAAAGAATTCTGCTTTCAACTTATCACCTGGTGAACAGGTTGCATGCAGCAAATCAGCCACTTTCCCATGAGCTTGAGGTAAATGAAAGGATACATTTTGGTGCAGATCAGAGCTAATTTAATGTCAGACCTCTCAGGAATGGCTGAGATTTCATGTGAACTTGTCATCTGCTTGTGTGTGGTGAAGGCTTTCTGAAGGCTTGGTTAATAAGTGCACATCACCAAAATCAGAATTTACTTAACATTATGAGCAACTTGGACAACTGCCAAAACTCCAGTCATAACTTAGGCAGCCCAAATTCATCCTAGCTTCCTAGTTTTATAGAAAATTTTTGGAATCTCTCAGGCTTGACCTCTGTGATGTATCAGCTTTGTTATGTCAGTTTAGATATAGGTAAATGTCCTATGGGTGTTTATAGGCCTTATTAAAAAAAAAAAGGCAATCGTCCAAAGGCCTCTGGGCACATGCACATACATACAAAAAAATTCACCACATAAAATACAAGAATGAAATTAAATAGTCACACAGCCCAACACCTCATAAAAAAGCCAGGGAAGCTCAGCCTACTGAAGCATGCCAGATTGACAGGTTATGTCTTGTGCTTTTCCCTGAAGGTTAGCAAACCCTGGTTCTGTCAGGCCAGGCAGGGAAATGAATTCCAAAGACAGTCTTGTCTCATGAATTCATATCTGAGATCCATTGCTAGAGGTGCATGGGCTGAGTTTAATAACTCTGACAGAACCTGGGGAGGACAGTCCCAAAAGGAATTTATATATCCCAAACTCACTATATTAAAATCCCATCCTCCCCAACCTCCTTCTTCCCTACCTCAAATCAGTCTTGTCCCTGAATTTCGTCTGCCATGTTGTCTCTTCTTCAGCCTTTACTCCACCTTCCCTGCCCTTTCTTTGGCATAGTTGCCCCAATATACCCTTCCTTTAGAACACTTATCTGCTGCACCCCACCCTTATCCACATTCTGCTTCTTCTCCTGTCTATTAAATTTAGATGGATACCAATTAAGAACGAAACATTAACTCCAGTACCACCTGAATTTGTATTTCATTATAGCTTGGTATTAGAGCTCTAATGCCTTTTGTTATGAAATTTACTGTAAAATGAGCGAATAAATATGGTGTCAGTGTACCTTTGAAAGACTGGAAAACTTTTTTGGAGGGGACCAGACCTACTTAATTGGTGCATAGAGCCCCCAGGGAGGAACTTACTCTACAAATACAGGTTAGCTTCTTTCCTGCAACTTACAATCTTAGATCAGGGTTTCTTGAGCTTTTTTTTGTCATGAATCTTTTTGGCAATCTATTGAAACCCATGAACCCCTTTTCAGAATGATGGTTTTAAATACATAAAATATGATACATAGAACTACAAAGGAAACCAAAGATTGGTAAAAATAAAGATTTAATTTTTTCCACCCAAGTTCATGGACTGCTTAAAATCCATGTTCCATGAATCTTAGCTTAAGAATCCCAGGACCACCTAGCCAGTGTACCTTAGAAGTAGGACTTGAATCGAGGTCTTTCTGACTCCAAGGCCTTATCTCTAACAACTTTGCTTCATGAAAATTTTAGACTTTAAAAACAAAACAGGAATGTATTATAGATACTCTGTCCTCTCTTAGATGGGCAATTAATGGCAAATGCCTCTAAAGAGCTTATATTGTAAATGAGAATTTTCTCAAACTTTCATGGAACTTTTTTTTTTAAACAAAACAAGGGCCTATGCTTCTGATTGAAGGTTAGAGGAACAAATCTGGACAATATTTAACTTGGGAGAGAGACTGGATCCCTTCAATTTATTTCACATGAGATGCACCAGTGAATCATGTGAGATGTCATTCTCACCCAAATATACTTTTACAACTATGTTGCAAGATGACTTCTAGCCAGCTTTATGCTTTCAAGTGCCTTGTGCATGGGTGAAACTTGGAATTTCTACTGATTCTTTGGTAGGTAAGAAAATGGAGACAGAGAGAAATGATATCACTTACCCACAGGCAAGGAGCATGAGGATGGCAGCCTGGTATTGCAACTCCAGACTACATACCATCCTCTAGCCTGGAATTTTAGAGGTCCAATTTGCTCATTTGTCGCTTGAGTCCCACGGCCTTAGAAATGGACATAGAAATGGTTGTTTTATTTCATTTAATTTTTTTTAGCCGGGGAACAGCGAGTGCTTCATAGGAACAGGGGCTGTGATACACTAGGAAACACGTTTGGCTAGGATGAATTTTTCCTCTCTTGAATCTTATTTTCTTACCCTAAATGATTTGCATCAACAACCAAGAATGACAAGTCTTTTATCCCAGAATTCTTAGCTGCTCCTCATTCTCCTAGCAAGCTCTCATCATTATTAAAGAAATATTTAACAAGCTTGCCTTAATTTTGAAGGGCATTGAGTGGGAATAGCAAAAGTTAACGGAGGCAATTGAGATTCTTCCTGAAATGCGACATTGCAGACCAGCCTGTGAAATTCTACACCACTGTCAGCTGGCATCAGTATCAACTCTTCTTCAGGCTGTGCATCCATGACAGCTGGAAATGAGAGGTTTTTTTTTCTTTTTTGGGTGGGTGGAATAAAGATACATCCTCTGAGGTTTTAAAAAATTAATTTAAGAGGATGAATAGTTAAGAGGACAAGAACAATGCTGTTTTCTGGCAGATAAGAGTGAGATTCTTCTAGATGGGAAAATAGTGCCTGCTTGAATTTCTACTTAGAAAGGGGAGCAGGTGTTGTAATAGATGACTATCTGATTCATTTCACCGGTGTGGTTGTGGTATAAAGCTTCAGGTTAAATGGACTAATCAAGCCTTCATTTCCTCAGACTACCAGTTTTCTTTAGATGTTTAAAGGAAAACTTCGATTCAAAAGATAACATTTATGTATTATTAATAGAAATGTTAATTGGAAAATCATATTTTCATAAGTTTAACATTGACCCACATGATTTTTCTTTATATCTAGCATTTATATAATACTTTAGGGTATACAAAATGTTGTAAATATGCTATCTTTTTTTATCTTCACAACAACCCTGAGAAATAGGTGCCATTATTATCCTCATTCTGCAAATGAGGAAACTGAGGGAAGCAGAGAGTCAAATAGCTAGTAAGTGTCTGAGGCTAAATTTGAACTCAGATCTTCCTAATTTCAAATTCAATACCAACTGTGCCACTATGCCAACTAGGTAGTAAGAGGTAGGTACTTAGCAGGCTTATTTATTATATTATTATTTGTCATACTATATAATATTATTTATTAAACTATATAATATCATTTATATTATACATAAATATTACTTATTATCTTCAAAGAATTTGTGTTATATAAAGACTTCTGAATATATACCTAAAAAAGTAGATCAGCTAAGTCAAGTCAACAAACATTTATTAAGTGCTTGCTAAATGTCAGGCACTATACTAAACATTAGATTAACTAAAAGAAGATGATACTGGTTATAGGTTTCCTAACTAGCCCACTGAGTGTAAATTCAGGTAAAAGAAAAGATTTAATCTCTGCTTTTTCCTTTCTACTAATTAGAGCTATACAAAAGAAGAATGCGTTACCTAAGGATGTAGCAGGATCCTCTCTGTTGAAGGTATTTAAGCAAAGACTGGATGACCACTCACCAGGTGTATTATAGACAGGATTCCTGTTCAGATACAGGTTTGACTAGATACCTGAGATACCCTTCAGTCAGTCAACTCACATTCACTCCTTTAAACTCTGAGATTTTGTAATATTGATCCTAGAACTTTAGCAGGAGATGACTCATTGGCAAACATAGAATGTTGGAGCCTGAAGGAGTCTCAGTATTTGTCTAATTGAATCTGATAATTTTATTGGTCAAGAAACTGAGGCCTAGTTAATTGTATTGCCCAAGGTCACCGTGTTAGCTAGTGGTAGAGCCTGGATTACAACCCAAGTCAACTGGTTCCCAATCTAGAGTATTCTCAGCCAGTACATCAGCTGACTCTAAAACCTGGAATTTATTTAAAATGAGGATTTTAGCTTTAGGTTTTGAATACTATGACAGGGTCATAATGGAAGCAAATGAGTGCTCATTGTCAGATTCTGAAGTTCTGTGAAATAAAATATCAGCACTGTCAAGTGACTGGTTGCCACATTTCCTGTATTTGACATAGTTTGCAGGGTCTGGGGCTCAGGAAAGGCAGAAGAAATTTTCTTCCCTCTCTCATTTTTCCTGTCATTTTCTAAAAATCACAGCTGTTCAGAGACAATCACCAGATGGGTGACTTGACTCATGGAACCCTGCACCTCTTGTCTGATAGGTGTTTCTCATTGCTTTGTTCCTCAGCTTTTTCCAGCTCTAGGGGAGAGGAATTTGCCAACTAGTTCCCATTTAGTTTCCATATTTTAGTGTATTTTGTTAGAAGAGCATAAAGATCTGTGACAAGTTGTAGGAGGAGCTTTGGACTGTCAGGCGTGGTCATGTTTTGACCCATGTGACCTTTAGCATTACTAGGAGATGACGTAGATGGGCCTTCAGAGAAGTTGACCAGTTTGGTGGAAGTCTTTTATTTTCTTCCCACAATGACAGGAACTACCCTGCAGAGTTAGAAAAGGCCTATGCTTTCTTTAGCTAGCACTTTCTTTAGCTAGCGTCAGCTAGCACTTTGTTTCTAACTTTTCAAATGCATTCAGCCCCACAATATTGTGTACTATGTGTAGGGAACAAAGTTAGTGTCCTCTGGTTTTAGTAGATGGTCAACTCTGTGAAAACAGGGGCCACATCTCCCCTCATGTCTCATATAATACTTGCCCTCAGGAAGCACTTAATATTTGCTGAATGAATGACATTGTATAATTACAGCCATGACAAACAATTCTGATGCCCAGGACAAGCACTACAAAGGAAACCTATGGCAAGTGGGCAGAGGGGGCAGGAGTGCCTGGAGGGAGATACCTTAGGATACAAAGCCCCAAAGAGGAGAGTTGTTGAGTCACTTTTTTCTGACTCCATTTGGGGTTTTCTTGGCAAAGATACTGGAATGGTTTACTATTTCCTTCCCCAGCTCATTTTATAGATGAGGAAACTGAGGCAAACAGGGTTAAGTGACTTGCCCAGAGTTACACACCAAGTAAGTGTGTGAGGCTGGATTTGAACTCAGGTCTTCCTAAATGAAGACCTGGTACTATGGTCACTGTACCACTTAACAGCCCTGGGACAAAATCCTTTCCTGTGGTTACTTCTGAGAAGGCTGCTTCCAGGGGAGAGAACAAGGAATGTCCAGGCCTGGGAAGTTTAGTAGCTACAGGAAGGAAGTGTCATCATCTCACAGCTTTCTATGTTTTTGGTCCAGACCATAATTTCAATAGTACAAAGAGCTCCTAGAAAGAAATTTTCTCTACCGGTGATGACTGCCACCATCTCTGTAATTCATGGTCTTAGGGCAAGGGTTCTTAACCTTTTCTATGTCATAGACTCTTTTAGCAATCTTGTCAAGCTTATGGAGTCCTTCTCAAAATTTTAATCATTGACTGATTTGGTATTTTTGCTGTCCAAGGGACTCTTAAAAGTCCTCTTCAGTACCACAATGTGAAAGTATTGGTTCTACAGCGCTCAGCTTTCCTTATAGTACAACGTTCACAGCCATACATTGCCACTGGAAAAACTAGAGCTTTACCTATACAGACTCTGTAGGTAAGGTGGTGTCTCTGCTTTTTAACATATTGTCCAGATTTGCCAAAGCTTTCCTTCCAAGGAGCAAATGTCTTTTAATTTCATGGCTGCAATCACTGTCTGCATATCTGAGATTGTTAATATTTCTCCCAGGAAACTTAATTGCAGCTTCTGATTCATCCAGTCTGGCATTTTGCATGATGTACTCTGCTGGTATGGTTATAAGTTAAATAAATAAATAAGTTAAATAAAATAAGTAAGTTACAAGTTGATAAATAAATAAATAAGTTAAACAGTATAAGTTAAATAAATAAGGTGACAACATATAGCCTTGTTGAACTTCTTGTCCAAACCTTATCCAATCAGTTGTTTTATGTTCAGTTCTAACTGTTGCTTCTTGTCCTGCGTTCGGGTTCCTCAGGAGACAAGTAAGATGATCTGGTACTCCCATCTCTTTGAGGACTTGCTACATTTTGTTGAGACCCACACAGTCGAAGGCTTTAGTGTAGTCAATGAAGCAGAAGTAGGAACTCCCTAGTTTTCTCCTTCATCCAGGGAATGTTGGCAATTTGGTCTCTAATTCCTCTGAGTCTTTGAAAACCAGCTTGCTCTGCTGGTAATTTTTGGTTCACATGTTGCTGAAGCCTAGCTTGCAGAATCTTGTTGGCCTGTGAAATGAAAGCAACTGTTTGGTGATTTGAACATTGCTTGGCATTGTCCTTCGTTAGCATTGGCACGTAAACTGATCTTTTCCAAATCAGTGGCCGCTGTTGAGTTTTCCAAATTTGCTGGCATATCTAATGTGGTACTTTAATAGCATTTATCTTTTAATATTTTCATCACCTCCGCTAGCCTTATTGTTAGCAATACTTCCTAAGGTCCGCTTGACTTCATTCTCCAGGATGTCTGGTTCTAGATTAGTAACTGCACCATGATGGTTGTTTGTGCTTTTTTAAAAAAAATATTTATTTTGTTTTTAATTTATGGAATAAAACAAGCATTTCCATAACATAGCATATTTTTAAAAGATGATTGGAACTCTTTTGCCATTTAGATTAGGCTATTTTTAAAGTGTTATTTTCTTCAGTATTTTTTTGGATCTCCTTTAGCAAGCTGTTGACTTGTTTTTCATGATTTTCTTGTATCACTCTCATTTCTCTTCTCAGTTTTTCCTCTACTTCTCTTACTTGCTTCTCAAAATCCTTTTTGAGGGCCATCAAGGTGGCACAATGGATAGAGCACCGGCCCTAAAGTCAGGAGGACTTGAGTTCAAATCCGGCCTCAGACCAAACATTTGACACTAGCTGTGTGACCCTGGGCAAGTCACTTAACCCTAATTGTCTAAAAACAATTTTAAAAAATCCTTTTTGAGCTCTTCCATGGCCTGGGACCAATTCATATTTTTCTTGGAGGTTTTGGATGTAGAAGCTTTGACTTTGTTGTCTTCTGGTTGTATGTTTTGATCTTCTTTGTCACCAAAGAAAGATTCTATTATCTGACTTTTTTGCATAGTTTGCTCATGATCCCAGTCAATTACTTGAGTTATAAACTCTTTGTTAAGGTAGGGTCCTGCTTCCAATGTGGAGAAGGTACTACACCAAGCTTCAGGGGTTTTGTGTAGCTATTTTCAGAGATACTTCTAGGGACCTGCAAATTTTCAGTTTTTCCAAGGTGGTGCGATCAAGGGTGAGGTGTTTACTCCTTTCCTGGCCTGTGCTCTGGTCTACGAGTGACCACAAACACTCTTTTCTGCCTTGGAACTAGGAGGAGGATTCTCTCTCCAATGCCACCACAAGCTCCATTACACCAGTGCTCCTCCTCGCCTCCTCCCCGCCACCCTGAACTGTGATCCAGATCCAAGCATGGGCAAAGCAAGAGAATCCTACCTTAGTACCAGCAAAGAGATCCGTATAATCTCTCTCTGATCAGCCACTCAATTCCCCCTCTATCTGTGGCTCTAGAGCTACGGAAGTAGCTGTCGTTCCAGGGCTGCACCGGGACTGAGGCTGGGACTGAGTTTCTCTGTTACCACGGTCACAGACTTTTCCTGCTGACCTTCTAAGTTGTCTTTGGTGTTTGTAGGTTGAGAAGTCTGGAAACCACTACAGGTGCTCGTGATTCAGTCTTCTCAGGCCTGCTCCAGGTTCGATGAGGCCTGGCCTTTGCCTGCATTCCCAAACTGAATTGCATTCCTCTCTGAGCCCAGCTCAATCAACCATCCAGGTTGTCTTGGGCTGGAAATTTGTTTCACTCCATCTTTTTGTGGGTTCTGCTGCTCTAGAACTTGTTTAGAACCATTTTTTTTACAAGTATTTGAAAAAGTTTAGGGGAGAACTCAAGCAAGTCACTATTTTCACTCCACCATTTTGGCCCAAAGTTATTCTTAAAACAATATTGCTGTTACTCTATACAATGTTCTCTTGGTTCTGCTCATTTCACTCTTCATTATTTCATGCAAGTCTATCCATTTTTTTCTAAGACCATCAATCTCATCATTTCTTATACCACAGGAGTATTCCATCACAACCATATACTACAACTTGTTCAGCCTTATTTGACAGGCATCCCTGCAATTTCCAGTTCTTTGCCACCACAAAGAAAGGTGCTTTTAAATACTTTAGAACATATAGTTTCTTTTCCTATTCCCTAATCATCTTTGGAAATAGACCTAGTTGTGATATTGCTGGGTCAAAGGGTTTAAGCAATTTAATAATTCTTTGGACATAATTCCAGATTGCTCTCCAAAATGATGGGATCAGTTCACAATTCCACCAACAATGAATTAGTGTCCCAATTTTTCCACATCCCTTTCAACATTTGTCATTTTCCCCTTCAATCATTTTAGCTAATCTGAAAGGTGTAAAATGATATCTCAAGGTTGTTTTAATTTGCATTTCTCTAACCAATAATGACTTGGTGATGATGAAATCTTTCTTGTATAGTTCTTTTGTGTATTTTTGCCACCTCTTAATCTTTTCTGCTTTCATTACTTCCCTACTGTTTTTATCTTTTGTCATACCCATTTTTATATGAAATGTTCTTGAAGAGATTGCTTGTTTTTTTCCATTCTATTGTTTTCTTCTATTTCTTTGCATTGCTCATATAAGAAAATCTTATCTCTCCTTGCTGTTCTCTGGAATTCTGCATTCAGTTGGGTATAGCTTTCCTTTTCTCCTTTCCCTTTCATTTTCCTTCTTTCCTCAGCTATTTGCAAGCCTCAGCTTTCTTACTATCCTTTTTCTTTGGGATTTTTTTTTGTTGCTGCTTCCTGTACAATATCACGAACCTCTGTCCATAGTTCTTCAGGCACTCTATCTACCAGATCTAATCCTTTAAATCTATTCTTCACTTCTACTCATATTCATAAGGGATATTATTTAGGTCATACCTATAAGGTTTGATAGTTTTTCCTACTTTCTTCAATTTAAGTCTGCATTTTGCAATAAGAAGCTCATGATATGAGCCATAGGCAGCTCTAGGTCTTATTTTAATTGTCTGTATAGAACTTTTCACTTTTGGCTGCAAAGTATATAATCAATCCCATTTCTATATTGACCATCTGGTGGTGTCCATATGTAGAGTCACCTTTTGGGTTGTTGAAAAAGTGTTTGCTATGCCAGTGAGTTATCTTGACAAAACTCTATTAGTCTCTGCCCTGCTTCATTTTGTACTCTAAGGCCAAACTTGTCTGTCATTCCAATTATCTTTTGATTTCCTACTGTAGCATTCTAGTAAATTTTGGCACCCTGGTGCAAAGCCTCAATTGCTCCCTCCTAGTTATAGCTCCAGACACTCAGTAAAGCATTGGACATAAGTTGTTCAGCAGATAATTACCTTAAAATGTGTTTAAAATATATTTACTTTACAGTAGAGAAAATAATTACATATTGTAATAATTACCATATTATGCCCTATAAATGATGATTGTAGTTTAAGTATTTAAATATTCAAAACAATAGACCACCATTAATAGTCCTCAGTTTTACTATCAGTTTTTTGATGATCTATAAGCAAGTAAAAAGTCACTCAAAGAAAAAAGCTGCCTGGGAGTAGATTTAGCATTTTAAAGGGCCCAAGGCCACTTCAGGGTTTAACACCAAAGCAGACCTTCCTCCAGAGAAAGTACAGGATATACCGAGTATGGCTCAGTTACAAGAAAAAAATTCTGGGTTTAGGCTGATGTAATCTACGTGACCCAAGATGTTTAAAACCCTGCTTTCTATAATCTTGGTATGTCAGCTTCCTGCCCGAGCCCCAAGGAGGGACTTTTACAGAGCTTTCTCTGCTCCTGGAGTGGCAGAGAGATTTTCAGCCTCTGGTGATATTTTCTGGGAATGTTAAGTCAGCAGCAGAGCCTGGAAGGAAAGTCAGGGAGGGTAACTGACACGTGTTGAATGGATTATTATTCTAAACTTAGCTTGGCATGTGAATTATACATCTTCCTTTTATCCTTTAACTAGTTCCTCTAAAATAGCATGTCAGTGTGATTGACTGGATTGACTATACATTTTGGACCCAGCTAATTTGGATAACTACAAGACTGGGTCACCTTAATAGCTTTTAGCTGATATTTTGATAATGACAATGCTTTCGTTCCTGTTGTACGACCTTATAAAGAAAGCCTCCATAGAGGCAGCAGAACAAGGGTGTGGAATGTTCAGTATCCTGTCAGATGCTGTCACTGGGTGCATCGGTTTTGCCTAATTGCTCTTCTTTGTTTCCAGGGGAAGTTAACAGTGGTGGTTGCGGTGGTGGTTTACATGTAGAAATGATTCTGATGTAAAAAACATAAAGCATCAATAAATCAAGAAAGAAAGAAAAAGGGGAATGAAAAAGGCAGGCAGGCAGGCATGGAGGAAGGAAGGGCAAAGTAGAGAGGGGGAATAGGAGCGAAGAAAGGAAGGAGAAAAGGAAGGAGGGAAGAAAAGAAGGAAGGAATGGGGTATGGAGGATGGAAGGAAAGTAGGCAAAAAGGAAGGAGGGAGGGAAGGTGGGAGGAAAAGAAGGGAGGAAGATAGGAAGAAAGCGTCAAGATATTAGAAGACACCTTGCTTTCCAGAGTAGCTAAGGTCCAGCAAGCAAGCTATGCCCTGAGCTTGGCATAACAACAATCCTTTGCACTCTCCCTCTGGATGAATGCTATAGCAACTAAATCACAGAACTGATGGTCTTTGAGTTCAGGCAAGCACCAACAGGCTCAGACATGAAGTCCTACTATGAATAGACTATTTGTCACTAGACAACCTGGCCTCATTGTTGCTATTGTGTCTTACTACTGTTACTCTACTACACTGTTTGACTTGTCTAGCCACAAGTATATAAATCAAGGTTCAGCCCCAGTGCCTCGGGTCACCCCACTAGGATTGGGGCATTGGCACGTGTGTCCTTGCTTGTAAGCTGTTTCCCTCACTTTGAAATTAAACCTCTGCTTGATTCCTGACTCTTCTGTCCATAGCCTACTCTGTTAGGCTCCAGCTATTCACAGGTTAGGGGCTGGTTTGGTCTGGTTAACAAAAGGAATGAGAAAAGAAAAGAAGGAAGGAGGGAAGAAAGAATGAAGGGGGACAGGAGAGGGAAGGAAGGTAAGCATAAAGGCAGGAGAAAGGGAGATGGGAAGAAAAATAGGAAGACAGAAAGAGAGGAAGTAAGGAAGGAGGGAAGAAAAGAAGTAAGGAAGGAAAGAGGGAAGGAAGGAAGGTGGTTGGGAGAGACTAGAAGGAAGAAGGAAACAGTGGGTCTATATATAGCCACCTTGAGATACCTCATATTCCATCCTTATTTTATAAGTGAGGCATATGAAGGTTCAGTGTCTTTTCCAAGATCACAAAAAAGTCCATGACTGAGTAAGAATGAGGATGATGTCTGAGAGCTCAAGTTCTGAATCTCTTGGGTCACATTTCTTTATGAACTCACCTATAAGCTGCAGATAGATCCTTTGGTGTAGTGGAATGTACATTAGACTGGGAAGTTGGGAAGCTGGGAAGTTTTCTAGACCTGCTTCTATTTTGGGACTTTTACTAAATCACTTTATTTCACTGATCCTTAGTTTCTTTATCTGGAAAATGAGGGTGAGGGAAAGGCTTGACCACATGATTTCTGAAGTTCTGTTAAGCCTTTAACATTGTATAATTCATTTTTTTTTTAAAGCTATTCTTGTCATGAACCATTTCAGAGAGACAAATAGGGTCCAATATTTGAAGTCATATCTCAGAAAGTTTAGGTAGCAATGAAAGAAAGGAACTTATCTTTGGGGTTTAATTCTTACTGGTTTGTGATACATAAATAAATGAACCTTGGGAGATATACAAGAACAAAATGGTCCCTGATTTTAAGAAGTTGATATTTTGTTGGGGGGATATGCCATGTACTGAGACAAGTAAACATGAGGTAGTTTGAGGAGGAAGAAAGAAGTAACAACTGCGGGGGGGGGTGGGAAAATCAAGAAAGGATTCCCATAGGTGACTGGCACCTAAGCTGACCCTGGAGGAAGTTCAGGATACCAAGAGATGAAGGTTATGGGGTACTGCACTCCACACATGAGGGAAAGCCTGGGTGAAGATCTGGGGATGGGAGGTGGAAAGCCACATCTGGGGAATAGCTGGAAATCCTGTTTGGCTGAAACAAAGAATATGTGAATGGGAGTGGTAAGACAGAAGACTGGAGAACCAGCTTGGTGCTTAACTTGAGAGGTATTTAATGGTCATAATAAGGAGTCTCTGTTTTATTTTAGAAGCAGTGGGATCTCACTGACTTTTTTTGAGCTAGAGTGACATGGTCCAATCTGTCCCTTAGGAAGGTTATTTCAGTAGCAGTGTAGAAGATGGATTGGATAGAGGAGAGACTGGCATCAGGGGGCCCAATTAAGAGGCAAGTGCAGTAGTTTTTTTAATTTAAAAAAATTAATAATATTTTATTTCCCCCCAATTACATGTCAAGACAATTTTTAGAATTCATTTTTATGAGATTTTGAGTTCCAAATTTTTCTTCCTCCCTCTCCTCCTCTCTTTCTAAAATGGTAGGCAATTTGATATAGTTTATGCATGTGCTATCATGTAAAACATATTTCCATATTAGTTTTAGTTGTGAAAGAAGAAACAGATCAAAAGAAAAAAACATGAAAAAGAATAAAGTAAGTTAAAAAGTAGTGCTTCAATCTGCATTCAGTTCTTTATCTGGATGTGGATAGCATTTTCCTTCATGAGTCCTTTGTACTTGCCTTGGATCATTGTGTTGCTGAGAAGAACTGAGTCATTCATAGTTGATCATCACACAATGTTGCTGATACTGTGTATGGTACTTTCCTGGTTCTGCTCATTTCACTTTGCATCAGTTCATACAAGTCTTTACAGGTTTTTCTGAAATTGCCTGTTCATCATTTCTTATTGCACAGTAGTATTCCATTACATTCATATACCACAGCTTGTTCAGCCATTCCCCAATTGATGGGCATCTCCCTCAGTTTCCAATATTTTGGAAAAAGGGCTGTTATAAATATATTTGCATATGTAGGTCCTTTCCCTTTTCTGGATCTCTTTGGGAAACAAACCTAGTAGTGGTATTGTTGGAACAAATGGAATGCACAGTTTGGTTGCCCTTGGGCATAATTCCAAATTGCTCTCCAGAATATTTGGATCAATTCACAACTCTACCAACAGTGCATTACTTTCCCAATTTTCCCATATTCTCTCCAATATTTATCATTTTCCTTTTTTGTTATATTAGCTAGTCTGATAGGTATGAGGTGGTACTTCAAAGTCGTTTTAATTCAAGTGCAGTAGTTTTGGCAATAGATGATTAGGAATTTGAAGAAGGTGGTGGCCATATGAGTAGGGGGAGGCAACACATGTCACCTTAAGAGAAACAGGGGAAACAAAATCATCAAGACTTGGCAACTGATAGGAAATGGAAAGGTGATAAGGGAGGAGAGGAAGGGATGAGTCAGCAGTGACATCAAGGTTACCAATCTGAGTGATAGGGAGGATAGTGATAGCCTCAAATGATGAGGGAGTTTGAAGAATAGCAGGTACAGGGGAATATAATGAGTTTCATTTTAGACATATTGAGTTTGATATGATGATGGAACTTCAGCATAAAGTTGGAGGAAATATAGAAGTGTATAAGATGGAGCAAAGTTTATTAATCTCATAGACTCAAACATTTAAAATCAAAGGATTGAATAGTATAGGTTTTTATGTCCAGATCTGTGATTATAGTAGCTTAAGGAACTCCCAGTATGAAAACTGTTTTAGCAATGTAGAATAACAATTTGTACCCAATAGTTTTACTTCTAGAGATGGGAGGGGTTTAGTGGTTAAGCAATCGTTCCCACACCTGGCAGGTCTCATGAACTCAGGTCTTCCTGACTCTAAGGACAACTCTTTAGCCACTGTGCCATGTTCTTTGTCTTATGTTTTAACTTCATTAAAACATGACTTGTATGGCAGTAATCAAATGTTTATTATGTATGATTCTACCATTGCACCTTTAGAAAATTTTTAGAATCAGAGAAGAACTGTTACTAGAAAAGTTTTACTCTAGTCCAGCTTCCCAACTGTCTACTAAGTATTTTGAATTTTGTATCTAATAGGTATCTCTGATTCAACATGTTTGAAAAAGAACTCATCTTTTCTTCCAAACCATACCAAGTCTGAACTTTCCTATTTCTGTTGAGGGTCCCACTATCCTTTCATTCACCTCAGTCTATGTATCTACTCAGCTGCCAAATCTGTCCTTCCTACATCCACAACATTCTCATCTCTGTCCCTTTTTCTCCACTCACATAATCACTACCTGGATACAAGTCCTTATCACCTTTGACCTGAACTATTGCAATAGCCTGGCAATTGGTTTCCCTTCCTCAGATTTCTCCCTCCTTCAGTCTATCCTCCACAAGGCTGTCAGAATGAATTTCCTAAAGCCTAGGTCTGATCATGTCATTTCCCTACTCAATAAGAACCAGCTGCTCCCTATTACTTCTAGGATTAACAATAAATTACTTTTTTTTTAAACTATTTAAAGCTTTTCATAAGTTATACATTATTCTCCTTAATGCTCTCTACAATCCAGCTAAACTGGTCTTCCTAATGTTCCTCAGACATGACATTCCATATTCCCATCAATGAGCCTTTGCACTGGGTATCCCCCATGTTTAGAAAGCACTTCCTCCTCACCTCATCCCTTAGGATCCCTTTTTTGTTGTTTGGTTGTTTTTCAATCATTTCTGACTCTTCATGACCCCATTTGAGGTTTTCTTGGCAGAGATACTGGAAGGGTTTGCCATTTCCCTCTCTAGCTCATTTGACATATGAGGAAACTGAGGCAAACAGGATTAAGTGACTTGCCCAGGGTCACATAGCTAGTAAGTGTCTGAGGCCAGATTTGAACTCAGTTCTTCCTGACTCCAGGCCCAGTGCTTTATCCTCTGCACCACCTAGCTACCCCTAGGATCCCTTAGCTTCCCTAATTTTCTTCAAGCCTCAGCTTAAAATACACAACCTACATTAAACCTTTCCTGATCCTCCTAGCTGCTAATGCTTCCCCTCCTACTATCAAATTTCTTGTTATTTCTTTTTGTATATCCCTATATATGTGCACATTTTGCCTTTTTACCCACAGTTTCTAGCATAGGCATGTAACAAAAGTTTGCTGGTTGATTGATTGAGTACTAGATGGTATAGTAGATAGCATGCTGGATTTGGAGTCAAGAAGACCCAAGTTCAAATCCTGTCTCAGACAATTACTAGTTTTATGTGAACCCCGGGCAAATTACATTTTTCTCAGTCTCAGTTTCTACACCTGTAAAATGGGAAAAAAACCCACCTGGTTCAGAGGGTTGTTTGGAGAATCCAATGAGATTATATATGCAAAGTACTATGCAAACTTTAAAGTGTGATATAACTATCAATGGTTATTATTAATGTGATAAGCATGCTGGTAAAAGAACTGGGTAAAGATTAGCAGTCTGCTCACTAAATATCTTTGAAGTAAATTACTTAATATTGCATTTCTGTGGTTTAAGAAGGGGACATGGATGCCAACTAAGACAGAACAAGAGTTTAAGGGAAAGAGCATCTAGGTTATGTGTGGAGATGGATATAACTTGCTTTAAGGACTCATGACTCAAGATTTCTTTATGACTCCCCAGGTTAGAGCATAGGACCTGCAGTTAGGAAGACTCATCTTTGTGAATTCAAATTTAGTGTCATAGACTTACTAGCTGTGTGACTCTGGGCAAGTCACTTAATCCCCTTTGCCTCAGTTTCCTCATCTGTAAAATGATCTGGAGAAGGAAATGACAAGCCACTGCAGTATCTCTGCCAAGAAAACCCTAAATGAGGTCACGAAGAGTCAGACATGACTGAAATGACGGATCATAACAAAACCTCTCCCCTTGGGGAGGAGGCAGTTGCCTTTTTACCCACCCACCTACCCACAAAGAATTTATAGGCCTGAATTAATAGACACAAAGAAGTGTGATATAGAGGAGATGTTGTAGGAATGTTGAGGGTGGCAAGTAAGGTTTTCCTATGAGAATCCAGTGGTAAGATTAAATTCTTATTAACCAGATTTACATGGATGAAGCCATTATTCTGGCATTGATAGTACCTTGAAGCAGGCTGTTAGGGTGGCATGCACATTGATTCTAGAATATGAGAACTAGGTTCAAATCTCACCTGGGACACACTCCCTGTTTAAACCTCAGGCAAGTTCATTTAACCTTTGTGGGTTTCAGTTTCCTCATCCATAAAATGAGGAGCTGGAATAGATGGCCTCTTAGTTCCCTTTCAGCTCTTTCATCCTTTAATAAATGATGACCTTGACTTGCCTCGGGTAGCAGTTAATACCACTTTAAGCATGATTGAGTCATGACTAGTCAATACACTTAAGTTACATCTTTTGACTTGGTCTTTAAAAGGGAAAACATACATAGACATGCAGAGAACTAGAGTTATGCAAAAGGATGAGACAGCAAACTCAGTTGCTTGGAAGGAAGATTGCATGTATGACTAGCCTTTCCTGGGAACTGTGGCAAACCCAGGATAGAAAAAAACCACATGTTCCCAGGGCTGACAGATAGAGCCGGGGTAGGGTGGTGATGATTATCTGGGACAAGATGGTTCTTGTAGGAATAGGAGTCAGGAGCAATGAGTTGTCAATGGAAGAGCGACTGAGAAAGTCTGGAATAAAAAACATTACTGGACCAAGTCACAGAACTTTCTGGCACAATGTCAGTTCCTTGACCAGTCCTCTTGAAGGAAAAAGGGAGATTTTCTGGACAACATCCAATTCTTGGATTAATCAGAGGAATTCTAAGACCGAGCAGAAACAGGAGACAAGGAGATCCAAAAAGACCACAATGTAGATGAGGAAACCTGGATCTTGCCTTTCACTGATACTGAGTTTTATGGACTGGTCAGATCTGGAGGAGAAAGGGTTAACTCTACAGCATCCTTAAGTGTTTTTTGCTTATTGGAGAGCCTCAACCCCATCAACAATAAAAGTTTAAATCTAGTGTAATATAAATTTGGAGGCCTATATAATTCCCTGGGGATGTGAAGGCTCACCAAAGAGAGAAGGAAGATTGTTTTTTTTTTTCTCTGACTGACTCAAACCTAGATTCTTTGTCTGCAAATCCAGCACCCTTCCCACTGAACCAAAGTGCTGGAGGGTGTTTTTAAATTTATTTTTAGCTTCTTTTATTGGAGGATTCATCTTCCCTTCAGGAGACTGTTTCCTTTTCTTCCTCCTGCCAGTCATAGAGTAAAGAGAGGGGCAATTACGGAGTATCCTTCAGTATGGATGCCAACACTGATAACTGGAGGGTAAAACATTTAGAAAACAGCTAGAACACTTCTGGAAAACAGGCAAGGTTTTGGAGCCTATTCTGGGTGCCAAAGAAACCTAGAACTGGTTTGAGAGCTTCCTAAGACAGACAGCTATACAACATTCCAAACCACATAGACATGTATTAGCCAAATTTATTTGCCCTTGAACTTGACCTCAAAAGTTCCTGAAGGAAATGTTTATCTTTGAACAACATTCATTCTACCAAACTGGAACAAGTATTCAAAGGGTTGTCCCAGAGAAGAGGGATTATGTTTGTTCTGTTTGGTTCCAGGGGCAGAACTGAGATCAGTGAGTGGGTGGATGCTGCCAACAGTCAGATTTCGGCTTGATGCAAAGAAGGACTTCATAACAATTAGAACTATCCCCAAAGTGGCACAGTCTGCTTGGGGAAGGATAGCTTGCCTCCCCCTGACAGTCTTCAGGCAGTATCTAGATGACCCCTGCTGCTATGGAGGGGATAATTGTTTTGATATAGGATGGAATGGATAGTTTTGGAGGTGCCTTTGAAATCTGGGAATCTCATTTTCTGGGAATTCACCCTCTCTCAAACTAATTGACCATTGGGAAGACTTCCCATGTCCTTCCCTACACATCTGCTCATAGATTTCTGCTGTTTCTCCCTCTTCCCTTTGCCTGCCCAAAAAAAGAGACAAATGAAATATACTTCTGTATGAACTACAGACATATCATCCTTTTCCCTACAGCACCTCAGTGTACAGAATTAACCTCCTCTGCAAGATACAGATGTTCCTTGGCCAAATCTTTGAATAAGTTAAGCAATAGCCAGCGATCTTGTCTAATGAAACAGCTTGCAGTCTAATTTGGTTTGACATTATTTGCTAAAGAAAAGGACAGAATCGAAAGAAAAACAGACAAGAAGAAATTCTCTCTCTCTCTCTCTCTCACGTACACACACACAGACACACACACACACCACACACTCTCTGTCACTCACACTCACATTTTCACTCTCCTCTTTCACACACAAATCTCTTTCCCTCTTCCTTCCTTTCTTCTTCCCTCCCTACCACCTTCCTTCCTTTCTACTTTCCTTCCTTCCTTCTTTCCTTCCTTCCTTCCTTTTTTCCTTCATTCCTTCTGTCCTTCTTTCCATCCTTCCTTTCTCACTCTCTTACCTCCTCTCTGTTTCTTTTTTTCCTTTCCCTTTGGAAGACTCTCTCTTCATCTTTCTAGCCTTTATTCAGCAGAAAGCTTGAAGTCGCTGAAGCAAACACTGCTGACCACACACTATGATACCTGATCAATAATGTGGAGAGTACATTGAGCAAGAGGAGCTCAATATTATGTATCTGTTTTTTCTTTCACTGTTTGGTCAGAAGCAAAAGAGAAAAGAAATAGAACACATAGACAGACATTTCCATTTCCTTTTTCTTTTTAT
The DNA here is from genome assembly GCF_900497805.2 of Vombatus ursinus. NCBI lineage: Eukaryota > Metazoa > Chordata > Mammalia > Diprotodontia > Vombatidae > Vombatus > Vombatus ursinus. Next base: position 1,102,225 of record NW_020951957.1, read on the forward strand.
ATCCTGTTCTGCCCTCCCCCTACCCCCAAGTAAACTAATCCCATTATGGCATTAACCCCCCCAAAAGCCATGTGATTATAGAACTTCTCCCCCAAATGTTTAATTAATTACCCTCAAACAGATGATAACCATCATTTTTTCCCCTCCATTGACTTTACGGTGATGCTGTTAGCAGTTGGTGATTCAGAGCCTGATGGCCTTCCAAAGAAAATTTCTAAAGCTAAGAACATTTCTTTGGCTTTGGGGCTGATGCCATTTTGAATCTAGTTAGTTTTTTTTTTTAAACCACTAGTGATAAGTTGGTCATTGGTGCTCCCTTTTACATGGGAGGATTTCAGGATCATAAGAGCATTATTTGGATTATGGGGTACTCTCCTGCTTTATTACACTGTCTTAGTTCATAGGGTCATAGGTTTACACCTGGAAGGCACCTTAGAGACCATGTAACCCAATGATCTCTTTTTTCAGATAGTAAAACTGAGACCAGAGGGCACTTATTAGAATGTAAGCTCCTTGAGGGCAGGAATTTTCTTGTTTTTTTTTTATTTTTATTTTACCTACCATGCTCAGTCCAGTCCCTCTACATAGTAAACACTTAATAAATACTTTTTTTTCACTCATTCATTCACTTCTTTATTTATTGATTCACATCACAAAGCTAGGTAGTTTTGCTCCCATGAGTAAGAGAAGGGATCCAAAAAATGCAGACTTTCTGGAACAGTGGGCTTAAGCTTAAATGAAATTCACTAAGAAAAATGTGAAGTCCTAAGTTCCAAAAAGTGATTGCATAAGAACAGAGTAGACCAGACACTGCTAGAAACTGAACTCAAGAGAAAAAAGACATTAGATTCTATCAATCAAACAACCAATAAATCAGTAAGCGTTTATTAACCACTTACGTGTCAGGCACTGTGTTAGGTGCTGAGGGTACAAAGAAAAAGCAAAAACAATCAATGCTCTCAAGGAACTTAGATTCTAATGGTGAGGACAACATATATAAATTGGTTCATACTAGATACAAGGTAGATAGATGATAGTTTAGAGGAGGGATTCTTAACCATTTTTTTTTGTATGTTAGACCCCTCTGGCAGGCTGATAAAGCCTATGGACCACATCTTGGAATGATATTTTTGAAAATGTAAAATAGAAATGCATAGAATTACAAAGAAACAATTGTATTGAAATATAGCTATGAAAATATTAAAAAATAACCAACTCAACAAGTTTTCAGAGCACAGATTAAGAACCCCTGCTTAGGGGTTCTTAGAAGGAAGGGTACTAATAGTATGAGTGAGGAGTGTGATGTGGCAGCTAAGTATTCTGATTGGATTTAAAAAAAACAATTTAAAAGAGCTAAGATTTCAACAATATGAGTCCTTCTTCTACTAGTGCAGATTTAACTTCTTTCACGCCATAGCTGATGGTTTCATGAGTTTCTGTAGTTAAAATAGCAATCCCCTCCTGACCAATCTTTTGGCAATGAACTTCTTACTTTGCTAGGCTGACAATTGTATAATTTATCACCAGACCCATACTTAAAAAAAATCTTTTCATTTTGTTAAGACCTAGGTTATAAACATTGTATTCAACCTATGGAGTCTTGAAGAACTCAGTCACCTTTACCTCACAATAATGAATCAAAGAAGGACTTAAGTTTAGGAATTTGATGTGATTTTAGGCCGCATTAGTGAGAGTGAGGTCTTAGCGCCACTGTTCTGTCCTCTGGGCAAATCATATCTGAAATATTGTGCCTAGTTCTGGATGTTACCTTGTAAAAGGGATATTGATGGATTGAAGCTTGTTCAATCAAATCAGCAAGGGTTGTAAGGGAACTCAAAATCATGACATATAACAATGATAGCAGTAACAGCAACAATTCAAAAACTTTTTTGATTCAGCAAGAATTATTAAAAGCTTACCATGTGCCAGTGTGGTGGCTCACACCTTTACTATGTGTTACTATGGAGGCTGAAGCCAGTAGATTGCCTGAGTTTGGAATTCTAAGCTGAAGTAGGGGTAAGGCCAAACGGGCATCTGTATTAAGTCCAGCACCGATAGGATGAGCCACTGAGCTACTAGGAAGGGGAAAGAAGGTCAGACATGGAGTAGGTCAAAGATTTCATGCTGATCATCATTGGATTGTCAGCAGTGGGGTCAGCCCCTGAGTGGCCACTTTGTGCCTGGGTTGGCTAGAGAGACATCATCAATCATCATCGTCATTGTCGTCATCATCATCAGTGCTAACATTTATACGGTGCTTATTATGTGCCAAGCACTATGCTAAGTGCTTTACAATCATTTTGTCATTATAACAACCCTGAAAGGTAGGTAATATTATTATCCCCATTTTCCATATGAGGAAACTGAGGCAAACAGAGGTTAAGTGACTTGCCCAAGGTCACACAGTTAGTAAGCCTCTGAGGCCAGATTTGAACTAAGGTCTTCACTGACTTCAGGGCCAGTGCTCTACCCACTTCACCACCTAGCCAACCCAGTCTCAAAAACAAAACAAAATCAACAAAAATAAGAATCTGTGATATGAACCAAGCATTGTGTTAGGAACTGAGGAAACAAAGCCAAGAATGAAAACTCTTCCTGCCTTCCAGAAGTTTACATTCTAGTAGAGGAGGCAAATATTAGAGAATAATAATGCACATTGTCATTATTCTATAATACTTACATTTCAGTTGAAGGAATTGGGGAAATCTAACTTGAAATGGGAGGAGGGGACATGTTAAAAACTTGAAGTACTTTGAAGATTGTAATATAGAAGAGGGAGTAGACTTGTTCTTGGCTCTAAGTGTCAGAACCAGGAGCAATGGGTAGAACTTATGGGGAAGTGGATTTTGGTTCAGCATAAGAAAAGCTTTTCAAACAAATAGAGTTTACTGAGAATGGGTTGGATTCCTTTCTCTGGAAGTCTCTCTGAAGAAGTTAGGAAACTATTGGTCGGGAAGGTTACAGAAAGGATTCATGATTTCTTTAGGGGTTTGGCCTGATGTTTTGGAGAGTTCCTTCTGACTCTAAGTAAATGATCCTGTGGTTCAGTGCAACATAACAAGTTCTTGGAAGAATCTGGATTATAACCTTGTGACCCATAAGTCTCCTAACTTTTCAAATTCAATGGTCTTTCCCCCATCCTTCAGGTTAGGGGAAACCTAACTGCCTCACTTTATGGATAAATCTGGTGTTCTTTCCTCTACAATAATTATGCATCATCATCTTCATCTTCATTTTCTCCTCTCCTCCTTGTCCCTTTCCTGTTCCCTCTCCTTTCTCTGCTTTGTACAGGTTAGCAGAAAACCGGTGATTACTTCTTTTACTTACAATTGTTGAAAGAAATCTTCCAACTTTAACACTGAGGTCTATTTATTTTCTACCCATTTTATCTCTCTGGGTAGCATCACATTATTTAGAATTGTATTCAGCTAGCCATGGGTTTTGTCTTTGTTATATTCTGTCTTAAAAGTGAAAAACGATGTTATCCTGGGTGGCAGGTTAGTATTGGACTTATCTTACTTTTGCTTAATCAATAAATTTCCTAGATTCCTCCAATGGATTAACAGAGCTGACAGGGGTGACTATTAAAAAAAATTACAGGCAATGATTTCTTATAGTTTTTAGTATTACTAAAGTCACTTAACCATAGCACCGGGTTCTAAATCAACAACCACATCATTTATATAGCATTCTGTCTGTGTTGTTTTCTCCCCTCAGCTTTAACATTATACTGCAATAGGTCAACCAAATGTTACCAACTGCATTTATCCACTAATTACTCTTCAGCATTCAGGTCAATAGTCTTAATGAAGTGGAGTCCTTTTTCCTTCTCTCAAAAAAGCTTGTGTTGCATGAAATACAGTTTTGCAGCAAAATATAGATTAATTGATTAGAGTGAGTTGTTTCTTCACTCCACCTCTGACTTTCCTTTTCTTTTTGAGATTTCTAATTGGTCCTTTTAATAATTTTTGATTCTGTCCTCTGAGCCCTATCCAAGTTTTTGAAACCTTTCCTTGGTCATAATGCAGCTGATGAAATCTATTCCATTCGTGTTATTAGCCATTTTTTATGGCATTTCACATTGCACTTAGAAAGTCTTGTTTTTTAAATTTAAACTTTATTGATGCTTTTTAATTCTTCACATTGGTGTCACTTTCTAATAACTCCTTTCTGTTTCAATATTCTCTTATTAAAAAAGAAGAAAAATAGTTAAGCAAACCCAACCTAAAGAAAGCATCCTTATCTGACAGAAAATGAAATATTCCACAGGCATAGTTCCTTGCCTCACTACTGGGGCAGTGCAGAGAGACGGGGAGTGTCTTTCATTATCTGTCCTCAAACTAAGATTGGTCAGTGTATTTAATCTGAGTTAAGATGCCCTTTGCTGTTATTCTTCATCCAATCATCAACGTGGCCTCCTCAGAACCATTGTTGTCTCTTAAGTCTCCATCTTGGTTCTTTTACTTGGTGATCTAATCAGCTTCAGTGAGAACAATGCTAATCTTAATGCAGACAACCCTGAAATCAGTATGTCTTGCTGTAAGTACTCTCTGGAGCTCTAGTTCTATCTTCTTCATTGCTTATTGACTCTCTCTGCTTTGATGTCCTATAAACATCTCAAACTCAACATGCCTCATATGTAACTCATCTCTCTCCCAAAACTCATTCCTCCTCCAACCTTCTGTGTTTCTATTGAGAGGGCTGTCATACAGTCACGTATTCAATCTCAGGATCAACCTTGTTTCTTCACTCTCTCCCTCATACGTAATCATTTGCCAAATCTTGATAATTCTGCCTTCACAACATATCTGGCACCTGTTCTCTTCACTCATCTAACTATCACCCTTCTTCAGGCCCTCATTACCTCTTGCCTGAACTATTGCAATGATCATCTAATTGAAATCCCTGCTTTCTGTCTGTCTCCACTCTAACCCATTACCTATATGTAATGACCAAAATAATCTTCCTAAAGCTCATGCATGATCATGTCTGTCCTCCGCTCAAAAATCTTGAGAAACTCTCTATTGCCTCTAAGACGGAGATTCTTAACCTGGAGTCCATTAACTAATTTCAAAACTATGTTGATAATTGTATTTCAATACAATTGGTATCCTTTATATTTAATTTTATGTACTTAAAAACATTATTCTGAGGAAGGGTCCATTATCTTTACCAGATTACCAAAGGGTTCCATGGAATTAAAAAAAAAAAGGTTAACAATCCCTGCTTTAGGATGAATGACAAACGCCTCTTTTTGGCATTTAAAGTTCTTCAAAAATCAAGCTTCAGTCTGCATTTTTAGATTTATTTCCTATTTTTTTCCTTCCTTCAGGCAAAATAGTTTACTTTCGTTTTCTGTTCTTGGTTTTTATGAGATCTTACCTTTTCTCTTTATAGAGGCAGACCTATAGATCTGGAATGGACTCCCTCTTCATGGTTGCCTCTGAAAATCCTTAGCTTCCTTCAGGGTTCACCTCAGTTGCCACCCCCACTGGAAGTCTTTCTTGTTACCCCCTAACTTACTCTCCCCAGTTAGTAGTGCTTTCTCCTCCCACAATTTTGTACTGTATTTTGGTCTCTGTTTAATTATGTGTCCGCAGTAGATTTTAAGTTCTCTGAGGGAGGAGACAGTTACTTTGTTTTGTCTTACCATCTAACACAGTGGATTGTTATAGTAGCCAGTTACACACTTGTTGAATTGCATTTGGTTTTCCTGGTTCTGGTGAAAAAAAAACCTTATTAAAAAAAAAATCATAGTTCTTACTGCACCCTTATATTAAGCAGCCACACTATTCCATTCACAGCTAACCAAAGAATGTATTGTTGTTATTGTTTGTCCTTCATTCTAAGGAGGGCCATGACATCAGGGAAGGAGATGTCATGACTTGCGAGTGAATTGGATTTAAGTGAGGGAGGGCTGTGCAAAGTCACCAGCCTCACTTTCTCCTCTATAGTCCTCTGGATCCAGTGGCAAGATATCCATCCAGATGACTGGAAATGGCCCCGATACAGTGGAAGACCTTGGACATTTTAAGCTAAGGTCTTTCCCAGGTCTCCCAGTTTGTCTGAGGCAACAGCCATTCAGTGATTAAGAATCTATTCTTTGAATGCCCTTTCCCCTAGGAACTCCCATTGCATTGTAGACATGATCTCATTACCCCTCTGTTGTGCAATCAGATAAAATGTGATGAGAGCACCTAATACCTTCCCTGGAATTTCTGGCTCTGACTAGACCTTGCTAATCCTTTTCTCTTATTCTGTCTTATTATCTAATAACTGGTTCAGGTGTGAAATAGTCACAGACACTTGACAGAGAACCCAGAATTTTATTGCTTAGTGAACATTGAAGTAAAATTCTGGAGGATAGCCACTTCACTGGATCAATATAAATGACCAAAACCCAGTAATTTTTCCCCCCAACCTCAACTCCTCCCTCAAAAGAAAAAAAAAGCCCTTTTGGGCCTCATTTATCTGGCTTGGCTATCTACATTGATCAGATGAACCAGTTAATTGCAACATCTTCATTTCCCTTTGGGTAGTGCTGACAGAGCTTGCTTGGAGTACCTTTATGTTTCCTGGAGTCTGGGAGCTGGACTTTCATTTCTGAAGAACGCTTTGGTTGTAAAAATCTACTTGGTCATATACCAAGGAAAGAAACAACCATTTATTAAGCTCCTACTATGTGACAGGCACTGTGCTAAATGATTTCTACAAATACTATTTCATTTGATTTTCACAACAATCCTGGGAGTTAGGTGCTACTAATTGTCCTATTTTACAGTTGAGGAAACTGAGGCACACAGAGCTTAAGTGATTTGCCCAGGGTCACGTAACTAGTCAGTGTCTGAAGCTGGATTTGAACTCAGGCCTTCCTAACTCCAGTACTATCCACTCTACTACCAACTGCCTCCAATAAGCTGGTACCTGGGCATCTGATCTTCCTGACCATGAGCTCTGGTTTGCCCTGAATGATGATATTAGCTAACACACACATGTGCACACATATGTGTATGTGTGTGTATAAACATGCACATGTATGCATGTGCACATGTATGTATGTATAACTTTGAAATTGGCAAAATGCTTTACTTATATCATCAGATGAATCATGAATTCTTACAATGACCTTTTGATAGTTGCTATTATTATCCCCATTTTACAGATGAGAAAACTAAGGCTGAGAAGAAATTCAGTGACTTGTTCAGGGTTACCTAGTTAATAAGAATCTGAGGCAGGATTGGAACTCAGGTCTTCCTGAGTCTGCAATCTATCTACTCTACTACTTAACTGCTGTAAGCTTTGACCTTGAAAACATGTAGGCTAGAGCAGTGTTTTCTGTGAACCACCACCAGTCTGCTAATTTTTAACTAGTTCGCAAAATTTTTTTTCCTTACTTTTTTTTTTAATATATATGATAGAAAGACCAGAGATGGAGTAGACATGATTTCCTCTAGGTGATGAACCAATGATTGGCACCTTCCTGCATCCTCTCGTCCAGGGGTGGAGAACCTGCAGCCTCAAGGCCTCCCTTTGACTGAATCCAAATTTCCAAACAAATCCAAAATCCATAAATCCAAACAGAGGTTCCGTGAAGTTTCTGTTTCATTTCTGTCCTTGTATCTCTAGTGCCTGGCACACAGTAAGCCCTTTATACATGCCTGCTGAATTGAATTCAATTGTGTACATGTTTATTTAGGGCCTGCCAACTTTTTCCTCCTTCTGTAGAATTGAGTCGTGTGTAGAAGGAAATACACCACATTGTGAACACAGTACCAGAGCTGTAGTCAGCCTGTCAGGTGGCCTATGAAATGCAATTAATTTCATGTCAGATTTGGTTATGGTCATCCCCCCTCCTGAAATGACGGCAGAGCATGCTCAGTGAGGGGGAAGCTGCCTGTTCTTTTGCTGTGAGCACTGGGGTGATGCTATCTTTGGAAGGAACATTCTGATGGCACTGTGTTTGTCTGGTGGGAAAAGCTTTTCGGCTCGTCTGTTGATCTTGAGATTTGATTGCATGGGGGAATGAGACACTGAATGTGTCTATACCCATAGAAGCAAAGAGGGCTTTATGCTCCCTCCCCCAACCTCTCCACCTCCAGCCCCTTCCTCCTAAGATGTCATATCTTGAAGGAAAACAAAACAGAAAAGGAACAAATTTATTCCCAGGGAGCTTGGAGGAGTATGAATTATTTATTCTCAGAAATCCTCCACTATCTTCGCATGAAAGAGAAGCCCATTATTAAAAGTGAATGTTCCCTTTTCTGCCCGTCAATAACCAGGAGAGAAGAATGGACTGGCTGGGAGAGAGCCCCCTCCTCAGAGACTCAGCTCCCAAGTCAGCCTGAGCGGCAGCTAAGTTTTTTTTAAGACAATAAAATCATTACAACTGATGTATTAACACCAGAAATTGATGTGACAGAGGCCTGCCAACAGGCCCGAATAAGAATAAGAAAAGGCCATTAAAATGATCTCAATTACCTTTTAATTATAAATTAACACATTTGCATAAATCACAGCCCAGAGCTAGTTTTTGGTCGGTGTGTGTGTGTGTGTGTGTGTGTGTGTGTGTGTGTGTTGCAATTTCCCAGGTTTATGAGACCCCTTATTTTCCTTCAGTTAGGCTAAGCCATCCACTTCCCACTACCTTAATCCTCCAAGCCTGTGGAAGTCAATTCTTTTGGCCTGGGGAACAATTTACATTCACCCCCTGATACCGGTAATCTCATTTTCTTGCTATGCCTTTGTGCGAATGAGGAGAACAATCATTTTGTCTTTCCTTGTTCATACTGGACTCCCAGTGAGCTGAGGGAATATGCTGCAGGTAATGGATTTTGGCCAGGGAGAAGGAGGTTGGGCATTTCAATTCAGGAGAGATGGGAGATAAGGTAGATTTACAAATGGGGCTTGTCACTCTCTGTTTGGTTGTGGCTTTGGAAGTCAGGACTAGCCATGTCTCACTAGAGACATGACTCCCTTTGCTTGAGGGTGATCTCTCTGTTGGGGACTTCTTGCACTGTATTCCTGAAGGAAGATAATAAAATCCCGAAATCAGCTTTCTTTTTCTTTCCCAAGCTATTTTTTTCTATATAATCTGTATCTAGATCCAATCATCCACTCCTCTGCCTCTCCTTCTCCCTCTCCCTTTCCTTTTACCTAGAGATAGCTAGGTAGCATAACCCATTGGACCTGGGGACAGGTTCTAAATGTCTGAGTTCTAATTCAGTCTCAGAAGTTTACTAGCTGCATCATTCTGGGTAAGTCATTTACTCTCAGTCTGCTTCAGTTATTTCAACTTTAAAATTGACATAATAATAGCCCCTATCTTTCAGGGGCTGTGATAAGGATAAAATGAGGCATTTGCAAAGCACTTAGCACAGTGCCTGAGCATGGTAGGTGCTATATTCATCCTTTCCCCCTCCCTTTTATATTCAAATCTACATATTATTTTGATATCTACAATTATCCATCTATTATCTCTCTCTCTCTCTCTTTTTTTTTTTTGCACTGGACCTCTGATTTCATGTGTATAGGGAACCCTCGTGAGGAAAACTCTTATACTAATGTAGATCAACACCTTTTAGTGTTAGTGAGTTGTCTCGGGGTATTGAGGAGTACAGTGACTTGCCTAGAGTTGCCCCAAAATTATGGAACCAAGTGGGAATTTGAGGCTAGGTCTTCCTGACTCCTAGCTATCTATCCACTATACCACACTGACTTTCACTGTTTTTAACCTTGTGGATATAAGCAAAGCTTACAAGTCTGTATGTTGGTTAGGGAGTGACCGGGCTCAGGTAAAAATGGTATTTGGTATCTCTGGCCTCCCCTGACTGTGAGAAGGATGATGAATTTGAAGTTAGAGGACTTGGTTTTAAATCTCAGATCTGTTACAACTATGTGACTTTGGAGGAGTCAATTAATTTATTGTGGGTCTCAGTTGCTTGATATTCAAAATGGGTGGGTCAGACCGGGTTGTCTTTGTCGCTGTTATTGAGTCACATCCAACTCTTCATGACCTCATTTGGAGTTTTCTCAGAAAAGATACCAGAGTGGTTTGCCATTTCCTTCTCTAGCTCATTTTATAGATGAGAAAACTGAGGCAAACAAAGTTGAATGATTTGTCCAGGATCTCACAGCTACCAAGACCAGAGTTGAACTCAGGAAGATGAGTCTTCCTGACTCTAGACCTGGCACTCTATCCACTACACTACCTAGCTGTCTAGTGATTCTCCAACCTTTTGGTCTCAGGATCCCTTTACACTCTTAAAAAGCATTGAAGTCCTACAAAGAACTTTTGTTTGTATAAATTATATCTATTAATATTTGGTGTATTAAAAATGAAAACATCTTAGTATTATTATGAAAATAGTTTTGACCTAAAGGCTCCTCTGAAAGAGTCAAGGATCCCTAGGGATATTTAGATCATACAATGAGAATAACTAGACTAGAGGGATCTTCCAGGTTTCATCCTCATGGTGGTATTCCTTAACCCACTAGGTAACCTAAACACCAAATGTTCTGAAACCTGATCTCAGGAAATGATCTGATGAATTAATTCACACTGAGCACAGGACATAGAATTTTTCAGGATGGAAGAGACTTTGAGATCATTGAGTGCAATATTTTAATTTACAAAAGAGGAAACTGAAGCCTATAAAGGTTATGTGACTTATATAAGGTCACACAATGGAGCCATACGCTATTAGTCAAAAGGACCTTTTCAGTAAACTAGCCCAATCCCCTTATTTTAAAGATGGGGAAGCTGAGCTTAAGTTCTACTCAGCTTTAGTTTGGCTAAAACTTTTGTTTTTGTTTGTGCTTTTTCAAAGAGGACCAGTGACATCATGGGGTGATGACTTTCAAGTGGATTGGATTTAAGTGAGGCAGAGTTGAGCAAAGTTGTCAATTTCACTCTTTCTTCTAGAGTCATTGAAGTCCAGCAGCGGGACAAAAGATGACTGGAGATGGCCCAGGATGCCATGAATGATGTCTTCACTGTCTGACCAAACTCTAAGTGCTCCAAAGTGCCTGCTTTAGCTTCCTTCATGGCCATTGGAATAGATTGCTCTCATCCCACCCATTCTTCCAGGGGAAGTCTTCACAGGTTTGGGGTTGACATTCCCCTAACTCACTGACAAGTTTGAGGCCTGTTGGTTACCCTCAACTTGGTTTAGCCCTTCTGCTGAGACTGTTTTACCAGGGTGTGGCTGCTGTACATGCTACACCTTCTTGGAGCCACAGGTGAGAGTTGGGGGAAAGGTGGGCATCAAAGGTGGATAAGCAGCCCTGAAAAGGGCAAGGCAGCCCTCAAGCCAGATGTGCTGGTTCTCCCTGAACACCTTACATTCCAGTTGAACTCTTACTTTCTACTAGAAGCCCTATCTGATTCCCCTTAATTCTGATGAACTTCCTTTGTATTTATCACAGTTGCACATAGTTGTTTGTAAGGTGTCTCCCTTATTAGGTGTGTCTTTGCTGTGGCTGGTGTTCCCGGCACTTAGTACAATTCCTGGAACATAGGAAGTGCTTAATAAATGTTTATTGATCGATTACACCATGCTTCCTAAAGGGGATCAAAGCCTTTAATTAAAGGAGTGGAAGTCTAGTTCCCACACTTCTGATATTAACTAGCAGGTAAGGGGGATATGCAGGAATGGGCAGGAAGCCTTCTTCTTAGATCAGAAATGTCAAACTCATAGCTTACAAAACTCCCCAGTGCAGCCAAAACCAGATTAAAATGTAGTTGGGAAATGTTTAACAAAATAAATAAAAATTCAATAAACATAGATAGTGTTAATTTGTGGTTTTCTCAGTCAATATGAGCTAGGATGCAGGGATCCATTTCTGTTTGAATTTGATACCACTGCCTTAAATTAGGGCATTGCTGATGTGGAATGCTGACTTGCTGGCTTTGGAAATGCAGCATTCATGATGCCAGGAGTGTTTGTGTTTTATAAAAGTGGTTGTGTTTAGTGGGTCCCCTGGCTCCTATTGTCCCTGAGGATGATGAACAAGGGGTGACTGCTGTGTGTCACCAGCCAGACAAAGATGAAGCCACTGGTAGCCATTGCCTTTGATACCGAAGTAAACTTCTGTTCAGAGCAACTCAATTAGGAGAAGTTTATTCAGAAAAATGGAGAATAGCAATTGGAAAATTAGAAGTTGCTGCACCCTTGAGAAAAAAAATCAGAGACTTGGAGGAGAAATATAAAACCTTACCCAGAAGTCCCCACCAGTTAAGTTTTTTTATCAGAAAAAAATGTGCAAAGGAATTTCAGAAAATAAATGAAAACTTGAGCTAATTAACCATGGTGTTATGGAATCCCACTATATTGAAGGTCCTGTCTCTCAGTTTGCATATGGGTTAGCTTATGTGAACATGGAAAGATTGCACTTTCTACTTCATATTTAAAAAGCAAGGATTTCATTTGAACATTGATTATGCCCTTTGTTAAATGTATGATAGTGTAAGAGTTTTGTTGCAATTGTGATTCTGGTTCCTAGAGGAGGTATTGATATATCTAAACAAATCCTTTGCAATACGGTTTTAAAAATTGCAAAGTCTCTCTTTTGATTTCAGATTTATTAAAATTTGTATCCAGGTTACCAATCTTACCAAAATACTTTGTCAGTTGCCCGGTGCAGGGACTCTTTTCCCCCTCTCACAGTCCAGTCTCCCCAAACCCATTGAGGTGCTGGGAATCCTATAAAACAAGTGCTTTAGAATGTCCTCCTCCAAACTTCCTGCCAATGTCTGGACACTAACTTCCACTATACTCCATGAAATAGAATTCAGAATCCCTCTTCCACTCAGATCTTCAGATCTCCTCTCCCCTTCTAAAGGATTAGGCCCTTCCAGCCTCTCCCACCCTCCACTCTGTGGATTGGACGTAACTACTTATAATACTTACATGAGCAGAGTCATCAGCTACAATCCTGTGACTAAGATGGAAATCCATCATTCCTTACTATTTGTCTTGTCGTGGAATCTTAAGGTTCTCTGGCTCTTACCTTTAGCCCTGCAGCTTTATCCTTTAGATTCCCAGGGCACTGACCTGACAATGATTCACCTTATGTTCTTCTGGGTCTTGCCACCTACTCCATTGTTGTATCCTCAGAAATTCCAGGCTTTTCCTTCCACCCTAAAGCTGAGCCTTCCTATACATGCTGTCTCCCCCAAATAGACTGTGGGTTCCTTAGGAGAAGAAACTGATTTTTCTATTTGTATCTTGTACAAATACTTTGTACTTATATAAATACTTATATAAATATTTCTTTTTCTATCCATTCATTTATTCATCCCCTTAGGGGCTATGTGGTAAAAGTCTGATATAAGCCAGGTTTAGAATTCTTTGGAAACTGGTATCAATCAATCATTATATTTGGGTATCATGGCTCATATAGGCAAATTTGTAAGAAATTAGCCAGGAAAAATTCTGATAAAAAGCTAAGAGATTAGGACATAGTGGTTGAGACCCAGGCCCAGCAGACTTAGAGCCTGTATATAGATAGGGTTTCAGAGTCCAGTGAAAGTGATTTAATTCTGGGGATCAAAATCCAGAAACTGAGAGGCAGAATAACAGATGCAGAAGGATTGGGTGCTCTTGGGGGAGGGGGGGTTGTCTCAATGCAAAGACAATGAATAAGATCCCAGGGAAAGAACAACCCTGAAGAAATTAAGTGTGGTCCAAGTCAGAGGTGCCAAACTCCCAGCTCACTCTGTCGAACTGCCCAGTGTGGCCTGAACCAAATTAAAATGTAATTTGGAAATGTTTAACAAAGATAAATGAAAATATAATACAACAGAGATTATGCTCAGTTGTGGTTTTCTGAGTCAATATGGGGTCTACAGGGGTCTGTTCCTATTTGTGTTTGACACCATTAGGTCAAGTCCAGATATAGAAGAGTAAAAAAAAAAGTTCTACTGAGTCTGAGTTACCCCAGAGTTCTGGGGTAACAAATCCTGGGAAGAGATAGAATTCAGAACTTAATAGCAATGACTCCAAGCTGGGAAGGTCAACACGCAGTAGGCAGGGACACAGGCCAGAAGTGGGGAACCACAGGCATTAGCGAAGTTGAATTTATTTCATGCAACTGCTTTGCTTGAGATAGGATCATTTTATGGCTTGAATTTGCAGCTTTTCTCATTCTGCACCTGCTTCCTGGTTCATTCAGACAGGTTAATAGTGACCCAATCCCAGACAGTATGAGAATGCTATAGCACGAGCCATAGCATGATCCTAGCAGTATGACTGATGATGTGGAGCTGTACTCCACTGTTGTAGGGACACCACGTATGCTTCTGCTGCAGAGCTAGAACGGAGCCTTGGGTATGGGTAGGATGAAACACACAAGAAAGAAAAACTAGTACCTACTGATGCGCGTAAAAAACTATGCCTCAGGGGGTGATGCTATTCCCAGCAAATTCTTTGACACTTCTTTTCCTAACTGCAAATAAAACTGACTTTGAATAGAGATTGATCCTATTGTGCAATGCAATATAGAGGCAGAGCACTGGGCTTGGGGGCAAGGGAGACATGGGTTCAAATTTGGGTTCTGACACTCAATGGCAGTGTAGCCTTAGGTAAGTGGCTTAACCTCTCTGAGACTCAGTAAAATGGGGAAGCTCTTAATGCCTGTAGTACTTAGTGATAAGAACTTGGGGACTGGTCCCCAAAAGATTGGTATAAGGAACTCCCCAGATGAGGAGACTCCCTCTACTGGGAAGTCTGTCTTTTGATTTCAGGTTTATTCCTAATCTTATCAGTATGCCAGGGTAGGCCCATTCTATGTAATTTAAAGTCTCAGACTTGCCTAAAGCACTGAGAAGTTTAAGTGACTTTCCCTGGGTCAAACAACCAGTAAGAGTCTGAGGCTTGGAGGTCTGTTCTCAAATCCACTTCATTACATCTTTAGTATTTATACCCCATAATTATTGTAAGGATCAAATGAAGTAATTTGTAATTTATATTTATAATTATATATTATATTTATAATTATATATTATAATATATTATAGTTATAATTATACATTATGTTATATATTTATATATATGATATATTTATAATTATTTATAATTAACCCGTAGAATGTAGGCTTCTTGAGGGCAGGTGTCTTCTTTGTCTCTCTGTCCGTGGTATTCGGCACATAGTAAGGGCGTGATAAATTCTTACTGAATTGAATTTTGATCCATAAAATACATGCTACTAGCTATACTGCATTGGAATTGTGGGATTATGACATTGGTATTACAAAAATGGTTTGGAGAATGTCAGATGTTACACAATACCCTCCAATGAATGATTTAGAAGTTTTCAATTCAATGCATTTCAACATAATTTTATTAAAGGTGTACTATGTGCCAAGCCCCTTTAGGCACTAGGCGTACGAAGAGAAATGAAACAGTACTTGCCTTCAAAAAGTTTGCCTTCTGCAATGAGGGATAAAACATATGCCCAAATAAGTCAATACAAAGTATTTACAAAATTAATACAAAGTAATTGGAAAAGAGGAGAACCAAAAGGAAAGGTCTCATGTAGGAAGTAACATGAGCTCCACTGAACAATGAAGAGAGATTGGAAAAGAAGTATTAGCCCATTTAACAGACTGTGAAATTTAGATACACAATAGTTATGCGACTTATCCAATCAAACAATACTTTAAAGGCTGAATGAAGACAGTAACCCAGAGATTTTAGTTCAAGAATCTAGCTGTTGTTTTATTTTTTTATCATTTATTAACAGAAAAACAACACAAATTGACATTGGAGCCGGTCACATCCCAAGGTCACATAGCCAATCATTTAATCTCTCAGTGACTAAGAGCAGAAGGTGACTACCTGCAATGGTGGAGGGAGTTCCTTCATCTGGGAGTTCCTCTACCAATGAAATTCTAAATCTAGGCTTTCTCTTTCTTATGTTAGCTAAATTACCATTTTTATGTTAACTAGATTAAAAAGAGAGGAAAGGAAAACATGGTGGGATTGTGCAGTATAGCAAGCAAATGAATCAAGACCCGGGTGACGAGATGTCTGGGCAGTTTAACCTGGAAGGATTTGAACCAAGGATGGAGTGGTGTTTTTTTTTTTCCCTACTCGTTTCTAAGGGATCCCAGGAGAAGAAAGCATACCAACTCAGAAAATCCCATTATGGCTTTCCTTTCAGCTTTGGTCTCCTACTCTCTGACTTTGCAGGTCAGTATCTTTCAGACTTCAGTTTCTCCCTTAACAGTGTTTCTAGCCAATGGGCTGAAAAGATTCTCTTAATCTGGGCTCAGGGATGAGTATTGAGGAAGTGAGGTGGGTGCTGCTTTTTTAAGAACACATTGAGAAAAAGTGGAAAAATGGCTGGCTCTGACAGATTTTTTTGGATGCTAATACAAAATGGAAAAGGGACTGTCTCTTAAACATCTAATGAGTTAATCCATAGTTACAGAAACTCTGGCCCAAGGACCACCACATCGACCCTGAACTTTATTTCATCTGGCCTGCAAGGCCATTACCCAGAGGTGATCGTCATTTATGCCTGAGGTTGCAAAAATACAATAGTTTCAAATATCTTTTGAGATACCTAAAAGGCCTCAAGATGGGGATGTTACTCCATAAAAGTCTGTCACTGTCTGGGTAGATGTGTTTTTTCAAGTGTGTCCCTTTTTTGTGTTTGTTTTTCTCTTCCTGTGGGCCCATGGGTCTTTCTCTTTGTCCATCTGTCTCTTTACCTGCTTTTCATTTCCTTTGTCCTCTTTTCCTCCCCAATATTTTCTTCTATAAAATAGACACATATATGGAAATGAGTTATATTTTACATTTGTTATATTTGTCATATAATTTATATTCTGTGTTCTTAATTTTAAAAACAGGTCACATTCTGTATTTTCTCTCTAAAAATAAAAGCAAACAAAGTTAACTAAATTAATTGCTTTTTTTATGTGATCCCTAATTGATTCTTTTTTCCCCATGTGGGTCAGCAGCCCTCTGAAAAAGGTTTCCCTAGTCCATCTCCATCTAATCTACTTGACATTTTAATCTGTCTGCTTTGTCCTCTTTCTGTATTGGAAAAGAGAGGATTCATAATAGACTTCTACTTTTAGACAGTGAGGTCCATCATTTGCATAAATTTGCATCATCATTCCCTTTATTAAATCTCTGAGTAATTGATTTATTGTAAATAGGATGGGACTGGATATCAGGAAGGTATGAAGAGTATTCTTATTTCAAATCTAACTTCGGGCACTGGGGTAAAATGGAGCTCAATATTTGGGTTGAGGTCCCAAAGACTGAAGCTCATAAAAAACCATCTACCATGCATAGGAATGTAGGAATGTTTCTCAGAATTAACCCAATTTTCATTGTGATTTGAAGCTAAATCCCCATGTTTATCCCTATATTTTTAAAAAAAAAATCACTATTGTGCATCTAATTGGCATGATAAATCTTGGCTCAGTTCATTGCTAGATGGATGATGGAACTGCAGGTGTACAGTGACTTAAGCTAACTGGGCAGCAGAAATGGAGGGGGAGGCCTCATTTCATAACACATATAATTAGCATCAACAGATAATCTGGTTCTCTTCCTCCTTTCCCTCCATCCCCAATCTTCTTTTGCCTTTTCCCACCTATCAATGTCTTTGATATCAATTTTAATAAAATTTCACTTGTATAAAATTTGAGAAGAGAAAGGAGATCCCAAAAAGTTACCTGTCCTCAGCTGTAATGGAAATGGAAATAGTCAGCCTAAAGTGAAATACATTAAAAAAGTGATTGGTTAACTTGAGGATGTACTTGGGTAGAGGGCAATCTAAAAAAAGAGCCCAAGAGCAAATTTGTCATTGTTTTCCCAACATTGTTCTGGGGAGCAGGTGATTTGAATTTAGATGAATAGTCCTGGTATTTTTAAGAGTAGGAAATCATAGTACATTGAAATGAATGAAAAATCCCAATAGACAAAGTTGTGGGTGATTACTAATCAATTTATTAATTAGGCTAGCCATCAATTAATAAATTGATGGTCAATGGTTTCTCTTGGTAACCAAAGATGCCCAATGGAGGCCCTGAAGGCCTTAAATAACCTTTCTGAAAGGGAATTCCCTTGACAAGTGAAAAATCAACCCTGATTAGTGAACATTTTATGAGGAGGTAGGCTAAAAGTCTTCAGCTCCTCTTACTGAGGATGTGATTTGATCATGAGATTCAGCAGCCTTTGACAATCTAGATAGGGGAATCTGTCTCCACTCAGACCACTCTGATTGGTTTTCTCCTTCATGGTCTGGGTCACCTTAAACTCTAATGGAGGGGTACAAGGATATGGTCTCTTTCCCTAGAGTAAGGACCTGTCCAGATTGGATTCTGTTTATCCTCTAAACAGAAGTTAGTTCTCCTAGGTGAGTGGGGTCCCACCCAAGATTGAAGAGCATGCTTCTTGAGGACTAAGAGTAAACTCATCAACCAGTTATGTCCTTCAGAGACTGACTTTATTTAAGAAAAGCTGGACCTTAATGAAGAAATTGAGGAGAAAAGCCTGGATCATAATTTAATAATGGGTTATTAATATAATTGTATAATAATTTCTCTCAACATCAATATCTAGTCCTCATTTTTTTCCTGAGTTCCAGTTGGACATTTCTATCTAGATGTCCAATAGTCATTTGAAGCTCATTGTGTCCAAACCATATCCCAAAATCGCTCTCTCTTCCCCCAACATCTCTTCTTAATTTTCAAATATCCATTAATCAATCAACAAACATTTTATTTAGCCCCTACTATGTTCTAGGCACTAGGGATATAAACAAAAAGTGAGGTGACCCCTGTCCTCAATAAGTTTATATTCTTATAGGGCATACAATACAAATGGGAAATGGTTCTAAGAGAATAGAGTTTGGGTCTAACTCTAGGCAATCACAGGGATTATGAGTAGAGTCATAGGCAGTAGACAGTCATACACTTTTCAGCAGAAATGTTAGTGGAAATTTGGTGATTGTTGATCTCTCTCTCTCTCTCTTAGAGACTTCTATGTCCTGTCAATTCTTCTTTCCCAACTTTCACTTCCATCTTCTTCTCTTCCATTAAGGAAGTAATTAGTGTGATCAGACAAATTCTTTCAAGATACAGGTCACGGTTATACCATCACAGAAGCTCAGAGTTGGAAGGGACCTCACTGTTCATTTAATTTAAACTGTAGCTGAACAAAGATTCCCCTCTTCCACATGCCTGACAAGTGATGATCCAGCCTTTCCTGAAGACTTCTAGTGAAGAGGAACCCATTATCTCAGGATAATTCTGTTATTCAATATAACATATAATAAAATATAATTAATATAATGTAAATAAATAATAAATAAATATAAAATAAAATTATATTATATAATACACACACACATAATTATATCATCATCTCAGGCCTTCTATTCCACTTTCAGTTGCCTCTAACTGGTAAAAATTCTTTTTCTCCTCGCATCAAACTTAACTTGCCTTCTTTTCAACCTATCCTTCTTTGGTTCTGACCATGGGGCCAAATAGAATAAGTCTAATATTTTTTCTTTATGATAGTCTTTCAAGTATTTGGAGACAAACTTGAGCATGGTTCTAAGTCAAGTCAAGGAAAACCAACAAGCATTTACAAAGGCTTACTCTCTGTCAGGCACTGTGATACAAGCTGGGCATACAAAGACAGGCAAAAATACAGGTCCTCCCACTCAAGGAGCTCACGTGATCTTGGCCAAGGTGCTTCACCCCTTTAGATCTGTTTGCCCTTCTGTAAAATGAGAGGATTAGACTAAATTACCTCTAAGGTCCTTTTAGTTCTAAATCTATAATAATGTTGTCCCATGATCCAGTTTGATGACTGCCTCAGATGCCTGGACACTATGGATTAAGCCAAAGGGAAAACTTTTACCTATAGACTGTGAACTATAAGCTCCAGGCATGTTGTTGTTCAGTCACGTCTGGCTCTTTACGACCCCCATGGATCAATTGTTCATGGGGTTTTCTAGACGTATTGGAATGGTTTACTGTTTCCTTCTCCAGTTTTAGGCAGGGGGTAAGTGACTTCCCCAGGGTCACAGATGGAACTCTGGTATTTCTATTCTTTCTGACTCCAAGCTCAGTGCTTTATCCACTTTGCCACCTAGCTACCTTTAGGTTCCAGGCTACTTCCCCCCCCAATTATAACAAGTGATGAATTCTGACAAGAATTTAAATTGGTCCTTTTCTGCAACACTGGATCCTGAAGTAGTTTCTGGGCTACCTGGGGTAAAGTTTTCAATTAATCTGATGCACAAGTACCTGCTCAAGCCCATAGGAGTTTTAGAAAGTTCTCTAGGGGAGTATAAAAGGCCCTTGATCTGTCCAAAACTTTACAAGAAATCTTAACTGCACCTTTAAGGGAAGCTAAATTGAACCAGGACCTGCACAAAATAAATAAGAATGGTCTGGAGTTGGGAGTGGGGGGAAAGGATAGAATTGTTCATTATGACTCTTCAGGACCAAGCAATGGCATAAAGCCGCTGGTTCTGACTTGTTCCAAGACCTGGGTTGCATACTGGACATCTCCTGTAGCCGCTTGTTATCTTTGCTAAGCCTGTGGAGGATGGGAAAGAACATTTATCTTTTTGTTTGTCTGTGGAAACTTACCCTTGAAATACTGTACTTTTATGTAAAATCCTTAGACTTCAGGTGCATTAAGCAACAGATTGACAATGAAGCTGAATCAGGCTTTTTGTCTTTTGTGTCCTTGTTTGCTGCGGCTAACACGCATGCTGCTTATGGAGACATAAATACGTGCGCTGAGAATGGAAACTTACCATTTCTTATGTGTAATGGGCTGTTCTGAAAGGGCAGAGTATTGGTTTTAGAGTCAAAAGGTTAGAGTTGGATGGGATCTTAGATACGATCTAGTCCATTCCTCCTAATCTCTTATTTTTAAAGATGAGGAAATTGATGCTCAGAGAGATAAATTCACTTGACCAATCTCAAAGATCCAGTAAGTTAGAATTGGGACTCAAACTTAGATGTTCTGATTTAAGTACAGTTTTCTTTACTACACTGTGGGCTGGGGTAGGGTGGTTTTCTTTAATTTTTCTAACTTATTTTATACACACACATACATACACACACATATATATGTATACACACACATATATGTAAAGAGGGGGTGTGGTTCTAGAAAGTTTACACAATTGGTCCCCTAATACAGTCTATGGCCTATTGTGACTTACTTTGGGGAAATATATGAAGGTTGTGTGATTTAAATACTAGATATGGAAGCTCACTCTACCAGCGAAGATCCAAGTTAAAAAAAAAAAGACATTTATGTCCATAAGTCCTAGGGAATTGCCTGAGGCACAAAGGTGCCTCAGGGTCATGTGGCTAGTAATTGTCAGACATGAGATTTGAACCCAGCTAAGTGTGTGAGATCCTGACTCTGACTTATTTAAGAGTTTAGAAATGGTTGCAAGAATCTATTTCCTCCCTTAATATATGACTAGGACATAGAACACCAAGATAAGGTCAAAATGAATACATGATTTAGACATAAAAGATGATGTCATAAACAAATTGGAGAGCATGGAAAAAATTACCTGTCAGACCCATCAGGAAAAAGTTTATCACCAAGCCAAGAGACAGATAGAATCATGGAAGTTAAAATGGATAATTTCGATTACCTTAAATTAAAAATGCTTTGCATAAACAAAACCAATGAAGCTAAAATTAGGAGAGCAAGAAACTGGGAAAAAATTTATAGTATGTTTCTCTGATAAAAGTCCCATTTCTCAAATATATGGGGAACTGAGCCAAATTTATAAAAATAAAAACATTTTCCCAGTTGTTAAATTGTCAAAGAACATGAACAGGAAGTTTTTAGAAAAAGAAATCAAAGTTATTAAGTCATATTAAAATGCTCTAATTCAATAATAATTAGACAAATACAAATTAGAATAACTCTGAGGTACCACCTCACACCTTATCAGATAGGCTAACATGACAGGAAAGGAAAATGACAAATGCTGGAGAGGATGTGGAACAATAGGTTTGTTAATGCACTTTTGATAGAGTTGTGAACTAGTCTGACCATTCTGGAAAATAATTTGGAACTATGTTCAAAGTGGTGAAAACTGTGTATATTATTTGGCCCAGTAATTGCATTACTAGGTCTGTATCCCAAAGATAGGAAAAAAAGGAAAAAGAACCATGTGTACAAAACGATGTA
The DNA here is from genome assembly GCF_900497805.2 of Vombatus ursinus. Classification (NCBI taxonomy): domain Eukaryota; kingdom Metazoa; phylum Chordata; class Mammalia; order Diprotodontia; family Vombatidae; genus Vombatus; species Vombatus ursinus. Next base: position 1,124,424 of record NW_020951957.1, read on the forward strand.
TAGAAGGTTTTTTTTTTCAATGGTGGCAAAGATTTGGAAATTGAAGAAAGCCCATCATTTGGGAATGGCTGAACAACTTGTGGCATATGATTGTGATGGAATACTATTGTACTATAAGAAAGGATGAAAAGGATGGTTTCAAAAATACTTGGGAAGATTTATATGAATTGATGCAAAGTTAAGTGAGTAGAACCAGAACAATCTACACAGTACTAACAATATTGTAATGAAAATCAACTGTAAAAAAACTTAGCTAATTTGATCAACACAATGATTCCTGTGACAAGGACAAGGACTCATGATGAAAAATACTATCCACCTCTAGAGAGAGACTGATGGACTCTGAGTGCAGATTGAAGGATATTTTTTTCCCTTCCTTCCTTTCATCCTTCCTTATTTCCTTCCTTATTTTTTCCCTTCCTTCCTTTCTTGCTTCCTTATTTCTTTCCTTCCTTCCTTTCTTGCTTCCTTATTTCATTCCTTCCTTTCTTCTTTATTTCTGTCCTTCCTTCTTTCCTTCCTTTTTTCCCCCCTATAAATTGCCTAATGTGGAAATGTGTATTTACTTCAGGTGTATAATGGGTATCATATTACTTGTCTTATCAATGGGTGGGGGAGGGAGAGAATTTTGAATTGAAAATTTTAATAATGAATGTTAAAAAAAAGAGAGGGGGGCACCTAGGTGACACAGTGGATAAAGCTCTGGACCTAGAGTCAGGAAAACCTGACTGAAATCTGGTCTCAGACACCCTGGGCACATCACTTAAACTTGTTTGCCTCAGTATCCTCATCTGAAACACGAGCTGGAGAAGCAAATGGCAGACTACTTCAGTATCTTCGCCAAGAAAACTCCAAATAGGATTATCAGGAGTTGCACATGACTGAAATGACTGAATAACAACCACCACCACCACCACCACCACCACCACCACCACTACAATAACCAAAGAGAGACATCAAAGTTGATCAAGAGACTATCCTGATAAACTTGGTAAGGTTATAGAGTAGTGAAGTTTTGTTTGAGACTTTGAATGCATTTCCATAAGAAAACATATCTCAGGCCTATTGGCCCTTGCAGGTCTCTTCAATACCTCATACCTTGATGAGGATGAGTGATTGAATCTTAATGATTTGGAATTGACTGGCATGTGTTGCTGTGCATTAATTGGAGATAAACTGGTTACCTCATATTCTTTTAGACTGGAGCCATCCCTTTATGCTAGGCTTATAAAAGAGAATCTTCATTTCAGAGAAATCTCTTTTTTATATTTTTCTGAATAGAAACATGACAGGGACCACACCTGTCCCAAGGTGTGACCTCCCCATCCTCATTCCTCATTATGGGGGCAGTCACAGAGCAGCAAGAAGAGAATTCAGAATTCAAGAATTCCTAGACTCTTAGTTCTCATACCACAAATTCCTGTACTCTGAGTCCTAGAAAGGCAATAACAGAAATATATAACAGTTGTATATGCAGTCAATCATGTGGCCCCCAGAGAGGGCAATATAGCTAAGTTGTAGTAGTTCTTGAACCACAACTTTCAAGAGAAAATTCTTAAGCAGTTTAGCTTAGCAGCTATAAATCAAGAGTTCTGGGACCAGCTTTCCAGAGGGAGAAGGAAAGATTTTTTTGGACAATGCGAGTTCCTGGAGAGTTTTCATATCCATCCTTCTAAACAGAGAAGGCAGTGTTTCTAAGTATTGCCAATCTCATAATTATCTTCCAGAAAATCCAAGTTCAAGAGTTCAGGTACTATTTGGACCCTAGGAGGGAGAACTATAATGGATGTTTGTGGGATACTGTGAGTATTTTATGCATTTTTGATGGGATAAAACAAAGGCTGTCCTATATCTAATATATGTATTGTTACCATGAGTGCTTGTATAGGAGATAGAAACCTTTGCTCACAGCTTTGGAGACCCAAACACAAACTATATATGAGATATATTTTGAGATCCAGAAGCAGCCGTGGGGAGATAGGTGGCAAAACAAGCCAGAGATATGATATCCTGAAGGACACTTTCAAAATTGAATACATTCTTTTAAAGTTCAGAACTGGGGCTACAGGATCACAGGTTACAGAAATGATAATTTCTATCTTAAAACTAATATATTTAACATTTTACATAGCTTTTAAAAACAGCATCAACAAAAGTTCACTTGACTTTTATTTCTCCTGGGTACATCATATTTATCAGAAAAACATTTCTGCCCCCAGCATTTGAAACTGTTTGTTATCACATGACAGATATTGTAGAATTTTCTCTGCATTACTGACTGTAGGAATGTCAATAGACACCCCCAGCATTTATGAAAACTCATAAGCCAAAAATTCCTGCTGTCTTTTTGGGTGTTTAGTCAGTGCTGAGTAAAATCCTTTTAGAAAAGAGACTCACACACACAAACACACACCACTCTGTGCACTTGTTCTTATGCTCTCCTGAGAGATAGTGACAAAAGTAGGTGCTATCAAAGGTTCAGGGAAGGCCCTGATTCTGTGAGTTTTATCAGGCTAAAATGTACGGAATGGGGCCCAAAGGATTGTTAGTGAAGAACACCGGCATTTTCACAATAGCTGTTAGCAATGTCTGACCACAGAAACACAAAAATACCCCAAGAAGACATGCCAAAATTCATGCACAAGGGGTGAAAGAGGATTTCAGATATCTTCCTTAACAACTTGTTCCCTAGTATCTGTGTTAGAATGTTATGTCTTATTCTTATTTTAGAAGCTTTATTCTAATATTCTAACATTTTTTATTTTATTCAGTAGGAAATAGTCTTAGCATATCTGGGGATTCTAAATATGCTAGTTTGCTTTTTCTGTCTTAGTAGTAAGAAAACTTTACGAGTAAGAATGGAAAAGTGAAGACCAGTTAAATCAATTTGTGAATATTTTCTTTTTTCTCAAGGCAAAGGAAGAAGGGATAGGGACTAGACTTTCTGATTTCCTTAGGGAAAATGGCAGGTTTGCAGCAAGGCTGTTGGATTGTTTTCTCCTCTTTGTTCCTAGGTCTGATGTGAAGATCAAGGGGCCGAAGAAGAAGACTGGGTATGGAAGGGCCTTCTGCAGATGTGACAGCTGAAGAGGGCTATGTAGTGACCTCTTTCTATGGCAAGTTGGGCTAAAAGATGTTGGATGATAGCTTTTGGGGAGGGCTGAAATGTAGGTTTGCTTGATAGAAGGAAAAAAAAGCCAAGGCTATGTCTAGACAACATCAAAATAACTTGCTGTTTTTAACTAATTCAGTGAAAAAATCATATCCCTCTGTTTCTACTCCTCAGTCACTAAACACTGCAGGAAGAAATTGTAAATTGTGTTTACCTGTCCTGCCATAGACTCATCCCATAACCTTCAGTAGATCCTTGCTGCTGTCTGGCATTCCTTTTAATCATTCCTGATGGATAACCTATCGTATTCCTCTCAAAGAATAGATAAGATCTTATGAGCTAAAATTCTATAGGAAAGAAAGAGGTGGTCTGAACAGGAGGGATGGAAAATTTATAAAAAATAAAATTCTGAAGATGAAAAGATTCTGATGAAGAAGAAAAGGGGAAGCTGTCTAAAGAAAGCTTAGCCTGAAAAGTACGACAGAAAACTTGGAGGAGATGAAAACAATGGAGGAAGAACGAAAAAGCACAGACTGGTCATTCAAAAATTGTACCAAGAATGCCTAACTCAGAATCACCTGAGGCTGGTGGGAAAAAGGCAATGAAAAATTGTCCCCTCCGTCCCATCTTAAATTTTTTTTTAGAGATAGGGAAAAGAGGAGCATCAAAGAAGAGAAAGATAAATGCTTGGGGAAGATGGGTCAGTAATCACAAACAACAGAGAGTTGGTAAAAATACTAATTAAGCCCTTATTTTGTTTTTTTTTTCTCTGCCAGGGAGAACAATCTTTGGACAATAAAGGACAGAGCAAAAATGGCTAATGGGAAGTTGATAGCTCCCATAAGCAGGGAAATGGAAAGAGAAGACATGGTTGCTTTGATGATTTCAGCTCATCAGATGTACTACATTCCAGGATACTGGCAAGATGTGATGGTTATGCAATTGCCCCAATTTTCAATAAAAGGGAAGAAGTGAGTCCACTAACAACTGGTATGTAGTCTTGATGTCAATTCTTGGGAAAATTCTAGACTATACCATGAAAGGGGTTGTTATTGAACATGTAGAAGAGGAAAAGTGATCACAAAGAGCTGGCATAGCTTTAATTGAGGGGTTATTGTTCTTATTGGTCAGTCGTTTCAGTCTTTTCAGACATGTCTGACTTGTCACAACCCCACTTGAGGTTTTCTTGGCAGAGATACTGGAGTGATTTGCCATTTCCTTCTTCAGCTCATTTTAAAGATGAGGAAACTAAGTCAGACAAAGTTAAGTGACTTGCCCAGGGTCACACAGCTAGTAAGTGTCTGAGGTCAGATTTGAACTCAGGAGGAGATCCTGACTCAAGACCTTGTACCTTGTCTTTGCTACCTAGCTGCTGCTTAGTGAGAGCAGGTCATAGTAAAGGAACCACCTCTTTTTCTGAAAGAATAACTACAATGGCACATCAGGGAAATGATTATCTATCTATCTATCTATCTATCTATCTATCTATCTATCTATCTATCTATCTATCTATCCATTTATCTGTCATTGAGATATATCTATCTAGATACACACCATGTATGCACACATATACTATATGTTTGTATATATGTACACAAATACACACATGTGTATATGTACATACATATATGGGTATATATGTGCATGTATGTATACATGTGCATCCATGATATATACATATACATATTATATACACATACACACACTTTACTTCCCTTTATTTTAGCAATGTATTTATGAAAGTGTGTTATATCTTGTGCTATACTTTATGGAAAAGATGGAGAGATGCGGTTTAGAATGAGTTAGCTAGATGTAGAACTGAAAGGCTACAACTAGTGACAGCCATTATTTTTTTGGTCTTGCCATTATCCCATTAACAATTAACCTCCATGAAGGATACAATTCTCTGGGTGTCAGTTTTCTTATCTGCAAGCTGAGGGTGTTGGACTAAAGGTTTTCTAAGGTTCTTTTAATCTATAACATTATATAACATAACCTTAAGCACATGGCCCCTGGAAAACATCCCTTTGCCTGTATCTAATCAGATAACAGGTTGCATGGTGTAGTACAGATGTGCCAAACATGTGGCCCATGTTGTGGACTCACATAGCCCACAACACTCGTAAATGCATTCTGAACCAGATTCAAATGTAATTGGGAAGTATTTAACAAAATAAACATCCAATAACAGATTAATGATATTAAATTTTAGAACTAAGTTAATATGTAACTTACAGGGATCCTTATGCATGGTTTAATGGCCCCTGTATCCATTTGAGTTTGACACCACTGGTTTAGTGAATAGAAAGCTGGTATTATTGCCAGGAAGACCTGAGTTCAAATCTTGCCTATGACATATACTGGATTTGGGACTTTGGGGAAATAATTTCCCTTCTCTGTACTGGGTAAATCTATAAGACTCCAACATGCTCTTTAATTTGTTCTAATATCACAGTGTTCCTGTGATTAAATCATTTGATTGCTTTTTCTATTCAGAAGGGTTTTTTTCCCTGTAAGTCTTAAAAAATTCTTCATGGTAGCCATGCCATTAATTAGATCTTGAAATATGTAAAAAGAAATTGCAAAATAAACAAAGCAGGAATGGACCTTGAGATTTCTTCTGCTCTGACTCCTTGCAATTCCCAGCATGTTTTGGTGGTCATTTGATGCTGTGAGTAACAGAGGTATTCGATCAAGTCCACATTGTTTTAACTCAATTAGCTCAGTGTGTTGGCTAACCCTAGGAACTGTCTTTCTATTTGTTCATTCCCCTAATTCTCTCATCTTTGTGGAAAACTGACTTCTGATGAACATGAGATCCCCTCTCCCTGTCCCCAGTAGCTTATCTTTCGATTTTTTCACAGAGAGAGATTAAGTCCCACAAGCTGTTGGATGGGCATGGGGATGGCGGTGAGAGTGTGCTATTGAGTAGAATAGAATTCCTCTTCTCCCCCACTACCCTGTACATTGCATCATGTTTTATTGCCAAAACAACAGTGTTCAAGGATATGTGTTTTTATTTGTATTAGAGTTTCAGAAGATTACTGAATGACACTTGATAGCTTAGTCTTTTGGAATGGGTAGCAAAAGAACAATGTGAGAAGAAACAAATGAGCCTATCTTCCTGGTAGCCAGTCTCTTGAAATATAGCCCTTATATGAGTTTTCATTTTATTTACAAAATAAATTCTTAATATGATTTCCTACTGTGTTCAGATTGAAAATAAATTTTCTTTTTCAGCACTACCATCAGTTACATTAACTCAAAGAAATCATTTGTTGCAGTGAGCATTTATCCAATTGAATTCAGTAAATACTTATTAGAGGTATACAATGTGCCAAGTAATGTGCTAGGTACTAAGGATACAAAGATAAAACTGAAATAGTCTCTGGCCTCAGGAAGCTTTCATACTATTGCACACATTTACTGAGTACTTACTATGTCACTGCAGAAAAACTAAAGCACTTGGTGCCAAATCTGGGGTTATGCTTATTGGGTTTAGGATTTCAAGGAACACAGATAAAGCTCTAGTACTTGATCAAACTATGAGATTTAGTGATGATGCACAAACTGATACAGTGGATGTACCCTAAGAAGGTTACAAATGTAGTTTTCTTTCTTTGCTATCATTTGAAGTTCCCAGTTTGTCTTCTTTGGAGAAGTCAAACTGCAAAAGCAGCTAGCTCAGTCCAGGCACTAGACTGATTTCGAATAGCCCACAGATGTGAGGGGCTGTGATATTTTATACTGAATTAGACAAAGGGTCCTGGAGCCTCTTATTGATCTACTAATCTTAGGCTAAACTGATCTCAGGTCCTTTTGAGGACACTGGTAACATCTTTCCTGGAACCACTCTCTTTTTCAATTTTTTTATTTTTAATTTTTAGGCAATTGGGGTTAAGTGACTTACCCAGGGTCACACAGCTAGTGTTAAGTGTTTGGTCTGAGGCCAGATTTGAACTCAGGTTCTCCTGACTTCGGGACCAGTGCTCTATCCGCTGCACCACCTAGCTGCCCTCTGGAAGTACTCTCTTAACTTACACTGGGCTAGCAGGTTAGTTTTCCCAAAACTGTTGACTACTGTTCCTCTTAGGGTTCTAAGTGTAGTGTTTATGATTACTGTCATTCCTGAGCCCCCATCCAATATGCTCATCAACATCGAATAACCAGTTGTCTTTAATTAACTTGTACAAAAGAGTATTTATTGACAAAGGTATTTAGTGTATTATAAAGCAAGAAGAATAGTTATAAAATAATATCCCCAAGTTGGGATACTGGGATGCACATTCTCCCATCACACCCACACCCACTCATACCCACACCCACACCCACACCCACACCCACACACACACCCACACACCCACACACACACACACACACACACACACACACACTGTCCTGATAGTGGGCCCAAACTTAAGGCAGAGAGATAGTAAGGCATAAATGTAGGGAACATATAGGGATGGATGATACTTCACAATCCCTGGCCCTTTGAATTCTTTTCTCCCTTCTAGGAGTTTCCACCAAGTTTTCCTTGAGGCACTTCGCTGGTAACAGACCAGACACTTTCTTTGCTTAGCCAGGCTGATTCTTTTCAGGGGTAGCCAGTCAGTCAAATATTATATATTAATTGTCTGCTACATACTAAGCACTGTGCTGGTGTCTCACCTGACAGGCAAATCCACCAGTGAGCTTGGCGAAGCAAGTCACTTGGCTGCTGCCCTGAGTCCTATGTCTCCTGAGACCTAGCTGCTGCTGTTGCTACCATCTTGTTTTTACCTCTGCTGACTTTGACGGCTCTCCCAGTCTCGCTGTTCACATGGGTACTCTCCTCTTGGAATACTTGTTCACCTGGGATCAATAAAAAATAAACACAGAAGAAAAAGCATCAAAGAAAGAGAGGTGCCGTGCATTCATGTCTACATGGCAGCTAAGTACGAGACAGGGCAGCCTCCATCACTGCTCCAACTCAGCAGCTCACAGCAGTTCTTACCTTGCTCACCTCCAGGAAGAGAATGTTTGAAAAGGGCTTCTAGACTATGCAGGCTCCTGAATGTCTGTTTCCTGAGTCATCAGTTCTTCCAGGTACTCAGCCAACCAGAATACTCCTTGTCGCTAGATCAAACGAGTCTCACCCTGCCCTGCTGCAGGGTCCCTCCTTGTGGCTAAAAGTAGATTCATCAATCCTCCACGTGTTTGATTGGAATCAGGTGGGGAGTATCAAATATGCTCTATATAATCCATCATGAGAGGCGAATACAGGGGCACGTTTTAAGGACTGGGCCCTCATTGGCCAGTCCTCAAATTACATGTTAACTACAGATAGTTCAAAAAATGAAAAAAAAAACCCAAACCATTGAGGTTGTTATGGTTTCCTTGGATTTAGGGACTGAGCTTTGAGATATTCATCAGTTTTCCTATGCCTCTAGATTCATGCCCCTCTCCTTCTCTGGGTGAAGGGGTCTGATCTTACTGGACTACACCACTGGCATTCACAAATGTGTTCTGCAGGTGAGGGAGAAGGGGCAACTCCATATAACTTTTGTCTCAGAAATGCCACCCTTGGCTGTTTAAGAACATCACAAGCTCATCTGCACTGGAAGGCTGACTCCTCTCTTCCTTCACCCATCCCCTCTTGGTGGTAATAAATATATAGCCAAAGTACATACGGTAACTCATTGGGAGGCAGAACACAAATACAGCTGACAGCTGCCTTGGGTGCCTTCTCAAGGACCTACCTACTGGGAGAGAATAACAGATATGCTCACATCAAGGTAGTCTCTTAGAATCATCATCATCATCATCATCACCATCATCGTCATCATCACCATCACTACCACCACCATCAACATCATCATCATCAGCAGTAGCAGCAGCTGCAGCACCACCATCACCACCATCACCACCATCACCACCATCACCACCACTTGGAAAATAATAATACCTATAATAGTACATTATAAAGTACTTCAAGTTTTGGAAGCACCTTATATATGTTATTTTATTTGATCTTCACAACAACCTTTTCAGACAGGTACTATCATTATCCTAATTTTACAGAGGGGGAAATTGAGGCTCAGAATGTAACCATATTCTTCCTGAAGCCCAGATCCTTTCCTGGTTTGAATTACTCTATATGAAACATTGCATTTGCCAAAAGCATTCATAATTGTGACCAGCCTAATAATTACCAGCAACAGACAACATTTCTTTTTTTCTTTATACCTCCCTGCTATATCTTGCCCCAGAATGTCCACAATGGTAGCATAAACCAGGTGATTACTCACTTCTGTTGCTTTCCCTAGACATGAAGCTGCCTCAACAACCTGTTCCTTACCTTCCCAATGGTGACAGTTGGAGAGGCAAGACATGTATTAACATAGAACAAATCAATGTAAAATATGTCTAAATGCCAAAGTGTCTGTCTTGGGAACTCTGGGTAGGAAAAGACAGTAGGGGCTGGATGGAAAAAGCTTCGGGAATGAGGTGGGATTGAACCATAGGTGGGATTTGGACAAGAAACATCAGGCCAGACTAAATGAACCATACAAACAAAGGCATAAAAGTGGGATTCTCTACAGTGTATTCAGAAGGTAGTAAGATTGATTAGACCCTAACAAACTTCATTCCAAATTGTATCAGGAAATGTGAATATGGAAAGTACAGAGTAGGTATTCTTTTTGACTGTTTATCAACGTAGTAACTATTATATTTTCTGGGTGTAGTTAAGGTTGTTGTTGGTTTTTTTTTTAAGTACTATATGCTCATTTCTCCAAGCATAAGGACTATTATTTTAAGCATTTTTTTAGTGGCTAGAACATTGTGCTGAATAAATTAACATGAAATTTAAGAGGAATAAATGTAGAGTCTTATTCTTGGGTTCAGAAATCATCATCACCAATATTAGATATGGAGATATGATCACATAACCTTTTGTTTGAAAATGACAGAGAGGATTTATCATTCTATAAACTGACCTGAAGGATGTCTAAGCCAACACTCTTTAGGTTGCATTAAGAGACACTGAAGATGCAAAGGTGATTCTCTGCATCCTGGGCCATCACAAGTCATTTTGACTCTTGTCTGACTTTGACGATTTTGGAAGACGCACTGAGGCTGATGACTTTATGTAACTTTGCCTCACTTGAATCTAACTCATGTGGCAAGACATAATCATCAGTCCTCTATGAAAAATGAAGGAAAACAATTCTGCCCTGGTCAGACCACATCGGAAAGATTGTGTTCACTTCTGTGTAGCACATTTTAGGAACACTATTGATAAGCTGGAAAATAGTCAAGGAAGTCGAGTAGGAGAGTGAGCAGAATTGAATCCATACTATATGAGGAGAGGATGAAAGTACTAGGTTTATTTAACTTAAAGAAGACTTAAGCATCTTTAAATATTTGAAGGGATGTCATGTGGAAGAGGGGTCAGATTTTTTTTCTGATTGGCATCAAAGGCCAGAACTAGGAGAAGGTTGTGAAGGAGTTAAATTTGGGCTCCATGTAAAGAAGAAAAAAAAACCTGATTAATCATTAGAGCTATTCCAGAGTGGAATGATATCTTTCAGGAAGTACCAAGGTCCCTCTCATTGGAGATTTTCATTCTGGGCGATCACTTGTTGGAATTGTTGTAGAAGGTATTATTTTTTCAGCTCTGTGTTGGGCTAGATAACCTTTGATGTGCCTTCCTACTCTGACGTTCTGTGATTCTATATTCAATCTCAAATGGATTTACCAATTCTCAACTGGCGAATGTCAGATATTATCAGGTCAAACTAGTTAGTATGCAATTTTAGAATGAAGTTTCTCCTCTTTATTAAGATCTAGAATTATACAAGATTATGACATCTATTAAAAGTTATTATCTTCATTGTTCAGTGTTTCCCTGTAATTTGATCATACCACACCAAGGACTCTCCAATATCAATTTATTCCATTTTAATCATTATACTTAATTATATTACTACTTTATCTGCATATATATATAGAACCTAATCTATTAATTATAACACTGTTTTAATTACTAAAGTGTTTCATTTTTGAAACCACCCTAGAGGTCTTTTGTTTTCCTAGTTAATATGCTAACATTATATTCAATCTTTTTTCTTCCAACACAATCTTGTTTTTTCCCTATCAAAGTGATTGTTCTTTTTTTTTGAATTTAGTCATGTTGATAATTATTCTTGTTATTTAGTTAACAGATTGTGTATTTTTTGATTTTTCAGTTTTATTAATCAAAGTAATTTTTTTTTTGCCTAGATCTTTCTCTTTGTTTACAGGCAATCCAAATGCTTAGCTCATTAACAGTACCCTTTAAAGTTTCTGAAATAAATTCCTTGATATCTTTCTTAATCTTTAAATAAGCTTCACTTTCAATTTTAATAAATTGCAAGTAAGCTCCTTCAGCTTATTAATGAGTTACTTATTGACACTTTCTCTTGTTGGATTACAAAAATATTGGGCAGCTTACAGTTGATAAATTTATTGGTGCAGTATCACAGTTTTCTTTAATCCTTCTGCCCTCAGTTCCAGGTAGTGAAAATTAATCAGTTGTGCTGTATGTACACAAAAACATTATTTTTTCCCATTAGCTCTTAATCTCTATGTATTAAAGGCAGTATAGTGTTGTAGGATGCTCACTGGGTAGAGGGAGAAGAGACTAATTGTCAAGTGTTGGCTTCACAACTGACTAGCTTTATGACCTTAAGGAAGTGTCTTTACTTCTCTGAACTTCACTTTCCTCTTTTGAAATGAAAAAGGTAGACTACTTTATTTTTCCAAGTTTCCTTCTAGCTCAAAACCTATGATCCTATGATCCTTCAATATTCTAATGTTTCAATGGATCTTTATTGCATGCCTCTTTATCTGTTGGACTGTTGTCCATCTCCTCCCATAAATTTACCATAGAGGCTATACTCAACATGCTACAGACTTTCTTTACAATCTTATGACTTTGCATGAATATCAATGCTCATCAGTTGACCCTCATTCTCATTTTACAACTATATGGTATGGTGGATAGAGTACTGGGCTTGGAAGTAACAGGAAGACCCAAATTCAAATCCTGCTTCAGACATTTATTGGTTATGTGACTGGCAAGTGACTTGAATTCTCTAACTTTAGTTTTCTTGTCTGTAAAACAGAGGAATTGGATTTAATAGCTTGTAAATTCCCTTCTAGGTCTCTATTTATGGTCCTATTCTACATGACCTGGTCAGCATTCCTTTTTGTCTCACCTGTGACCCAGAAATACAATCTCTAATTTTATATAAGCAAAGCTCATTTTGGGGGGATCCCCCGAACCATTTCTCCTTGGCTAATTTTGCCCTCACCTAGATTTGTCTCTGGGAAATCTTTAAATATAACTTGTTTCTAGTTTTCTACAAATCTGGTTGTTCCTGGTGAGTAGTGAGAAAGTAATGCTCACATGTAGGTGTAACATTCCATCATAACATCACCTGGGAAGAGGAACTTCTGTAGAACCTCACTTGTTATAGGGACTCTTGCTTCAGCTTGGGTTCTGAGATAGGCCTCCTCCATGATCATGGCAAATAGTTCTAGTGAGCATATGTCTTTCAGTTTTATGACTCTTCAGTGTGTCTTTGGGTTCTATTATGTGGGGTTCTGGACTCACTAATCATTTAGTGCTTAATATATTTATGCCCCTGCCCCTTGGAGTGAGATTCAATAGAATATTTGAGTTGGAAGGGACCTTCTATTCACAGCATATGCCGAATGATCATAGGATAATTTAGTGCTGGAAGGAAACTTGGAAGCCATCAAATCTACCACCCACTCTATTTTATAGATGAGGAAACTAAGAGTGAGAGAGGTTAAATGACTTATACACAGCTACTGTGTCTGAGACAAGTTTTGCCCTCAGATGTTTCTGACTCCACTGTGGCATCTGGCTAACCAAGTTTACTTAGTCTAACTCTTCATTATATAATTGAGGAAGCCAAGGGGAAGATATTAAATGTCATGAGATAGAGTGATAGAGTTCAGACTAGAACTCAAGTCTCTTGAGTCACAGAATAGGGCTCTTTCTTTGTTCTTGGAACTATTGGGCAGGTTTTTCTCTCTGCTCTCAATAGAAAGATTATAGACTATAGGTGGGGAATGAGCCATGTGCTGATTTATTTTGCTTACCTTGGATATCCTTTGCTTACCTTGCTTGTTTACCTTGTATATCCACTTTTGGGATTCAGGATTCTATTGTGGAGAGTGTGAAAGAGTTTGTGGGGAGTGACAATGATATTTGAAAATAAGAACATTTTTAAACACTGACTTTTGTGTATGCATACATATGAATGTATATACACATGAATACACATGTATATTTCAGGAATACTTCAATCTTAAGAATTTTAAAAGATTTATATTTTTCTTTGATAATTATGGATTGTTTTCTTAAATTAAGATCATTACTAACCACTCCATTCTCAGAGGGAAACATTGATGCACTAACCAAAAGGAATAGAAAAGGGGAAAAAAATGTATATATTTTGACCAAAGGTCTGCCAGACTTTCAGAGCAAAGGGCAGAAAAAACATTATCTTTAAACTAAATTATAATGATCCCAACAGAAGCAAAGGAGAGTTAGTTTCTGCCTGTTACACTAGGTAAACTTTTTTTTTCCAGTCTTGTAATACCTATGTCTGGGATCAGGTACATCTAAAGGATCGGAATTTGAGCTAAAGGTGACACTGCCATGCTCACCAGTTGAAGGTCAAATTGGATTTTTATTAGGTGAATTTAGCATTCTTCTGATTCTCAGCTCCGTGTTCTTCAGTCCCTCAGGGCCTCATTCAGAGACTCTGATTTTAGATGCAATTCTAACAAGTTTGATTATATGGTTTCCCAGACCACAGCAGATTAGAAGCAGCAAATTAGAGAGGAAAGAGTTGCACATTTCATGTAGACAGACACCCTAACGGCTGCATTAAGTGATGACTGACAATCACATAAGGAAGAGGGAGGGGACAGAAGTTAGACACAAAAATTCAAAAGACTAGGGTCAAACAGCACCCTACCTTTCACTTCAGCAAACAAACAAAACAAAAAACCTTAATGGATCCCAAAGGCATTATTGCCTCCCAGCACAGTATGTTATTTGATGTTCATAGAGTTGACCCTGAATCATGAAGAAAAGACTCATAGTCAAGCCAAGATAAGAGGAAACTTTACTGTGTTGTATTGGAAAGCATGCTCAATTTGCTGAGAAAATGAGGGAAGGGATGCTTCCCCTCTCACGGCACCTGGTTTTCCTTATTTTCCTTTCATTGTCTTCTTGTTCAGCTCAAAAGAGTCAGACTCAGCTTCCCTTTAATGGTTTTTGTTGTTTTCTGGCCCCATTTCTGTGTTTTTATATCTGTCATTGTTTAGCCGATGCTAAAATTGTACATATTGTTGTGAGGTGCTTGACTGGCCGTGATGCTGACATCCTAGTGTTGTAGTGGGAGAAACTGTTGCCACAACTCACCTTCTGTCCTTGGAGCTGTTTATTTCAACAGAAGACTCAAAAACACACACCCACAAAAGTCTGTTGGATTTGGAGTTGGGGATCCTGGGTTCAAATCCCAGCCCTGTTGTTTACTGTTTGTTTTGACTTTGGGCATGTCATTTACTAACTTTCCCCTCAGTTTCCTCACCTATAAAATTATGAGGTTGGACTCTATCAGCAGCTCTTTACCTGTTTTTATGTGTTACCTGGAGTTTTTTGACATTTTAATGAGGCTTTTGGACTCCTTCTCAGGACAATGTTTCTAAAAGTATAAAATAAAACATTTGCAAAGGAAACCAATTATATTGAAATACAATTATCAAAATATTTTTAAAAGTTCACAGAAGCCAGGTTAAGAACCATAGATCATCTCTAAGATCCCTTAACAATCACATGAAAAAAATGACATCCTCTGAAGATTCAATGATTTGAGCAACAGGGGTGCAGCCATGACGTGTGAGGGAGAAATTCTAGTCTGAGGCAGTTAGCTGTGGCAAAGTTGCACAGGTTGGACTAGATATTTTCTGAGGTTCCTTCTAAGTGTTCAACCAACTAATTCTAAACATGAAAAAAATGAGTTCAATGTCAATTTAAGAAACATCCTTAAAAGTACCTGTTATGGTATATACTGGGTTCAGTGAGAGAAAGAGGGAACATACTCACACATGACTAAATACAAAGAGTATACTAAGAAATTCAAAGTAATTTTGAGGGAGAGAGAACAAGAGAGAACACGAGAGGGAGGGAGGGAGAGAGAGAGAGAGAGAGAGAGAGAGAGAGAGAGAGAGAGAG